>NC_023759.2:36913784-37225348 GCF_000499845.2 Phaseolus vulgaris
AGCTGGTATCCCAATGCTAAACATGAATCAACGGTGTGACCAAAGCCTTGGTGGAATTCGCACCAGGCGTCTGGCTTTGGTCCCAACACCTTGTCGCCCACCTTCTCCGGCACCTTCAGCCTGGCTGCTATATTGGGGATGGCGATCAGGTCTGCCAATCCCATCACAAACTTATGCTTCGGTGGGCGATTGTACTCCCTGGGGCGCCCTGGGCCCCTGCCCTTGTTCTTCCGGGGATCATAAGGATGGCGGGTCCTTTGATCCCTCCTGGCCGCCGCTGTCTCCAGCACCCTCTGTGGCTGGATCCTGGTCTGGGCACGTGGCCTAGCGGGGGCCACGCTCCCTCTTTTCTCTGCGACCTCGCTCTCATCGGCGATGTGGGCCACCGCTAGTCGCCTAACTTCAGCAAATGTGGCGGGGTGAGCCCTGATCAGCGCCTCGCAAAAAGGTCTTGGCAACACGCCCTTCTTGAAGGCGTAGACCAACATTTCTTCGTCTTTGGCCGGCGAGCGGACCATCTGCGCCCCAAAACGATTCAAGTAGTCCCTGAGGGACTCTCCCTGGTACTGCCTTATGTCGAACAGATCATAAGACACCCTAGGCGGCGCCTTGTTCACTATGTACTGCTCGACAAAGATCTTCGAAAACTGCTGGAAATTGGTTATGTGGCCTGTAGGCAGGCTCACAAACCATTCTAGCGCCGTCCCCTGGAGTGTGCTCACAAACAACTTGCAATACACAGCATCCGATCCTCCTGACAGCATCATCTGCGTGTGGAACGTGGTGAGATGTGCCTCAGGGTCCTCCACGCCGGTAAAAACAGCCTTCACGGGTACCACACTCGCAGGGATAGGCGTGTCCGTAATCGCCTGAGCGAAAGGCATGGGGAAAACGCGAGGTGGCGACGACGGCGCGACCTCTTCAGCGACTGGGCGCCCTCTCTGCTCCTGGAGAGCTTGGCGCAACTCCTCAGTCACCCTGCTGAGCTCTTCGTTCCTGGCCTGAGAGGCGACCAGGTCCTCGTGCATCCTCGCCTGCTCTATGCGCGAGGCTTCCACATTCGCCTGCAGCGAACGCATGATCTCCACCATCTGCGCCATAGTCATGGCGCCTTCAGCAGCAACTGGCACAACTGGACTTGAACGGTTGCTTCTCATCTTTCTCATGAAAACTTAACAGATCACAATGAGCGATAAACAACACCTCCTTCAGCAACGATCGATCCAGCAATCAATCGGTCAGAACCTCGCAAACTCCAAAGAACTCCAAGAGCACAGCTTCGACAGCAAAACCTTCACAGAAACTCGTGACTTCACCGCAGACCCTCAGCTTTCCCACCAAACCTCTAATTCACTGGCAGAAAAGTCCGAACGAACGTCGAAGCTTCGATTTCACCGATTGAAACTCGCGTAAACAGCAAAAAACCTCTCCTCACCGAACAAGAACTCAAGCGAACGGTGGAAAACGCGAATCTACCGAACAAAGCTTGAATGAACGGCGGAAAATGGTTGCACCAGCACGCAACCGCACAGAAACTGCAGAAACTTCCAAGAACTCACGCTGTGGATGGGAACAAGTTTTACACGGCCCCACGGTGGGCGCCTGATGATCCTACCTGTTGACCGGGACGCAAGAACCTTGCCTCGTCAAACCTGGATCAACTTCTGCGCCGTGTTAGCCTCCGTCCTTCGCCGTGATTCACCTCAAGAACCTGCAAAAGACAGAACGGCGCCGCTGTGGCCGATCACGCTCCGACGCCCAAGTCAGTGACTGAACCACTAAATACTAAGAGAAAACTCAAGAACTCTAAGGAACCGTGCAAAATTCTCTCTCAGCGTACTCAAAACTCGCAAGCGTAAAAAAGTAATCTAAACGTGCGTGCGTACCTCAAAGTTCGTTGGAAACTCTTATATACCTGGACACTTTCTCTCTCCTGACAGTTACACATCTGGACACGTGGCTCGCATCCAGCTGTACACGTGTCACCATCTGGAGCATCCTTGACTTGGGCGCCACTTCTTACTCTTCAGGCTTTTGGCTAAGTTACTTACGCATGGAGCGCAAAGCTGCCTTGGAGCGTGATCTCTTCTACATGGCGAGCTCGGGTGCCTTCTTACGCACCTTCCCTGTGGTCTCGCCGGCCGCTTTCATGATCTACTTCACTTGCTTCATCGTGCATGTCCAGGCGAGCTGTTCCCCGACCTCAACCTCCAGCGAGCTAGGACATGACTATCTGACAACTTTATCCTTTGCTTCGAGGGCCTAGAACAAGCTTCCCTGATCCTTCGGCGATGTCCTTCTTTCGGCAATCTCTAACCATCAGGTCGTCTGGGTTCGCATCCGGCGAAAACCCGGTGACCGCCGGTTTAGGCACGCTAGAGATCGGAGCATGCCAACTTAATACCTGGCGACCACACGAGCCCCCCGACTTCCTTCCCTTCTGCCAGCCATGGGCCCCGCTCAACACGCCTTCATAATAGCTTGCTGCCTCGTCATCACTTCCGACTACCAGGGCGGTACAGTAAGAAAAATGAAGATGATTTTATTCTCTTGTGTGTAGGAAATATATACAAGTGTATGAAGATTTTCTCTCTCCAAGTTACAAGTTAATTATGTAGTGATCCACTAATCATGAGATTCTCATTATCAAATTAACTGTGTATAATTGCGTATAATTTGATAATTATTATTTCCTTAATACTCCCCTCAAGTTGGTAGGTGAAGATCATGAAGCCCAACTTGTGTTGCAACATTAGGTACTATGTCATGTCAGTACATATGAAGGACTGATTATCTCGGCGTGTAATTTTTCTCGCACAATGTGGCAGTTTATCTCAATGTGTTTTGTGCGTTCAAGAAATACTGAGTTTGTTGCAATATGCAAGACCACTTGATTGACACAAAAAAGTCGAGCAGGCAAGTTGCATAGCACATTTAAGTCTTGCAACAGATATCACAACCAAACTCTCTTCAAACAAGTATTGGCCATAGTGCGCTATTCTGCTTCCGCAAATGATCTTGATACGTTTGCCTATTTTTTTTCCATGAGATAATAGAAGAATCAAGAAAAATGCAATACCCAGATACTGATCTCTGAGTTGTTTGACAACCTCCCCAGTCTGAGTCGCAATAAGCTGTCAATGTCAGATTGTTCTCGGATGGCAATAGAAATCCTTGTCCCGGTGATCCTTTGATGTACTTTAAGACTCAAATTGCGACATCCCAATGAGGTTTCTGTGGAGCCGGTATATATTGACTTAGGATCCGAACCGAAAACACTATGTCAAGCCGAGTAACCGTGAGGTATATCAGTTGTCCCACATGTCTCCTGTATGTGACTGGATCCTTTAATAACTCTTCATCGTCTGGTGTGAGTTTTAGGTATTGTTCCATTGGAAATTTGTCTAGACATACAATGTTCTCCCCCTGTCGATGACGCCTAGGTGGCAAGTCCATGTAAATAATTTCATTTTATTTGCCATGTAATAAGGCATTTTTCACATCCATCTAGTGAATAAACCAATTTCTGGTTGTCGTAATGATGAGGAGACACTTGAAATTTGTTAATTTCGTTATTGGTGAAAAAGTTTCGCAATAGTCGACACCTTCAATCTAAGTGTACCCCTTTGCGACAAGGCACGCCTTATATCTGTCGACAATGTCATCTGAGTTATACTTTATTTTATAGACTCATTTACATCCGATGGGTTTTCGCCCGGCGGGTAAAGTGTCAAGGTCCACATTTGATTTAGCTGCAAGGCAGAAAGTTCTTCGTCCATTGCATAAGTGTGAGGTTCTTTGGTGGTTGTGATTTTAGCATGATATCCACTATGTGTAGAAGAAAATTGTGAATTAGAAAGAAAATGATGCATAGGATACCTGGTTCCATTCAGCCAGTCTTGGGTAGTGGTCAAATGATTGGCTTGGAATCCCTTTACGTAGTCTTGAAGCCAAGAAGGTGGGGTTGATGTGCGACTGGATCATCGAACAGGAAGGTCAAATGGAGAAGGTTCGGCAATGGGTGTTAGACTTCTTGGCGTGGGAGAAGAAGATTGGTCTGCTAGAGATTCAGGTGTGTTGTGATGAGTAGGAGAAGATGGTGGATCGAGTGAATGTTGGACAGGAGTGGGTAAGTCAATGTCAATTGCGGGCAAAATATCTAGTAATGGAGGTGAAGATTGTGTCTGAGACTATTGGCAGAATGGGAAAACACTTTCATGGAAGGTGACATCCCGACTTGTAAAAAAAGTGCCTGCATCTATATCAAAAAATTTGTATCCTTTTTTATTGAGTGGGTAACCAATGAAGATGCATTGTCGAGCGCGCAAATCAAATTTTTGCTTAGGTGAAACAACAGTTGCATAACAAAGGCAACCAAAAGTTTTTAGGTGAGAAAGTGAAGGTGGGCGAATATATAGCATCTCAAAAGGTGATTTATTTTTTAGTAAAGGTGATGGCAAGCGATTAATGATATATGTGACATTTAAAACGCATTCCCCCAAAATTCTAATGGTAAATGGGACTGAAATAAGAGGACTCGTGTTGTGTTTAAAATGTGTCTATGTTTGCGTTCTACTACTCCATTTTGTTGAGGAGTGTAGACGCAAGTGTGTTGACATTCAATACCTTTTTTGAGAAAAAAAATTACGCATTGAAATAAATTCCAATCCGTTGTCAATGCGAATGATTTTAATAGATGCCTGAAATTGATTTTGTACAAATCTAATGAATGATTCTAAGAGATGTTGGGTTTCAAACTTGTGATTCATAAGAAATAGCCAAGTACATCTAGTATAGTTATCGACTATAGTGAGAAAAAAACGTTTTCCAAAATGAGTTGGGGTTTTATGACAACCCCAAATGTCACAATGCAATAGATTAAATAGAGAATGAGATTTTATTGTGCTTAAAGGAAAGGGTAGCTTGTTTGTTTAGCTTTGGGACAAATACTACAATTATTATGAATGGGAATGAGATGTTTACTGATAGGTAGTAATGAAGATGCAAGTTGTAGACGTGCTGGAGAAGGATGTCTGAGGCGCTTGTGCCATAAATCAGGGTTGGTCGAAATTTGAGATGCGTGGGCTTGGTTTGGAAGAGGGGACATGTAGTATAAGCCTGTGAGTTGTTTACCCGAGCCAATCATCCTCCCTTTAGTCAAGTTCTGCAAAACGCAACCATGTGGAAAAAAACGACACATTTAGTGAATTGATTATCTTACTAATGAACATGAGATTTAAATTAAAAGAAGGAACGTAAAGAACATCTTTGAGAGCGATATTGTCATTGAATTTAATTGTGCCCGTAGATGAGATGGGTGCAGTTGAGACTGTGGGCAGATTAACTCTGCTATCCAAAATCCATGGTTTCGTAAAAGCATAATTAATAGATGAGTTATGGACAAACAGACCTGCAACGTTTATAAACGTGTCACTTTTACCATTATGGTTAAGTGAGTAAACAACATTTGCCAATTGCTGAATTTGTTCGACAGTGAAGCCTTGTACCAAGTTTCCATCGGACTCGTTACCGGTGCCTTCTTTGTCAGACATGATCTCTTATTTAGTGGATAAAAATGGAGAGTTTGTCAGAACATCGATACCATATAAGAAAATTATATATAGGAAGATGATAAGAAAAATGGAAATGATTTTATTCTCTTGTGTGTAGGGAATATATACAACCTAATTATGTAGTGATCCACTAATCATGGAATTCTATCATTATCAAATTAATTACGTAGAATAACGTAAAATAATTACGTATAATTTGATAATCATTATTTTCTTAATAATTTTTTTGAAAACCTTTTTAGGATCAGTTCAAGAAAATATTCTTTATTTTAGATGGTTTGAACAAAACTAGTTAGACAAATTAAATCTAAATATCATAAAAATCGATAAAAAAAAATATGGAGAACTTGACCAACAAATTGCTGTAAAATCCCACCTTTAGAAGAAACAAAATTTCTAAATATTGAAAACAAGAAGGTAACAATACAACTTCCCCTCTTGAAATGCTTAGAGAAAAATGAGAAATATATATAAAAGACATTCAAAATATTTGAATATTCATAGTCAAGTCGATAACAATCAATTATACCAAGTAGCAATAGCTAAAATACAATGAATCAACGGTATCAAACAAAAGTAAAAGGTTAGAAAAATCACTAATAAAACCGTTTTAATTCTTCAAACAAGAATTAAAAGATCTGAAAATAGGAAGATATGCTAATACAACATTGGAAGAAATTAATAAAAAATTAGATTGTATAAATGTCCTACTTTAAAAGGTTTTAGAATGTATATCGATAACTTTAGGTATTTCTTCCTGCACCTCTATATTCTTTGAAATACTAGACTCATCCTTGATAATTTTTTATGATTCTAAAATAAGGGTTTCGGAATATTCTTTCTGGAATGATAAATCTGGAATTCATAAAATGGATTACAGAAAGTATGTTCCGGAATTATTAAAAAAATAATAATTCATAAGTCATTTTTAAAAGGATAAAATGATTTTTTCCAAAAATGATTGGGGTGGAGAGAGAAACACCCATAACTTTATGACAACGTATTAACTAGAGAAAACCATAGAAAATATTTTTGGAAAGAAAATATTATTGCAGGGTACCCTCTAGTTTTTTTTTGCTGAAAAGGTTAGAGAAAACTAACCTGATACGCGTTAAAAGATATCACTTGTGGAAGAATTGTTTCCATGAAAAAGAAAAATACGATAATTGCTTTCTACAAATAGTCTAAAGATAGAACACCGAATTAAAAAAAGTGAAGCCCAAGGAATAAGAGAGTTGGGAGATTTTTGTAATCAATAATAAGGGTACAATAAGAAAATTCCACCCTCCACGGTTAAAAGAAGAAATATTAAAAGAAATCAATTGGCTAGAAGAAATGCACAACACCATACAAATACCAAAAAAATCACAAGGTTGCCACCACTAACAACAATACTAATAAATCTACGGACAGATCAAGAATATTTTGCTATAAATGTGGAAGGATTGACCACATGAAAAAAGATTTGTAAAGTAAAAGAAAAAACTTAATAAACTAAATATGAGTGAAGAATTGAAAGAACAAATAGCTAATTTACTCCTGTATAAAAAGCGTAATTAGAAACAATTTTTTTATTTTTATTTCTAGAATAAGAAATAAAAAACATAAGGGAACTATAGAATAAGAATTTTTTAAAGTATAACTAGAAATAAAGAAAGCCAAATAAGTCACATAAAAAACGAGTTAAATATAAAAGAGTTGAGAGAAAACATTTAAATACACTACAAAATTTAAGGAAATAAAAAACGAATTTATATCTGCAATTTCAAGCGGATCTTCTTCTGCATTTGGAAAAGGAGTTTCCGTTCTCTTGTTTCACCAATGGAAAGGTGTTTGATGTGAGCAATGAAGGACCAGTACTCACCACATTGAGGTTCACATTTTCGACTCAATTCGGAACAACCGTCTATGCTCAAATCTTCAAGGGAACGGAGGCGATGCATGCCACTCGGGAGACAACACAGCTGAGGACAGTTAACAATATGAAGAATCTTAAGACGAGTCATTGCTGTAAGCCACTCAGGAAGCATCTCAAGACTATGCCAATTTGAAATTAACAATGTCTGCAAAGTGTCGGAAGCTCCTTCAATCCATTGAGGCAATGTCTGTTGCCTTGGACATTGCTCAATATGCAGAAACTTCATCCTCAAACTGTGGATTGGTTTTTCACAGTCCAAGGACAGATTTAGCATCTCACACCTTATGACAAACAGAACCTCCAGTTTAGGGAGAATATGAAAAGGAAAGGACTCTAGCCTCCTACATGATTGAACAATCAAAATTTCAAGGGATGTGAGTTGTTGTGCCCCTCGGAACAGAAACATCAAATTGTCACAAAATTCAAAACTCAAAGTATGAAGATTCATCAAACTTGCAAATTCCTCCTCTGGCAGAATAGACTGTTTTGTGGTGATAAACAATTTTCGAAGGCTGATTAACATCCCTAATCCTTTAGGCAATGTTTCAAGCTCCACACATCCTCTCAAAGACAAAGCTTGCAAATTTTGGAGTTTGCATATAGAATGAGGAAGTCTTTTTATGTTGCGGTTATTTTCAAGACTGAGAGCTCGCAGATGCTCCAGTTTAGCAATTGAATTGGGAAGTGTCTCAAGAGAAGAATCGCTTAAATCTAAAATACGCAAGAATTTGTATCTTGTTATCCATGCATCCAAAAGAGCTACATTATCAACACCAACTCCAACTATTGGAAATAATATAGTTCTCACACTACTGGACTTGGGGAACAAAGCATGGCTAAGTGAATCATTTTCAACAACTGATAAATGCCTTACTTGCTCAGGTATATTCCGGGTAACTGAGTTTACCACAAGAATCTCTTCTTTTGCAACATACTGGGCAAGATCATGTACCAAATCATGCACTTTGAAATAGTAAAGGTGACCAAAGTCCTCAAAATCCTCAAGAAATGATCTCGAATGTAACTCGTCTATATACTGTCTTGCAGTATTCTCTATCTTTTGACTTCCAACCTCAGATCTAAGTAAGCCAAGTGCCGCCCAAAGGTTAACAACTTCAGCACCAGTACAGCCATAATCTTTTGGATAAAGAGAAAAGAAAGCAAAACAGTGTCTCAAATAGGAAGGCATTTGGTCATAGCTCAACTTAAGAGCAGGTAAAATGTCATCTTTTTCTTGTTTTAAGTTCCATATGCCATGGTCTCTCACAAACTCCCACCTTTCTGAATTAAAATTTAAGAACAGAGAACTTCCTAAAGTTCGCACTGCTAGTGGAACCCCTCTACATTTATTCACAATTTCTTTTCCAATCTCTACTAGATTTGAATATTTTTTTTCTTCGCCTTCCTTAAATGCCCATTTGTTAAACAGAGAATAACAATTCTCCATGGAAAGACCTTCCAAAACATACGAGGGAACAGTGCCCATCATTGTAGCAATTGAATTACTTCGTGTTGTCACCAAGATTTTGCTTCCAATTGCACCCACTTTAATTAAATCTTTCAACTCTGTCCATTTTGCTCGATTATCATTCCATATATCATCCAAGACTAGCAAATACTTCTGACCAGAAAGCCTGTGTCTAAGACGACTTTGTAGCTGCTCAATATCAAAGTTTTTATTGTTTTCTTGGTGAGCAAGAGCAATAGTTGGAGCCGAAGCTGAAGCAGAGTTGATTATTTTAATAATTATCTGTCTTATGTCAAAGTCATCAGAGATACACACCCACATCTTCAACTGGAAAAGATCATCCATTCTCTTATCATTGAAAACCAACTTCGCAAGTGTGGTCTTCCCCAACCCTCCAATACCCACTATGGGAATAACACAAACACTTTGATCTCCATAACCATCACCATGAGGGTGAGGTTGCATCAAAAGATTAATAATTTCTTCTCTATCACTCTCCCTTCCAATCACCCCTGAAGCATCAACATGGGAATAACTCATATCTCTCCTTTGCACAAGTCTGTGATCAACCTCAATCCTCTCAAGACCAAACTTGTTTCCATCAGCTGCTATCTTATCAAATCTACGCCTAACATGTTTGATTTGATGAGCCATCCTAAAACGAAAAACAAGAGAATTAGATGAAGAAAAGAAGTGGTCTACCTTCATCCTTGTGCTGCATGAAGCTTTGAGAACTTGTTTTCTCAGGTTTTGGCACTCAAGTCCATCCAACACATCTTCAACATCGAAGCAGACGTTTCGAATCTGCCTGAGCCATTCCTGCAACCCATGGTTTTGTTCCTTCTTCTCCTCAGCATCTAAGAGCACACCTTTAACTATTAACAAGGTGTCTTTGATCCCTCGAAGATCCTCATACACACCATAGGTTCGAGAAGCTTCTTCCTAAGCATAAGAAGCTAGGTTGCTTAGCAATGATACAGTAATATCAAAGACAAAATACTCTGCCATGTTCTTCGGGAAGAGCCAAAGCGGTGTTGTGCTCAGTTTGTGGCGTGGTCGATGTCAATGCTCCTCCTCCTCCTTATGTTGTATTCATGTACACTTGTTTTAAGAACAATAAAGTTTCTTAACAATCATCACTAAATGAAATACACTTAACAAACATTAATAATAATATAATAATATTTTAAATTAAAAAAATAAATAAAAATGAATAAAATATTAATTTATTGAAGTGAGAAATGTTTTCACTGTTTACCGTGTTATTATATCAGCACCTTTTAAGAAATGTCAAACACATCATAACTATTTTGGAGTATGAAATATTTTCATTAGGGTAAATTTCCAATTTATTTTGTTTATAAGAAGGCAAATAGAGGATAATTTGTTTTTAAAAGATTTTTTTTTTGGTACAGATAATTTTTTCATACTATTATAATATTTAAAGACTATTTTTTTTTTATAATCAATTTAACACTAAATCATAAAATTTATGAATTAGTTACATTGTTTAATAGTCATACTGATATTATAATGTTTAGGTGTAATTTTTCATTTAATTTATGGAGAATTAATATTAATTGTCATTCTCTTTATTCACTCATATACTAAATAGGAATTTTCTTCTTTCATAACTAAATTGGATCCAAACTATCATTTATTTTTTGATAGAGATGAGTAGTAATGCACTAACATACTTTCTATTGACAATCAGTTAAAAGTTATTAAATACTAGAAAATAGAAAATAAAACATTAAATCAAATTCATATCTTATCTTATATTATAAAAAGAAAATAATTTTGTATAAAATTTCTTCCCAAAAATATTTTTTGATAAATATATATTAAATTAATTAAATAATAAAATAGTAAATATAAAAAATTAATAATATAAAAAAACAAAAGTGTCACAGTTAAAAAAAAGAGAATTCCATTAATTAGACAGGTGTGATATGTTAATAAAAAAGCAAACATATCACCATTTTAAATAAATTTTAATTTTTTTTAGAAATCAAAATAAGATAAAAAGAAAATTTCATTAATTTGGCACACAAATCATGTAGTTAATCACTTAGTATATTGAAAAAAGCAAACATAATTATCTTGAAAAATAATTAATGCAGTTTTAATATATATATATATATATATATAAATTAATTTAGGAAATTGTTATAAATAGAGTCACAAAAATTGAAGGTTAACAAATGGATACGCGTATATGTTACAATATCAATATTTTTGTAAATTAAATATTAATACAACCTTATTACAACTTACTCTTTTAAGTGGACATGAGTATTATAACCAAAGATATAATTATGTTTTCAATACCAATTATTATAAAAATATTTTAAGCTTTTGAATTTTATTTTTATTTTTTAAACAAATGATTTAATTAAATTTTAATCATCTCGTAAATTTGGATAATTTTCATTAAACAAGTGTTCTATATAATATTTAAAATATTTTTTATTTTCATTAATGGTCATGTAAAAATAAAGTACTCAGAAAAAAATAAAAAAATATCTTAAAGACTTAATATAATGGTATTTCTAATAAGAACTCAATTGAATATAATCATATTTATGAGTTAATTAAAATTTAATTAAGTTTTTAAAAATTATTTAGAATATGATTTATTAACAGTATGAAATAAAGTAATTAAAATTAAGTTAATAAAAGTTTGATTAAAAAACATGAACACGTTTAATTGAGCACGAAGAAGTTTCAGTTAAGCATGTCTTTTTGCTCCTTAGTATGTGAATAAACCTTTCTTAACTACGAAGCTAACAAAGTGAGCCACTCGCTTAGGCTAGGAAAGATAATAAAGGGCATTGGTATATTTTATTTGGGACCCACTAGAATTCTTATGAATAAAGACCTAGAAAAAACAAATTCAAAACTTTTATATTAAAATTTGAAAATAATTTCTCCAAACATTCAGTATAGAAAATTATTCTCTAGTGATAATATGAGTAACTATTTTTTCTAATAGTTGAATGTAACAAGACCAAAACTTATGTAAATACTACGTAAACTAATTTTTAGTAAAAAAAAATAATTAGTTGTTAGAATGACTAAATTAAAGATTATTTTAGAACAAAAAATTGATTTCTAAATTAGTTTCTATTATTGTTAAATGATTTTTAAATTAGTATTTAATTAACAACAAGGTTTTTACTACCAAATTTAGAAACTAAATAATTGGTAGTTAAAACTTTGGTTGCTAATTATATACCAATTTAGAAACCATTTAACAATAACATAAACTAATTTAGAAATCATTTTTTTTAAAATGGTCTCCAATTTAATTATTATAGCAACTAATTATTTTTTTATTTAAAATTGGTTTCTATTTCATGTTTTTTCTTGTAGTGTTATTTTTGAATTTGTTAAGGTTTTATTTTGATTATATTGTTCTTATGTTTAGGCTATATATTAATCATCATATTTTTCTTCTCATATTTGATATTGAAAAATACTTTTAAATCTATTTTTTTAATGAAGATTACCTAATTGAAATAATGATATAAAGTTGATTAATTGATTACATTTTAATAGATTAATATTATAATAAATTAAGACTTATTAAGTTTTAAGTTCTTTATAAATTTAATTATTTTTAATATTTATATTAAAATTTTATTTTATTGAGTGTCCAAATTTTATATATTTCAGTTGAATTCTTACAGTTTGATTTTGTCATTAAATGAGTGAATTAGATGTTAGCTTGAATCATCAACGCTTACATGAAAAATCAAGAAATTAAACATTTAAGTATTTATAATTGAGTCCATATTAAAAGTTCTCATTCATTTGAGTGTCTAAAATTTGTATATTTCTCAAATGAATCTCTATCTTCAACTATGGTATGATCATTTGATCTTATAGTCTTTAGCATAATATCATGAGCAATGAGAAAAATGAAACTTTGGAAACTTAATTATCTTTATCAAACACATTGTTTCGTGTCTCCAGTCTCCACTTGGTCGGTTTGATTTTAGTTTTAATATTCAATGTAATTTTTTATAAAGATAATTATGATTTTAGAGATTTGTTTTTATTATTGTTCAAGTTTGTGGTGTTGTGCTTGTCAAATGATTATATTACTTTAGTTGATGACAAAATCAAACAACAAAAACTCAATTGAAATCTATAAATATTTTGGATACTCAATATAATGAAAATATTTAAGAGGAACTCAATTAAAAATACTTAAATTTATGAGAAAATTAAAATTTAACTATGCTATTTTTAATTTTTTTATATAAAAACACCTAAGCAATAATATTTAGGCAGATTCTTCCTGCACCAGATCATTTTAAACTACACCCAATATACATAAAGGAAAAGACTAAAATACCCTTAATGAAATGAAAATTAGGGTTTTTTAAAATGTGCACCCAACCCACATCCAATTCACCCAACCCAACAACATTGCACCCTTTTTTCTATGATCACTGTGAGGAGGCAGCGCGCCGAGAAGACTGTGAGGCAGCGCGCCGAGAAGGAGATGAAGCCACTGGAGAAGGATTGAAGCCGCTGGAGAAGGATTAAAGTCGTCGGAGAAGGAGACGAAGCTACCGGAGAAGGATTGAAGCCGCCGGAGAAGACGAAGCCACCGGAGAAGGATTGAAGTCGCCAAAGGTAGTTGGTAAAAAGGTTCTATGACATATAGGTAGAGTCTGCAGCCAATATGAATAAATATGCAACTTTTGCCCAATTTTCATTGGCGATGTAAAATTAATATTAGAACCATTATCTCAACTACAACTAGTTTTTGCAAGCAAAATAGTAATGAACAACATAGATCATATCCTGTACTTATCTAATAAACTAAAAATGATTTGGAAGCTAAAATTGATTTGTAACTAGTATGTATCTCTACACTGCATCCAGTCCAGATTTGCTTTAGTAATATATCCCTCACTTGCTTAACAGAATGCAGTCTCGGGAGCTTGGATGTGTAGGAGCAAGAAGTTATGCTGTAAAACAATTTTTTTTGTCTTAGATTCAAGTTCAATCAAACTTTCAAGTCTGTCTGGTGCCCTAGATGCAAAGTTTATGAAGGAGAAACTTCATCTTTGCACTTTGGAGGGTGCTATATACAGATGTAAATGAATCAGAGGAAACCACTAGTCATGTGTAATACTGATCTTTGTGTGATACTGATCTTTGAAAGAGACTTTGCATGCTTCAGCTTCACCATGCTATATACACTTTTGGTTCAACTTTTTTTGTTTTGTTTAAGATCTTAAAAAAATTATTTTCATATGATTTTGTAGGAAACAAGCTCCGGAAAATTATGAAAGCATGAAAAATAAACACACACTTTTGCTCATAAGCAATTTATTCCACATTACATTAAACACTGAAGCCTTAAAATAGTTCATTTTATTTGAGATGAAATCTCATACTAGGTTTTTTTTTTATGAAAATGGATGTCTATTTAAGTATGCATATTACAAATTGAAGATTAAAGTTTCTTGTAAATTAATAAGTGTTATGCAA
Organism: Phaseolus vulgaris; assembly: GCF_000499845.2. Classification (NCBI taxonomy): domain Eukaryota; kingdom Viridiplantae; phylum Streptophyta; class Magnoliopsida; order Fabales; family Fabaceae; genus Phaseolus; species Phaseolus vulgaris. Next base: position 36,928,255 of record NC_023759.2, read on the forward strand.
TCTTTATTTTTATTTTATTTATTTTTTTGGAATGAATCTTCTATATTTTAATAATGTTATTAAATATTTGATATATATAAAATAAAATAAAAATAATAATTAATAATAAAAATAATAATCGATATATTTATAAAAATAAATAATAATAATTAATTAATTTAATTTATATTCATTATTATTATTATTATTTAATTAATATTATTATTTTATAAATTAATTCTAAATATGATTGTTATTCTAATATTCTAATATTTAAATATTCATATTATTAATATTAATATATTTTTTATTATTATAATATATATATAAATATATTTACAATATTATTATTTATTTATTATTATATTATATAATTATATTATATTATATTATTATAATTAATTATTTTAATAATAATAATAATAATTGTTGTTATTATATATATATAACCAAAAGTTCGTAAGTCAAATATGAGTTTTGGATAAACTTATCCAGAAGTATATTTTGTATTCTAGATATGAATATCCAGAATGATTTTATGTGTTCCAGATTTCAAATTGCGGAAGGATATTGTGAAACTTACGGATTTGTATATTTGAAAACTAACTTTATGTTGTTTTTTTCAGCATTGCCAATGGATACAACTGACTCATACATGGGAATTTCAGGAAAGATTGATGTGTGGGATGGATTAGATGATGTTGATCTGGAGCAGTCAATAACATATAACACGTTAGATAATGAACATAGAGCACATGAGTGCAGTGAGGCGTTTACTACAAATAAGGTAAGGTAAATGTTAGGCGTGTGAACCTTATTGTTTATGAATGTCACGACAATAAAGCAAGTTTATAATGCAATGAGTGTTCACCGAAGATCACAACGAGGTCATAGAACAGAAATGCAACAATTCATGTTGTTACTAGAGCGAGACATGTATGTGCATTGGTGTAGGTGTGAAGAGGTGTCGAATGTTGTGCAAGATATATTTTGGACACACCCAGATTCAGTAAAGCTAGTGAACTTGTTTAACATTGTCATATTGATGAATAGTACGTACAAAACGAACAAGTATAGGAAGCCGTTACTTGAGGTTGTTGGGATTACATCAACTGGTTTGACTTTTTCCGTTGCATTTTGTTTACTAGCAGCAGAAAAGGAAAATAATTTTTTGTGGGCCCTTGACAGACTTAAAGGGTTGTTTTTTAGAGTTGATTCATATCCTAGGGTGGTGGTATGTGATAGAGATATTGCCTTAATGAATGCAATCATAATCGTTTTTCCTGAAGCTTATAATTTACTTTGCCGATTTCACATTGATAAAAATGTGAAAGCAAAATGTAAAATGTTGGTGCATCCAAGAGAAGCATGGGATCAAGTAATGCAGTCTTGGAGATCTATTGTGGATTGTGATATTGTTGAGGCCTTTAAAGATCGTGTCAATGCATTTCAAGTTGTGTGTTCTCCATGGCCTATATTTGTTGATTATGTGATGGCTACATGGTTACGTCCACATAAAGTAAAATTTGTTAAGGCATGACAGATAAGGTGATGCACGTAGGAAACACAACAAGTAATAGGGTTGAGGCGACACATTGGAGCCTAAAGAGAGTTCTTCAAAATTCCATGGGGGATTGATGTTTCTGCTGGGATTCGATCAACAAGATGATTATTTTACAACATAATGCAATCAAAGCTTCATTCCAAAAGAGTCTGCATGTGGTCGGACATCGGTTTAAGGTTACAACTTACAAAAAATTGTTGGGTTTTGTGTCTAAATATGCTTTGAACCTGATTGCTGAAGAACTTGATAGGGTTAAATTTGTGGGATTTGATAAAAATAGATGTGGTGGATGTACTCTTACATGTACTCATGGTCTTCCTTGTGCGTGTCAATTGGCTTCGTTTGGTGCAGGTAGCATACCACTTAAATCAATACATGTCATGTGGACTCGATTAAGCTTTGATGATATTGCAACAGAACAATGTTCATATGAGTTGCCAATTGACAAAGAGTTTGAGGTGATCGCGGGCGGTTCAAAGAGTTAGACGTTGCAGGTAAGGTTAACATCAAAACTAAATTGCAAGAGATTGCCTTTCCAGAGAAGACATCTATTTACGCACCACATGATAAGGTCAAAACAAAAGGTGCTGTGAAGATGGCTCGTCCTACCAAATTCATGAGATCAACTAAGCGAATCCCTTCTTATTTTGAACATGTGGATTTCTTACACTCACAACATGATAGTTGTTCGAGTAAAAAATCTACTGAAGGACACTTACCACAAATTCTACCAGCACAATCCATTCCTTTGCTTGATCAGTTCCCTATAGGATATCATCCATACATTGTTGATGTTGTCGACATTAAGGCTGATGGCCATTGTGGGTACCGTGTTGTTGCTGCCGAATTGGGCATGGGAGAGGAGTCATGGGTTGTTGTTCGAATGAATTTGTTAAAAGAACTAAGTGAATGGAGACAAGAATATGTTGAACTGTTTGGTGGTGATGAACGATATGAATACTTGAAGAAGTCACTTCTAGTTGACCACATGTCTATGGTATCAACCACTAACACCATTTCATTTGTACTTTGCATTTCTTCATTTAACTCACTTTGCCATTTGTACTTTGCATTTCTTCATTTAACTCACTTTGCCATTTGTACTTTGCATTTCTTCATTTAACTCACTTCGCCATTTGTACTTGCAGGCAGGAGCAGATAAGTGGATGACAATCCCAGACATGGGATACGTTATTGCTAATCGGTATAATGTCATTTTCGTTTCATTGTCCATGATACAATCATTGAGTATTTTTCCTTTAAGAACCCAAGCACCAAGTAACTTCACTCATCACTGAATAATTGCAATTGGTCACGTCCACGGAAATCATTTTGTCCAGGTATACCCTAAACGAATAAAAAAAGCAAGTCATAATGTTAACTTAAAAGTTATGTAACTTATATTTATAACTTTTATAGGTGAAGCTGAAAGATGGTTATCCAATTCCACCAACAAATATACTATGGGCATCGCATCGTTATCCTACGACCCAATCTTGGTCAACATACTACATTAGTCGATACAAGTTTATACACAAATAGTGTCCATTAGACGATATTTCTAATATCAACATTTGTAATACATATTTAATGTTTATGTTTTAGTATGTTTAGTTTATTTTAATACATGTATTCACTACATTTCTATTGCAAATACGCGCTTATGGAACTATCATAAACAATTACGGATGACACAATCCATCACACACAATGGTGTCTACAAATGCCAAAATTCGGAACACATTAGTGATGGCAAAATCTGGAACACATAATGATGCCTAGGGATGACAAAAAATTAATAATATTGTAAATAATATATATATTATAATAATAAAAAATATATTAATCTATACCTATATATAAAAGGGATTCCTCTCTTAGCTGCTCTTAATTTTTTTTCCTATTTTATCCTTATATTAATATTTAATTTTATTATTGTATTATGGTTATTGTGTCATTTCCTATTCCCCTCTTAACTGCTTTTAATTTTTTTTTCCATTTTATCCTTACTTAATAATTTATTGTATTAATTTATTTTGGTTATTTGGACATTTTATAATTTCAAAAATTAATAAAATAATTTTTTAATTTATTTTATTTGTTATTATTTAACTGGAGAGTGGAGAGAATGGAGAGAATGGAGAGAGTGGAGAGATTGATTAATTACGTTTCTGTTTTAAAGATCTTCTTCTCTATTAAATAAAAAATTAAAGATATTTGTAATATTTTGTGGACCACTTTAACAGTGGAGATTTGGTACGTTACTTTTCTGATTTAAACTGATATTTTTTTTATTAAATTTGATTTAAGAAAAGGATTTTATGATTCTCCACTACACATAACCCACATATCCTACTTAAGAAAAGGATTTGGTACGAAGGAACATTAGATTTGGGTGCGAAAGATGGGAACAATTTAAACGAGTCTCTATACAGGTTTAAGGGTCCAAGGTGAAGAAAAGAAGCAGATTTCATTGCATTTTCTTCTTTTGTTGGTTTATTGTTTAATGATGTCATATGTATTGTAATGATTGTCATATATTATTGGTTGTTTATAGACCTAATGAAAAATATTGGTTTAATTCCTATAATTGATAAAATATTAAAAATTATTAAAAAAAATATGAAACTCAAATTCTATTTAATTATTTTTTCGGTTGAGTTTGTAGTTTTAAATAAATTTTAACTACCAAATACATATATTTTTACCCATAATTAATAAAATATTAAAAATTATAAAAAAATATGAAACTCAAACTCTATTTAATTATTTTCTATGAGAGACGGTTTTGAATTCAAATAGCAATTTTGAATTTTAAATTTTGAAAATTCATTCATTCTCTTTACCATATGTAACTTTTAATTACTGTTCTCCACTATTTTATTAACCTACTCTTTAACTGTATACTCTTTAACTTCTCATTTTAATGTCATTAAGAGAAATTGTTTTTGAAGAATAAAAAAATACTAAAGAAAGAGAAATAAAAAATGCGGATACACACTACTCTTTAACTGTATACTCTTTAACTTCTCAATTTAATGTTATTAAGAGAAATTGTTTTTGAAAAATAAAAAAAATACTAAAGAAATTAAAAATGCGGATACATAGGCACGTCAGTGCCTGTGTTCCCGCTAGTATTAATAATATGAATATGAATATTTAAATATTAGAATAACAATAATCTTTAAAATTAATTTATAAAATAATAATATTAATTAAAAAATAATAATAATAATGAACATAAATTAAATAAATAAATTATTATTATTTATTTTATTTTATATATATCAAATATTTAAAATATAGAAGCTTCATTCCAAAAAAAAAAATTAACAATAAAAAATAAAGATTGCATAACACTTGTCAATTTAAGCTTTGATCTTCAAAATGTGATTTGTGATATCCATACTTAAATAGACATTCATCTTCATAAAAAACTTAGTCTGAGATTCCATCTCAAATAAAATGAACCTTTTTTAAGACTTCAGTGTTTAATGTGGAATAAATTGCTTCTAAACAAAAATGTGTGCTTATTTTTCATGCTTTCAAAATTTTTCGGAGGAGCTTGTCTCCTACAAAATCATATGAAGATAACTTTTTTAAGATCTGAAAAAAAAAAAAAAAAGTCGAACCAAAAGTGTATATAACATGTACAAATATAGGATTTTGAACTGAAGCACTGGTGAAGCTGAAGCAAACCTGGGTGCAGCCCACATATACATACTAGTTACTTTAGCTTCCAAATCACTTTTAGTTTATTAGATAAGCACATGATATGATCTATGTTGTTCATTACTATTTTGCTTGCAAAAATTAGTTGTAGTTGTGATAACAGAAAAAAGGGTGCAATGCTGTTGGGTTGGGTGAATTGGATGTGGGTTGGGTGCTCATTTAAAAAAATCATAATTTTCATTTCATTAAGGGTATTTTAGTCTTTTTCTTTATATATATTGGGTGTAGTTTAAAATGATCTGGTGCAGGAAGAATCTGCCTAATATTTAAGATAATGGTGACGTCAACCTAATTGATGACAAAATTAATTGAAAATAAATAAATTAGACACTCAATAGAGATTTTTTTTAATAAATACTTAATTGTTGGTACAAAAACAAAGCAGCTGATCCAGTAGTGCGGGCTGCAATAAGAGCTCGGTGTCATTATGTTAATAAAAAATGGCTCGGCGGTATGTTAACCAATTGGTATACTACAAAAACACGACTTCAAAAAGAATAATCAAATTTTCGAGAGACCTCAAGTTTGGTTAAATCATAAATTAATTTAGGTTCACTACTTAAAAAATTAAAATTTGAATAATTTAATGAGTTAATGATATGATTAAATTTACCAAATTTATTTTTTAAAATTATCTTGAATAAATTCACTATTTCTTTCTTTTTCGATTGCCTGGAAAGAGCAAGATGTTTCTTTTGTTCTTTTTTCAACAATTTTTGATCTCTAATAAACTTATCATTAGGATTTTCATGTGAGGTGGTTTGGTGAGTTTTTCTACCAAACTTGTGCAATTTTAATTTATCGATGGATAAATTTTATAAAATTGACATAAATGAGGTACATCGTGTTTTAAAAACCTAATTTTTCTATTTTATTTTTATTTGTTAAATTTGTTTTTATTTAATATAAATATATTTTTTATTTAAAATATTTTAATTAATAAATTAATATTTAAATATTTAAATATTATTATATATTTTTTTCAAAGTATTCACTTATATTTTTAATATTATTTTCAAAGTATTTACATATATTTTTAATATAAAACTTTTTTTTAGCATTCCAACGTAAGCCTCCGAGACCCTTCGTTCTTTTTCACATATATATTAATGTTCCAATCTCAAGTCCACTAAGATGACATTGTTAGGTTCAATAATCACATTCAATGTATTGTTTGTTTTGAAACTTGATGCTTCTATCATAATTTTTCTTGTAAAAGGTGTCTTTGTTGACTAAAAGAGGTGATTGCACAAAAGTTATCCTTAAACTTGAATCCTAAGCAACGTGAGACTTTTTGACTTAATAAAATAAGCCCTCAGTCAAGGCCTAAGGGGTAGGAGTAAATTGGAACTCTCCTTTGTGGAACAAGATGCTTTGATGTCTCCAAATCCAAGAGAAAAGCTTGAAGACCTTGTTGTTGGGTGTGTGTGTTGTCTAGTTGTTTGAAACTTGTTAATTCACTCCTTAAGATGATCCAAGTTCATTTGAATCTTTAACCTTTTGAAAAGATGAGTTTTCTAAAAAGTTGTTGAAATTTCAACAGGTTGAAATTTCGAAACAACAGGTTGGTTTACCTTAGTAGTTTTTTAAAAGGTTTTGAAAAAGCTTGACTTTGTTGTTAAGTCAATTCAACCGATTGTTTCGACAAATCAATCGATTGTTTTTCCTGAAAACCTTAACAAAATTATGTTAAGTGGTTTTAAGATGTTTTAAATTATCCTAGCTACCTTGGCTCTTTTATTAAATGTTTTTGACCATTTGATTGGTCTATATAAAGGTGGTTTTACGCTCCTAATCTTGAAGTAAGAAAAATAGTTAATCAAAAACAGTTTTTCCAAGATTTGAAAGTGTTTTGGATCATTCTTAAGTGTGTGGAATAAGATTGGGTTGTAATTTTGAACTTTAAGCTTTGTAATACCTAGGTGTATTCTATTCCCTTCTTCCTTGATTACTGTATTTCTGTATTTGTGTTGCTAGAAAGTGTTGTGTGTTCTTGAGGGGTTCAAGATCAACACTCTTTGTGTGATTTTCCAAAGGTAGTGTGTTTCTTGAGGGGATCAAGGTCACTTCTTTGGTGTGTGGTGTTTGTAATATGGTTTTAATTGCATAGTGAAATACCCAGTGGTTTCTGGGGACTGGATGTAACTTTTAGTGTAAGAGTGAACCAGTATAAATATATTTGTGTGATTCTCTCTTTCCATGACCTCACATATATATGTTTTAAGTTGTTTTTATTAACTGTTGTTAAAAACAACTGGTTGAATCGCAAAAACAACCGGTTTGATTTTCTGGAAATCAACTAAAACAATTTTGTGTTTTGCTTTCCTTAGTTTATTTCTCTGTGATTCTTCATTGACTTTTATTATACCTTCAAAGTTTGCGAAAATCATTCTTAAACAATTCACCCCCCTCTTGTTTAAGGCCATATATTCTAACATCCTTTTCCTCCCCAAAAACGATACCAATGTTCTAACTTTAAGTTTGCTAAGATAGCATTGTTATGGTCAATCACCATATCTGAGATATTATCCATTGTGAAAATTGATGCTTCCGTCACAATTTTGCCTTAAGAGATTCTATAATGTTTCAAAAGAGGAAGAAGTTTATAAACAACCATTGGTCTCGACTCCTACGTGATGTGAAACTTGTGGATGTACCAAAATAATTTCTAAGGAAGCTTGCATCATAGGTTTATGAAGAAGTTTCTGAAGTCTATTATTTGTATGAGAACATTTAAGGGATCAAAAACACTTTGTCAATTGTGAAAGGTGAGATTTTTTATGTTAAGGAGAAGTAGAACCATGAGTTATGTGAATGACTAATGCAAATAAAAAATGTATGCTTGGATGTTATTAAGAGCCAGAGATCTTGAGAAAACAAGTTGTCAAAGCTTAAGGAAGCATCAAGATAAAGCTAGGCCACTTTTTTCTTAATCTAATTTCCTTATTTTTTTGTCACAAGATTTCTCATCAAATAAAATATATTCCACATAAATTGGATAAGAAAACAAACACTACAAGACAATTTGTTATTACCTACTACAAAAATCATAGGTAATACAAGAAATTCATTCGTAAAACATAATTTACCTATGGTAAAAAATTCGTTGGTAAATTGTTTGTAGGTAATTGTTACCTACATATTTTCAAAATTTGTCGATAAATTCATATGTTGGTAGTTAACGTCCATATGTAATTACGTATGGATAACTTCACATATAATTATGTATAGATAAATCTATTTGTAATTATGTATGAATAGATCCTTACATAATTACTATGGATAGTATGTACGTATTTATCTTCGAAATCATCCATACGTAATTTTTTTGATGTTTTCATGTATTAGTCTTTTTCTACAAGACATATATACAATCATGGACATTAGTTCTTTAATCTCTCCTACTCAACAGGATTTAAGGGAGTGCATTGTGAGACACCAAAAGAAGAAAACTCATATAATGTTTGAGAAAATCTACTTTCAAAATTTTCTTATTGAAATAAGACATGTATGTTATAAAATAGTAAATAATTTACATGTATAATAATAAACTTGAAAGAAACTAATGTGTGTCCGCCTTGATCTATTATCGACGAAATCCCCATTACAATTTTGTATTTGTATTTGTTGAAATACTTCATCATTATGGATCGGGCAATCAACCTTCTTTGTTCAAACAAAAATTTTATAAAGTGAGAAATTAGTATTACATCATAAATGAATGTGAAAGTATATTAAAGAAGTCATATAAAATGAATGGTGTGTTCATCCAACCTGATAGATCCTCCCGTGTGCAAACTCCCACCCTTTTTGGGTGCACGATTTTTCTTAGTTGTATCATATTTTGATTGATATAAAGACATGTTTCACTTTTTCAACAGATTATTTCAAACATTATTTCCAATTCATTTAGGCTTCTTATCTTCTTTTCAAACTTCTTTAAACATCTCTAAAAGTCTATAAGATGTCCTAGAGTGAAATTTTTTCCTTAATTATGTTTTTATCCTAAACCTTGATGACATCTTCTTTGTAAGACATAATGAAGAAGTTGCCATATATAATTCTCCATCTAAGCAAATGTTGTTCAAATAGACTAAGTATATTTAAAAAATAAAAATAACTAAAACAAAATTAATGCTGAAAACAACAACCATTGTAGCATTGTATGTTATCACAAAGAGAAGCAAAACCACATTAAAAAAGTCTATTATTATTTTGTAGATTATTCACATTATCCAAATTATCAAAACAATAAAATGATCATTAGACAATAAAACAAACAACTTCACTTAAATTTTAGTAAAATATAAGGCACATGTCTCCAATATTTCAAGAGTTAGATTCAATTAACTATATATATTTAGATGTGATATTATATATAATATATCTTGGTCTTAAATTATAAAAAAATATTAGGTGGTGTAGATTATTATGACCCAACTAATTTTTATATGACACATAATATATTATTATTATTATTATATGATCATAAATTAAAAATTAAATATGGGATAGAACAATGTCATAGTTTTCTTTGAAGTTATAGTATATAATTGTAATTATAAAGGAAAATATAATAATTTGAAAAATGCGATGATATGTCTAAACCCCTTTTGAACTTCTAAGTAATTTTCGTTTAATAAATTTGACCTGTGGTGATTCCTCTTATATGCAATTCAATGACATATAGGAAGTAATGTTAGGCAATATAAAATGAAAGTTCGCGTGTGGGAGGCAAGTTCATTTCGAAAATGGATAGGGTGATTCTCACTCCATCCAATCAATTTGAATTTGCACCCAATCTTTGCGAAAATATGAAAATACCCTTAATGAAATTTGCGATAATATAAAAATATCCTTAATGAAATTGAAAGAGGTTAAGGGAGAGATCTGTACCCAATCACAACACCCATTCGTTTTCGCATAGCAGTCGCCACGACCACCGCCACCTTCGTGCTCGCGCAGCAGCCACACCGCCACTGCCACCTTTGTTTTCGCACTGAACGCAACGGGCAGCGTCGTCTTGCCATTCTTTCGTTCACATTTCTCCTCTAAGGCAGTTGTATCCATTGAGAATGTTGAAAAAAAAATTCACTTAGCTTCTGGATATAGAAATCCATAAGTCAAAAAATATATTTTCGCATGCCCACATCTGGAACACAATTAACAATTCCAGATATGTACATCCGAAATTCAAAACCCAATTCCAGATATATACATCCAGAATACAAAAACCAATTTCGAAAAATGATATCCATAATGCATTTCTCTACTACGGACATAGGCATCCGGGAGCTTCAACTACAAATGTTATTTACTTATGGATGTTTATATCCGGAGTGTTTAACAAAGACAAGGGCATAATGAGATTTTAAAAAATTTGTTGGGTGTAGGAAACAATTGATTGGGTGCAGGAAGTAATTTCCAAATGGAAACTCAAACTGCAAAATGAGCAATGATAGAGAGAGGAAAAATGAAGACTCTTTCTTCCTACACCTCCATAGCTTCTTCTGCCACCCCCATACTAAATGTAAAAATACCATTTTCTCCTTTTTTGTGCCACCTCCATATATAATCCGGAAGCTGTTTTTGAATCCAGAAGTGTTCTTGAGATTTATAAAATCCAGAACTCTTTTTTGCATTTGAAATAAGCCTATGAATTATGTAATCCGGATATATTCTGGATTACATAATCTGGAAGTCAATCTCATATTTAGAAAAGACTTCTGGATTATATAATCCGGAAGCTAATCACTCCTCTGAAAAAAGGCTTCCGGATTACATAATTCGGAAGCTAATTTTACGTATAGAAAAGACTTCTGGATTATGTAATCCGGAAGCTAATCACAGAAGGCTTCCGGATTACATAATCCAGAAGCTAATTCTGGATCTAGAAAAAGACTTCCGGATTATGTAATCCAGAATATTAATAAAGGGTATTTTTGAAATATAAAAAATATATGGGGGTGGCACAAGAAGGTATGGAGGTGCAGGAAGAAGCAGCCAAAAATGAAATTAAGTCATTGTTTACTGGATCTGTACGTTAGATTCACCATGGATCCAATTCTCTATACATACAAATAATTCTATTAGTTGTTTAATATACTATTTTATAAAATTCGTATATAATATAAGAATGTAAATAACAGTTTCTAAATGTTATTGACTACGCAACATAAACATAGAAATGCAATAGCAGTTAAGAACTATAACCCAAAAAGTCCGTGCTGACCCATCCTGTTTGGTCAATACGTAACCCAAAAAGTCCTTGCTTCCACCTCATTACAAAATAATAAATAAGTCAAAGGAGTGTTCTCAAATTTTAGACTAGAAAAAAACCTCAATATTAAGAAAATTCAAACACGTCATCACAAAATCCTAAAAAAAATCTGTATAGCTATATAAAGTTCCTAATTGTTATTGATTATCCAACATAAACACTTTAATGCAATAACTAAAAACTATAGTCCAAAAAGTCCTTGCTTCCGCTCCTCTTCCAAGTCATTTTGTCAAAAATCCATTCTATTTGGTCAATACGTGTTCGCTGTACATTTCCTTTGCTCCTCTTCCAAATCATATCCTACTTCCATCAATTAACTGTATTAACACCATTTTCCTATAAATTAATAAAATACAAATTTACTTATTAAAATAAAAAATAACAATTTTTAAGGTTACCATATCACCTACTTTATTTTTATTGCTAACATCTGAAATATAAAATAATCGTAGTCTAATACTTATAGAAATTAAAATAATATTTGTATAATTTCAAGCACTAAATTAAATGTGGAAGTATATTACTTAAGGATTTAATTAAGTTTTAAATATATTATAAATTTAAGTATTTTTAATTAAATTTGTTGTTTTATATTTAAAATTTCTTTTATTTTTATTGAATTACGGGATGACATAACCTTATCTATATATTTTAGTCTCCAGTTTGTGGCCATTCATCAATTTGATTATTCCCTTAACTCAGCAAAGTCAAAAGTATTTGATTTGAATAAAAAAAAATTAATCAAGCTTTCAAGAAGTAAGAAAACAAATCTACCACACATTTTGTTCGTTTACTTTGTCCCTCACTTATGAAAAATTATACTTGCTTGTTTGTTGCCGGTTCAAAACGGTACACACTTCCAACTCTGTTTCTTCTCTTTCGTGAAGAACATGGCCGAATATTTTGTCTTTGATATTGCTGAATCACTGCTAAGGAAGCTTGCTTCTTTTGTTTGTGAAGAAGCTTCTCGTGTTTATGATGTGTATGAGGATATCATAGGGATCAAAGATACTTTGTCAATTGTGAAAGGTGTGCTTTTGGATGCTGAGCATAAGAAGGAGCAGAGGCATGGGCTGCGTGAATGGCTCAGGCAGATTCAAAACGTATGCCTAGATGCTGAAGATGTGTTGGATGGACTTGAGTGCCAAAATCTGAGAAAACAAGTTCTCAAAGCTTCAGGCAGCACAAGGATGAAGGTAGACCACTTATTTTCTTCATCTAATTCTCTTGTTTTTCGTTTTAGGATGGCTCATCAAATCAAACATGTTAGGCGTAGATTTGATAAGATAGCAGCTGATGGAAACAAGTTTGGTCTTGAGAGGATTGAGGTTGATCACAGACTTGTGCAAAGGAGAGATATGAGTTATTCCCATGTTGATGCTTCAGGGGTGATTGGAAGGGAGAGTGATAGAGAAGAAATTATTAAGCTTTTGATGCAACCTCACCCTCATGGTGATGGTTATGGAGATCAAAGTGTTTGTGTTGTTCCCATAGTGGGTATTGGTGGGTTGGGGAAGACCACACTTGCGAAGTTGGTTTTCAATGATAAGAGAATAGATGATCTTTTCCCGTTGAAGATGTGGGTGTGTATCTCTGATGACTTTGACATAAGACAGATAATTATTAAAATCATCAACTCTGCTTCAGCTTCGGCTCCAAGTATTGCTCTTGCTCACCAAGAAAACATTAACAGGTTAGATATTGAGCAGCTACAAAGTCGTCTTAGACTAAAGCTTTCTGGTCAGAAGTATTTACTCGTGTTGGATGATATATGGAATGATGATCGTGCGAAATGGATAGAGTTGAAAGATTTAATAAAAGTTGGTGCGGTGGGAAGCAAAATTGTAGTGACAACACGAAGTAACTCAATTGCTTCAATGGTGGGCACTGTTCCATCGTATGTTTTAGAAGGTCTTTCCATGGAGAATTGTTTTTCTCTGTTTGTCAAATGGGCATTTAAGGAAGGCGAAGGAAAAAACTATCCATATCTATTGGAGATTGGGAAAGAAATTGTGAAAAAATGTAGAGGGGTTCCACTGGCAGTACGAAGTTTAGGAAGTTCTCTGTTCCTAATTGTAGATTTAGAGAGGTGGGAATTTGTGAGATACCATGAAATATGGAAGATAAAACAAAACAAAGATGACATTTTACCTGCTCTTAAGTTGAGCTATGACCAAATGCCTTCCTATTTAAGGCACATTTTTGCTTTCTTTTCTCTTTATCCTAAAGATTATGGCTTTTCTAGTGCTGAAATTGTTATTCTTTGGGAGTCACTTGGATTACTTCAATCTCCAGTTGGAAATCGAAAGCTTGAGAATATTGCAAGGCAATATATTGATGAGTTACAAGCAAGATCATTGCTTGAGGATTTTGAGGACTTTGGTCACTATTACTATTTCAAAGTACATGATTTGGTACATGATCTTGCTCTGTATGTTGCCAAAGAGGAGCTTCTAATGGTAAACTCCCTTACTCGCTATATACCTGAGCAAATAAGGCATTTTTCAGTTGTTGACAATGATTCACTTAACCATGTTTTGTTCCCTAAATCCAGCAGTGTGAGAACTATATTATTTCCCCTAAAGGGAACCGGTATCGACAGTGAAACTCTTCTGCATACTTGGATAACAAGATACAAATACTTACGCTATTTAGATTTAAGTGATTCCTCTTTTGAGACACTGCCTAATTCAGTTGCTAAATTGGAGCATCTACGAACTCTCTTTTTAAATAACTGCAAAATAAAAAGATTTCCTCATTCTCTATGCAAACTCCATAATTTGAAATTTTTGTCTTTCAGAGGATGCATGGAGCTTGAAACATTGCCTAAAAGATTAGGGATGTTAGTCAGCCTTCGGAAATTGTATATAACCACAAAACAATCTGTTCTGCCTGAGGATGAATTTGCAAGCTTGAGAAATCTTCATACTTTGAGTTTTGAATATTGTGCCAACTTGAAGTTTTTGTTCAGAAGGGAACAACTCACTTTCCTTGAAGTTTTGATCGTTCAATCATGTGGGAGCCTACAGTTATTACCTCTTCATAATCTCCCTAAACTGGAGGTTCTGTTTGTATCAAGGTGTGAGATGCTAAATTTGAACTGTGAAATCCCAATCCACAGATTGAGGATGAAATTCCTGCATCTTGAGCATTGTCCGAAGCTGCATACATTGCCTCAATGGATTCAAGAATCAGTAGACACTTTGCGGACATTATTGATTTTGAATTGTGACACTCTTAAGATGTTTCCTAAGTGGCTCACAACGATGACTCGTCTTAAGATGCTCCATATTATTAACTGTCCTAAACTGTTGTGTCTCCCTAGTGAAATGCAAGGCCTCACTGCCCTTGATGATTTGACTATAGAGGGTTGTCCTGAATTGTGTCGAAAATGTGAGCCACAAAATGGTGAGTACTGGTCTTTCATCGCTCATATCAAACGCGTTTCCATTGGAGAAACAAGAAAAGGGAAACTCCTTTTTCGAATGCTGCAGCAGATGCGGTTAAGATTGCGCGATCAGTAACACTGAAATGTTGCATAAAAAACTATGCTGTGGCTGAATTTTCCATTTAACAACAAAAAATTGTATTGGGCAAGAGCAATTAACAAACTGTTAGGCACTTGTAAAGCCATTGCTAGTAAGTATTTTCACTTTTAACCTTTTTTTCTTTTGAATACTCAACTGTTAATATGAGAAAAGTTTGCATCTTCATGTCAAGGAGATGATTTGACAGTTACTTCTATCGTCTCCGATTACATTGAAACGCATCTCTATTTTTGAAGTACATAGTTTTTATTTGGGTTACATGAAGAACAATTGTAATTATTTTTTTATAATTCATCCATTTTAGTTCTACTATCTATCATTTTTTGAATTAGCATTAGTTTTCTTAGATAACCAATGAGTGTCATATATTCTATTTGGTAATTTCATATGTCTAAATATGTTTCGCAATGAGAGAAGAATGAAGTCATCACAATGCAGGTCTTAGTTTATGTTTCCTTAACGTAAATCATACAGATATCTTACTATCCACCATTTCCATGAATGTAAGTATAAACCACCTTGCTAAACCTTGACCACAACCTTGAGGATGACGGGGATGAACCAACTAATAATGAAACTTGGGGACGAACCTGATCGTGATTAGGTGCATAAAGCTTAAGCTCAACTTAAAGACTGTTAGATATTTTCAGTTTTGTTATGACCTGTTCTACAACATTAGTTAGTATTTGATTTAAGTTGTTATGCTTTATTTTTAGAGTTAGTTTCGTATTCATCTATTTGTTCTATTTTTTGTTGAGCCTATTTAATTTTTTTTTCCTCAAAATAAATATACAATATTCCTCCCAAACAGTTTCTCTTTTATTTTTCATTCCTGTTGTTCATATAAGAGTGATATTCAAGCTGTGATTCTGTGAACAATAAATTATTAAACAAAACAAAATGTCCTCCGATAATTTTGTACAACCAGTGATTCCGCGCTTTGATGTTACATGATCATCAAAGTATGTTAATGGAAAATTTTCTGAGATCCCATCATGATCAGTACCGGCAAGTAGATTTTCTGGGAATACCAGATTTGGCTGAGGGCACAACAACAACAGATTCACAGAAAATAGAAGTTGAACTGTTGAAATTGAAGGATCTTAAGGCAAATAATTATCTTTTTCCAAGCAATTGTTCATACAATCTTGCAAAGACACATCAAAGGAATTTTGGGATTCGATGAAAAATAAATTCCAAGGATCAGCTAGCAAAGCGACAACAACTTCAAGCACTTTTGCTCAGAATTTGAAATGCATCAGATGAAATTTGGTGAGTGAGTTTCTAACTTCTTCTCAAGAACGATGACCATCATCAGCAATATGAACATTTTGGGAAAAATTAGAAGATGTGGTTGTAGTTGAACAAAATAATGTCCTAATTGATACCAAAATTTAAATGTGGTTTGTTCCATTGAGGAGTAAAACAATATTGATCTTTTATCCCTTGATTAATGGCAAGGTTCATTATTAGTTCATGAGAGAAAGTTGCAGCAGCAAGACAATGTAGAGTTAGCTTTAAAAGTCCCATCAGATCATTCGAGGAAAGAAGATGGAGGATGTGGATCAAACAACATCAATAAAGATCGACGTAGAGGATATGGTAGAGGTCGAGAATGAAGAAACTATGCTTATCAACTGCTGGTGTTGACCCTCTCAGGTGGGAAGTACGGGCCAGTCTCGTAACAATAAGGGAGTCTCTAGTAGACTTAGGCAGGGTATTATGGGACTGCAATAGAGGTCATGCAATCAAGGAGCAGCTACAAGGTGTTGTACTGTGGCAATAAAAGAAGTGTTATAGGGGAGGATGGAGTGCGGAACAAGGCATCTAGCAAGGAACGAGTGTCAAACCTTTGTATTGAGCATGGTGGTTGGATGCTGAGGAGTTTGGTGTGCAGATGCTGTTATGTGCAACACTCTGTTGTTTGGTATGCTGGAATTGGATATGGGGATGTGCTTATTTCACTTCATTCAGTTTTGAAGCCACTATTTTTGGGCTTTTCTGATTGACCTAAGGCATGTGCTGGTTTCTAGTAGCCTGCAAGTTGTTTTACTGCATCAATGGTTGTGTGAGTCTAATAGGTGCTCTATGGTGATCAAGAACCAAAAGCTTCTGTTGTATGGAATTCTTGACTTTTGTATACGGGTTGGGATACCCCTGAAGTGTCCCATTTTAATTTTATTTATTCTTTGCTGATAAAAAAAAAAACTGCTGGTGTCAAGGGAATAAAACCGAGCAAGATATTTGTGAACAAAAAATATATATTTTATTTCACTGCTATTTTTCAAATAAGAATACAATCTCTCTAAATAGTCTTACCATAGACTTCTCAAATTCTACCTTCTCTCTCATAAAACCTATACTATAATTTACATTTAAATCATAGTATAAATGACATTCAAAACTAGAATTAAAGATAATAATTATTGGCTATTCAGATGCTAAAATAAAACTGGCGGAAGGCTTTGAGTTTAATGCTAACAAATTCCCCCTTAAACTCAAACCTTTCATATTATTCATTCAAATTGTTGCTTTTCTGATTGTCATACCTCACACTGCCTCCAATATTTGTCTTCACTATATCAATCCGTGCAGAATTTTGAATTGAATTACTTTTAATTTTCCAAACAAAATCTTCTCCACCTTCACCCTTTGAATTAAAAGGATTTAAGAAAGACTTTGACTTCAATGAGCTTCGAAGATAATGATTATACCATATTTCCCTTTCAGATGATGTCTCAACACCATTCCATTTATGGTCTTCTCCTAAATCAAAACCATTATTTTCAAGTAAAACACATGAACCAAAAGGGGCTTTTAATTTGAATTGTAATTCATTCACCTTTTCTTTTTGTGCCAAAAGCAACAAATGGAGTTCTTCAACTTGATTGACTCTACTTTCCTTGTCTTTCTCCATATCAACATATTTTTCTTCCAATTTTGTAAACCTTTTTTCCAGGTTATCAAATTTTGCTTCAACACTCTCCAATAATTTTCCCATACTGAGAATATTTTTTCTTCAAGTCAGGTACATAAATTTATGTGACACTTTCTTTGGACTTAAAGGCCATGTGCTCCTCCTCCATTGGATTGAGAGCAAAACTTTTTCCCTTCATTTCAACTTTAAACAAATCTCTGTCATCAACATCTTTGATTAAGCAACGTTTATTTTCAAACATCACTTTATAGCCTTTTTCCAACAATTGACCAACACTCAAAATATTTTGATCAATCTCTGGCACAAAAAGAACATTTGTGATGATTTTTATACCTTTATAGCTTGTGATAGCTATTGTGCCTTTTCCTTTTACTGCAAGGTGTTCATCATTTCCAATCCTCACCCTTTTAATTTCAGTAGTTTTCAATTCCTTGAAGAGTTCCTTGTCATGTGTCATGTGGTTGGTGCAGCCACTGTCAATTAGCCAAGATGCACTTGAAATATTGCAGCAAAAACCAGTTGCAACGAAAAGTACATCCTCCTCCTCATTTGCAATTTGAGCATCTACATCTTGTTGCTCACTTTGGTTTCTACAAATGATTGCTTTATGCCCAAGTTGATTGCACTTGTTGCACTTAGCATCAGGTCTTCTTCAACACTTAAACGGTGGATGACCTAACTTGTTGCAATGCTTACAAGGAGGATAAGTTCTACCTTTGTTTCTCCAGCCACCTTCATGTTTGACTAGTAAGGCTCCTTCTACTGCTTCATCTTGTCTCGTGGCTCTCCTTTGTTTTTGTGCTTGTAAAGCATTTAAGAGCTCTGCAAGAGAAATCTTTGATAGGTCCTTTGTGTTCTCCAGGGTTGTTATGGTGGCTTTAAACCTCTCTGGAACTGTTACAAGCAGTTTTTCCACAATTCTTGAATCTTTAAACACAAATCCAAGCAACCTCACTTTGTTGGCAATGCTTAGAAGTCTGTCCGAGTACTCTTTTACGGATTCTGACTCCTTCATTCTCTGCAATTCAAACTCTCTGATTAGATTCAGGGTTTGCATTCCACGAATCCTCTCATCGCCTTCATATTCTGCCTTGAGGTAATCCCAAATTTCTTTTGCTGACTTCAAGGACATTATCCTTGTGAATACCATAGGAGATACAGCTGCAAATAGACATGCTTTTGCCTTTGATTTCTTCATCTTTTATTTCTTGTGTGATTTTATTTGTGCCACTGTAGGGTTTTCTGGAAGGGACTGAATTTCATAGTCCTCTTCTACAGCTTCCCATAAATCCAATGTTTCTAGGTAGGTCTCCATACGAACAACCCACATTTGATAATTGTCTCCATCAAAGACAGGTGGTGCCATTGCTGAAAAATTTGATCCTCCTTCCATTGGTGCACTCTACTAACCTCACAGATCCCTCAAGAAAATAGCTCTGATACCAATGGTTGGTGTTGAGGGAATAAAACAGAGCAAGATATTTGTGAACAAAAAATATATATTTTATTTCACTGCTATTTTTCAAATAAGAATACAATCTCTTTAAATAGTCTTACAATAGACTTCTCAAATTCTACCTTCTCTCTCATAAAACCTATACTATAATTTACATTTAAATCATAGTATAAATGACATTCAAAACTAGAATTAAAGATAATAATTATTGGCTATTCAGATGCTAAAATAAAACTGATGACGGCTGAAGGCTTTGAGTTTAATGCTAACATCAACAAATCAACATCAATGAAACCAATCTTAGAAAAAAGGAAGGGGATGAGGTGGTTATCAAGAGAAGTTAGCAGACAAGACAAGTGTTGAATGCTATCAGTGTCACAAGTATGGTCACTACAAATTAGAATGCCGATCAAATTTGCCAAATGCACACAAAGCATCCAATTTTGTAGAAAAGGAGGAAGAGCAAGTTGGAGAAATCTCATTGCTGATGGTTTGTCATGTAAGGGAGTCAACCAGCGAACTTATGGTATTAATGTTGAATCTTAACAACTTTGATACCAATTATGGGATTAAACATTTATCATTACACTAAAAGATATATAGTTTATATTTAGGATGAAATCTTCTAGTTAAGAAGAGTGCAGCAGTCCAAACATTACGTATGGGACAATTGATGTACCTGCAACAATTTAGACGTGAGTGCAGCAATAATATGAGTGTCAATTTAGCTCATTTCATCCATTTCCACCTAAGTTCAATGGCTGCAGCATCTTCTTCAAGAGGTCCACACAATCTGATAATCTTGGTGCTATCTACTCGAATTCAAATAATGTATTTAACTCTAGGATGAAATATCTAGAAATAGACTGTCCATTTTTCCGAGACCATGCATCCAACAAAGAGCTTTGGGTGCTGTACATTGCATCTAATCTTCAACTTGCACACTTTCTAAAGCTCTTTCTGCAGCAAAATTTTCTCTTCTAAAGTCTAAGATTGGTGTAGCCCGTTCAACCACCAACTTGCGTGTTCCAATTGCTGCTATCAAAATATAACTGATCATGTCTTTCTATCGTTAGCTTTTTTGAATTTGTAAATTGCTTTCAATCCTGTCCTGTTATCAAATTTGTAAATCAAACTTACTCTTATCCGTTGTTTTTAGCTCTATCTCTCGTGTGCAGCAATTCAATCAACAAAACAATCATTTCCACTTCATTGTTTCACTGTAAACTTAATGTTATTTTTTCTTTAATATACCAATAATTAATTTTATAAAGAATCATTTTATTTAGATAACTTACGTAAGTTTTGAATCCCCAATTCTAATTAGTATAGTACATATGTTCAATCCAACTATAAATTTTGGTATAATAGTAACAATTTACATTAGAGCTAATGTCACAAATTAATTTAATTCTCAGTTGTACAATTAATAATTAGGGATGGTGGAGAGTTACATCAACTATCTTATAACATAGTTGAACTAAGTCAAGTTACATTCGAATAGTTAAATTTCTAGAACAACCCATTGACATTTTATATTTTGTTTTAATATTCTTGTTATTGTGAAATAAACATAGAAGAATTGAAAAATTTAGGAAAATGATGCTAATTGCATTTAGTAAAACAAGATCTCTATCAATGACAAATAATTGAGGACAAACATTCACTCTCAGAAACAACCTTCAAATTCTTTCACGAGCTCAAAAAAAAGTTGTTTTCTTGTATTACCCGATAACACAAAAGCCACAAATAAAGTCAATAATATACATGTGTTGGTTTTGCATTAACAAAATGTTATATGTATTAAGTAACTTCACTGCATGAGTCCAAACACTACAAGAAAAAAACATTTTAGTTGCCAACAGAAAGTGGGGGCTATAAAAAAGGGCTATAAAAAAAGCCACTAGTAAGGGTGAAGTTTACTAATGTTGAACACAAAAATAAATGTCAAATATTGTGTCCATAATGGATACCTTTAACTCACACTACAAATTATTAAAATAATAATAATAAATAAACGTCTAGAATGAGGACACAAAATAGATGCAATGAAAAAATTAAGTGACAAAATAATATTGAGTTTAGAAAGTGGACACAAAGTGGATGCAAGTTAAAAATTATTAAAATAATAATAATAAGTTAGCGTTTAGAATGTGGACACAAAGTAAAATGCAATAAAAAAATAAGTTGCAGAATGATACTGCGTCGAGAATGGAAACACAAAGATGCAAGTTAATATTTTATTAAATTTAGTGCAGGTTTAGGTGACACTAAGTTTAATTATTGTTGGAGATCACACATCAACTAGATATGAGGACATTTCATAGTATATAAGTGTGTGCAAACCTCAGCTTTTATGAAGTTGAGTTAGGCTTAAAGTCTACTTCTTAATATGATATCACAGTCATTTCGAGTCTATCCTAGCATTGTTTGTTGGGCTTATCAGACCACCTTCTATCGGTCTCACGCAAGAGTTGGTAGCCTCGACGTGAGGGACTATTTCATAGTATATAAGTGGGTGCAAAAACTTAAATTCCACTTCTTAATAATTATTTAACTTTATAGTCATTTTAGTGTCTCCAAAATCTATGTTATAGTTAAATAATATATTTTTATTTATGTAGGCTTAGCCAACACTACCTAATAAATTTGTGTCCCATTGGAAGTCGTCTCTAATGCATAGCCACCAAAAGATTAACTTCCATTTCTATTGGGACGCTAAACTCACACTAGCCCCATGTAGCGTCTCTTTTTTGCTCTTTGCGTTGCTCTTTTGGGGACTCTACGATTATTATTTCTTGTAGTGAGAAAACAGTTATCATAACTCTAGAAGTGTTATCAAACTCATTTTAGTAAATATACATGTCACACTCTAGCAACATCAATCATTGTTGCATATCAGTTCTTAATCTTCTTACCTCACATTCATGTGTAATGATTATGTGCATTACTTACTAGATAATCGTATGTAATGATTGAATGTATTACCTATGACTATAATTGGTATGTAATTTTAGGATAATATTCGTATGTAATGTTGAGTTTACCTACGGATTTGTATCTATATATAGTAATCCCTACACTAGAAGAAAATCATTAAAT
The DNA here is from genome assembly GCF_000499845.2 of Phaseolus vulgaris. Classification (NCBI taxonomy): domain Eukaryota; kingdom Viridiplantae; phylum Streptophyta; class Magnoliopsida; order Fabales; family Fabaceae; genus Phaseolus; species Phaseolus vulgaris. The sequence continues at coordinate 36,950,854 of NC_023759.2, forward strand.
AGTAACAAAATTTAGAGACAAAAAATAATTAGTCACTAACTAAATTAAATACTAATTTAGAGACTAAAAGGTTATTCATATTTAAAGTGATTTCTATTATTAATAAATTTTCTTAAAATGGTTTCTAGATTGGTATCTAAATTAGCTACTTAAGTTTTAGTTACTAATATTTTAGATTCTAAATTAGCATCTAAATGACTAGTACAGACTAATTTAGAATATAAAGTACTAAGTAGTTAAAACATTAGTAGTTAATGGATAGATACTGGCCCAAGTCCACATCGTCATGGTTTTTGGGAATATTATTATAACCCCCACATAATTATGTTAGTGTAATAATATTAATTTAGATAAATATATTACGTGAATCAATCTTATTAATGCACAATTAACATAATTTTAAAGCACAATATCCAGATCTATTTGAATACTCTGATTTACTTGCACAATGTACCTAATTATATTATATAAACGTTTTAATATCTCTTATTATATTACATAAATACTCTAATTATATTAGAGGAATACTCAAAACTTTAAAATCTGGAGAAACCAGTGTCAAAGATCCAAGCCCTTGATTATAAATAGATGACCACTCATAGGAAGTAATCTCAACTCGAATTTTATCACTATACTTACTATATACTCATAATTTGATATTCTTATTGACCTGACCGTCAAAGTGTTTATTTTTTTGCAGGTGGAGCCCCCCTCATTACTTGGAAGCTGAATCATTAAAGCTTGAAAGAAGACTATTCGAAACTCACCCGGATTTGAACTGACCTCATCCCGACAAATATCAATTTATAAACCATTTTATAATTTTTTTATTAATAATAACAACTACTTTAGATACCGATAATTTCTTTAGTTTATAAAATGATATCTAATTTAGTCAAATAATAATTAATTATTATGGTATTTAAAATTAGTTTTTATTTAATGATTTTCTTGTACTACTATCTAAATATGAATTTTTTTAGTGGGAAAATTTGTCAAAGAGAAACATGAATTTCAATTAAAAAGATGAATTACATTCTATAACATCTAATCCGAAAGTAAAAAAATAAACTTTTGAATTACATGTTTCATGAGCCAAGAAATAAATTTCTGATTTGCTAAATCCAAAATTCGTAATTATACTTTTGGATTGGTTTTCCGAGAACACCTTACAAATTCCTAAATCTAGAAGTTGAAAAGTAGAATTTGAGACTGCATAATCATGATTTTTCTAATGAGGTGTTTTTCCCAAATTGTGTAATGTGGAACTTTAATCTTTTCTAATTATGGAATGTACTATTTGATCTTTCAAATTATACAATTTATAACTACATACTATTATGAGTTGCTCAAAGCTTTCAAGTTACACAATATTCTAGAAAAAAGAATAAAAAACTAGTGTGAACACCTCTAGTGTTGCTCAAATGCTATGAATAAAACGTAAAACATACCCAACACAACTAAGTAACTTCAACACCTTCAAGGCCTTCACCTCCAACAATAATTTTTTCCAAATCCAGTGACTAAAGCAAGAGCTAACAAGGGCATCAATGGAAGTTGAATGTGGTCATAGATAGAAAGGCTAAAAAAGACATTTAAAAAAAATAAGGGATGGAAACAAAAGCCCTTAAGTAGAGATGGTCCAAAATGTTTTTAGATCACATAATTCAATACTTACACTAGTATTATAGGCATACCGAGGTTAAAAGAACATTCAATCACTAAAAATTGACTTTGGTTGGTCAATGTCAACTGCTTGACTTGTCAAGATTTTGTATGAGCATAGAGGGACAATCAGCACCAACCAACTTTTACCCCCAAATCCTTTCTGCTATCCCAAAAACATGGCCGATTATTTTGCCTTCGATATTGTTAACTCACTGCTAGGGAAGCTTGCTTCGTATGCTTATGAAGAAGCTTCTCAAGCGTACGGTTTGTATGAGGATGTGCAAGAGATCAAAGACACTTTGTCAATTGTGAAAGGTGTGTTGTTGGATGCCGAGGAGAAGAAAGAACATAATCAAGGCTTGCGCGAATGGCTCAGGCAGATCCAAAACGTTTGCGCCGATGCTGAAGATGTATTGGATGGATTTGAGTATCAAAGCTCTCGAAAGCAAGTTGTCAAAGCTTCAGGCAGCATCAGGGTGAAGGTAGACCACTTCTTTTCTTCATCTAATCCTCTTGTTTTTCGTCTTAAGATGGCTCATGAAATCAAAGATGTTAGGGAAAGATTGAATAAGATAGCAGCTGATGGGAACAAGTTTGGTCTTGAGAGGATTGAGGTTGACAACAGACTTGTCCAAAGGAGAGAAATGACTTATTCCCATGTTGAAGCTTCTGATGTTGTAGGAAGGGAGAGTGATAAGGAGGAAATTATGAAGCTTTTGATGCAACCTCACCCTCATGGTGATGGTTATGGAGATCAAAGTGTTTGTGTTATTCCCATAGTGGGTATTGGAGGGTTGGGGAAGACCACACTGGCGAAGTTGGTTTTCAATGATAAGAGAATGGATGATCTTTTCCAGTTGAAGATGTGGGTGTGTATCTCTGATGACTTTGACATAAGACAGATAATTATTAAAATCATCAACTCTGCTTCTGCTTCAGCTCCAAGTATTGCTCTTGCTCACCAAGAAAACATCAACAGCTTAGATATTGATCAGCTGCAAAGTTGTCTTAGACACAAGCTTTCTGGAGAGAAGTATTTACTCGTGTTGGATGATATATGGAATGATGATTATGCAAAATGGATAGAGTTGAAAAATTTAATAAAAGTTGGTGCGGTGGGAAGCAAAATCATTGTGACAACTCGAAGTAACTCCATTGCTTCAATGATGGGCACCACTCCTCCATATATTTTAGAAGGCCTTTCTCCACAGAATTGCTTATCCCTGTTTGTGAGATGGGCATTTAAGGATGGTAAAGAGAAGCAACATCCAAACCTAATGGAGATAGGAAAAGAAATTGTGAAAAAATGCTGTGGGGTTCCACTAGCAGTGAGAACCTTGGGAACTTCCCTCTTCTCTACTTCAGATATAGAGAAGTGGGAATTTGTTAGAGATCATGAGATATGGAATTTAAAGCAAAAGAGAGAAGACATCTTACCTGCACTTAAGTTGAGTTATGATCAAATGCCATTCCATTTGAAGCACTGTTTTGCTTACTTTTCCCTTTTTCCCAAAGATTTTCGTTTTATTAATACAGAAATTACTAATCTTTGGGCGTCACTTGGACTACTTCAATCCCCGAATGGAACTCAAAAGGTGGACAAGATTGCAAGACAATATATAGAAGAGCTACATTCAAGATCTTTTCTTCAGGATTTCACTGACTATGGACTCTTCTATTTTTTCAACGTGCACGATTTGGTGCATGATCTTGCACTGTATGTTGCGAAGGAGGAGTTTCTGATGGTAGATTCACGTACGCAAAGTATACCAGAGCAAGTTAGGCACATATCAATTGTTGAAACTGATTCTCTTGACAATACCCTGTTCCCCAAATCCAAAAGTCTGAGAACAATTATTTTTCCCGTTGAAGGAGTGGGTCTTGCGAGAGAAGCTCTTCTGCAGACATGGTTATCAAGGTACAGATACTTACGGATGTTAGATTTAAGTGATTCTTCTTTCGAGACGCTTCCAAATTCAATTTATAAATTGGTGCATCTGCGAGTTCTGGATCTTTCTAACAACCGCCAAATCAAAAGACTTCCTCATTCTATTTGCAAACTCCAGAATTTGCAAGTTTTCTCAGTCAGCGGATGCATGGAGCTTGAAGCATTGCCTAAAGGAATTGGGATGTTGAAGAACCTTCGAGAGCTGAAAATAACCACAAAGCAAGCTTTTATGTCACAGGATGAAGTTGCAAAGTTGAGCAATCTTCAAACCTTGAGTTTTGAATATTGCGTGAACTTGAAGTTTGTGTTGGAAAAGGAACAACTCACTCAGCTAAGTTCCCTTCAGATATTGGTTGTTCGATCCTGCGGGAGCCTAGAGTCCTTACCCTTTTACATTCTGACTAAATTGGAGGCTCTCTTTGTGGCAGATTGTAAGAAGTTAAATTTGGTTTTTGAAGGCGAATTCCAAAGACTGAGGATGAAGTTTCTGCATGTAGAGAATTTTCCGTGGCTAATTAGACTTCCTACATGGATCGAAGGAGCTGCAGATACTTTGCAGACCTTGATTATTCATAATCTGCCAATCCTTGACGTACTTCCTCAGTTTATACCTAGAATGACTCGTCTTAAGAGACTCCACATTTCTGAATGTCCTTCACTTCGCTTTCTTCCCACTCACATGCATCGCCTCACTACCATTGAAGATTTGAGCTTAGATGGAACAACCGTAATTAATATTGTATAACTAATTCTTATTTAATTAGAAATTGGAAATAGATTATTTTTATTGAATTAGAAGAATATTCTTTTGGTTTTTTTTGACTATCATGGAGTTACTTTTTTTGCTTTTGACCAAAATGGGGTCCGTTTAAAAAAAATTATAAATTTAGGCAAGTCATGCCAATTCGGCACGACTTCATATGCACAAATCATCCCAATTAAACACGACTCTGCCCTGTCATACTGAAGTCGTGTCAACGTGGTATGACTTCTGCCACGTCATAATTTTTTTTTTATTGTTTATATTGGGTAGTAAGTTATGTAATGTTAAAAATTAATTTGATACATAATTTTCTAAGAGTGTTAGTTTTAAGGAACAAAAAATTGGATAATCGTGTATGGATCATGTTTGACGGTAAACCCTAAACCCTAATTAAAAAATGAAGAAAATTGTTATTGAATTTGGAAATAAATAGATAAATGAAAATTTATTGTATTTGAAAAATAAATAGAGAATTATTGTTGTGAATTAGCAAAATAAATAGCTTGAGAAGTAATGATTATTAGTGGACTTCAGTATACGACTTCAGTATGACATGGCAGAGTCGTGTCAAATTGGGACGATTTGTGCATATGAAGTCGTGCTAAATTGGCACGACTTGCCCAAATTTGTAATTTTTTTTAAACGGACCCCATTTTGGTAAAAACAAAAAAAAATAACCTCATCATGATCAAAAACCCATATTCTTTTTAGAGAGAACATCAATCCTACCATATAAATGTATGTCAATATTTTACATATCTTAATAATTGTTTATAGTATATTACAAAACTATATATATTTTGAAAAATAATAAGAATTCTACATCAAAGTGGAGAACTATCTATATATTTTAAATATTCTAAATTCTTCACGAGTCATTTTTTAAGGAGTTCTACTTCTACTGGTATAACATGTACATAAAGAAAAACATGGAAAGAAGTGATGTCTTTATAAATCTTAAATATCAATCTTAATAAACTTAACAAACAACAGGATCTATGACTTGACCTATAACCATAGTAATAGAGCCTATGTCATAATCTCACTTTATGACACATATGAATCCATATTCCATTTTTGATGATTCACTATAAACATCAAAAGTTACTTGGAAAGAAGTAGGTAGTTGAGTAATTCTCATAAAAAATATTAGTACAATTATAATTATTTTTCTCGAGAGTTCTTCTGTTAATAAAACGATGTATATTGACTAACATTGGCAATGTTGAGCAAGTATCATAGTGTCAAATTTGGTCTATGAATATCTTAATTGAGGACATTATTATGAACTATTAAGATATTTCACCTACTTGGGTAACTTCGGTAGATCTCATTATCTTTTATTTTGCAGTGTACCAAACTGTGACTTTCCAAATACAAAGACTCATACATTAATCTGATTTTAACTTAATGCAACAAATTATTACTCTTAATTTCAAAATCACATAGTATGATGATGATTAATCTATGCACAACATTCATACAAAAAAATATACAAATAATAATAAAGCATATAAGCGATTTTCTTTTATCCAAACTCATTAAATAAAAATAATAATTAATTTTACTTTATTTTATTATTACTTTATATATTTCTTTGAGTTAAAAAATTATATTTCTAATAATTTATAATAAAATAAAATAAGAAATAAAGCAAAAACTTTAAATAATTAAATATGAATCACTATATTATAGAAAAATAAAATAAGAAAAATTTAAAGAAATAAACAAGACTAATGCGTGACTAGAGGTAAAAAAAAATAAAAAAAAAAATAGGACCAATGCTTGACTAGAGATAAATATAAATAAATAAATATTATCAATGCGTAACTGGAGGGAAAGATAAATAAAACCAATGCGTAGCTGGATGTAATAATAAACAAATACGATAAATCTGTAACTTAAGATAAAAATAAATAAATAAAATTAGTGTGCAACTAAAGATAAAAATAAATATATAAATAAGTAAACAGGACTAATGCTTAACTAAAAATAAAAAATAAATAAATAAAACTAGAACCAATGCTTAACTGTAAAAATAAATTTAATTTTTCTTTTATTTTAATGTTTCACATAATATCTTCAATAATGTTTTGAATAATATTTTAAATATTATTATTATTATTTTATATTATCCATTAGAAGGTTTTTAATATTATCATTATTACTATTAATTAAAAATATAAATTTTATTAATTAATTAATATTTTAATTATTTATTTGTATTATTATTTTCAATTTATTTAATCATAATGTTTCTTAAAAATTACTTAATTTATTTTCTAACATTTAAATTTTATCTAAGATATAAAAAAAATTTTAAAAGTATAAAATTTGCTAATTCTTATTTTAAGGTAAAGATCAAATAATTAATATGGTTATTTAAAAACAAGGATATTACAGTAAAAAGTTTCCCTACCTAAATAATACAGGAACAAGCCTTATTTTAAGTGACAATCACTGTAAAAAAATTATTAAGTAAAAATTAATTTAAAAAAAAATTATTGATATTTAAAGTAATTTTTATTATTAATAAAATTTATAAATTATTTTTTATTTTTTTTATATATCAATAATTTTTAATTATTAATTAAATATTAATATAGTTACTAATTATTTTTATTTTTAAAAATAACTTTTATTTAATAATTTCTTTTATAGTGAACAAAGGAGAGTAACAAACATGAGAGATGCAATGGCAATATTGTGAGCATGGTTACCGTGAAGGAGCTTCAACCAACTTTCCAGGTTTTCTTGTTTACACTTGCAAATAGATATATTTTCAATTAGCTACTTTGGTTATATTTGGGTTAACCGTTATAGCTTGGTTTCTCCTTGATGTAACTGAGGAATCAAGTGGATGAAAATTAGAAATAGATTCAACAACATTGAGTTTGGAAAAAAAGAAACCGAACACGAGAAAGAGGTTTAATAAAAGCATCGACTCATTGATTTTTTTTTTATTAGCAAAGAATAAATAAAATAAAATGAGACATTTCAGGGGTGTCTCTTAACCCTTATACAAAACACCCAAAACAAGTTTCCTAACACTCTACCAACACATGATCCAACAAATAATACACTACAAACCAACAATAATAAACCAGTTCGAGATATAGGAACCCAACAAATACAGTTACATCAACCCACCAACAAATCACACTCTCAATATAGGACATGCACTCCACAACTAAACAGGATCTTTTCCAGCAGGCAAAGGTGCCAAACTAAGTGTCAAAACTCGACACACCGATCCTACAAGAGGGACAAGTACGCCAAAAAGAAATCCACCAAAGAGATCACACCCTTAGAATAGGACACAACACCCAACAACAAACAAAGTCTTTGCAGCAGGCTGAAGAACACCAAAAACCTAAGTGCCAATACCAACAAACTCATACATAACCAGAGAAATCCTTTCAGACCTGCACACAACACGGACACTTTCCAAGCGCAACCCAAGGCCACACACCTCAATCCAACCTTGTCAGATAGGAGTACCTGATGAAACCTGCACAAAACACACCACTACTACCAAGTCTGGGCAAATTCGTTAGTTAAATATCGCAAAAAATCAGTCTTTCAAATACCTCATACAACAATGAGGTTCCAAACACCAGTTTGAGTAGGAGAAAACGACCAATTTTTCTTTTGTTGTGATCCAAGACCAAGTCTTCCTTTGTACCACAGTAAAAACCTCCACTAGGTCCACCTGCCCATTCTCAAACACAACCTTATTCCTGTGATTCCAAATTTCACTTACAATACCTACCCAAATGCCCCCCCAGCACCTGATAAAGGTGTGATTCAAGCCTATAGGATTGAACATCCTAAAATGCATTTGTGCATCACGATGTAGAACTGAAGAAAACCCCAACCACTCGAGGCACATACCCCAAATTCTCCAAGAGATCCTACATTCAAAAAATAAATGTCTTACCGACTCTTCTTCCACACCACACAAGGGGCACCGATCACTCATCAAAGGTAAACCACGTCTCGAAAGATTGTCCTTAGTGGGAATGACATTACATAGCACCCTCCAAGCTGTAAATTGTGTCGAAGGTAAAGTTTTTAGAGTCATGAATTTCGCAAATAGTTCCTCACCCATAACAGTCTCCTCCCCCATGAGAAACTGATATGTTGCCTTCACAGAGAAGTCCGTAGAATCCACTCCCCTCCATATCCATTTATCGGGCTTAACTCCACCCTATCTTGTTAACCTCTTGTTATCCAACAACTGCATCAGAAGATCAGCCAGACTGGATTCCCACACAAAAAGGTTCCTTCTCCACCGCAGCTTCCACGACCAATTATTATTATTCCAAACCCCAACTTGTGAGAGAGTACAACCAGTATCCAAGGAAATCGAAAAAAGCCTAGGGAATTTATGCAGTAGAGGAACGTTGTCCAACCATTTATCCTCCCATAACCTGATTTCTTTCTCGTCCCCTACTTCGCATCGACCTCTATCTTCAAAATCATTACCTCACCCCTCTAGGTACCATACCTTCCTAAGGTCCCTCCACCACAACGACTCCTTGCAAATCTGACCTTGAGATTTTAATCCCCTCCACCCACCATACTTGGACTCTAGAATAACCTTCCATAAACTTCTCTCTTCAGACTTAAGTCTCCAAATCCATTTCCCTAGAAGAGCCAAGTTAAACTTGTTGGGTTTAATAGTGCCAAATTTCAAGAGGGGGGGGTGAATTGACCTTTTAGAACTTTCTCGCAGAAACAGTGTTTAACCCAGTTTTACAGAAAATAAATCGATTTATGTGAAAATGAACAGATTTATTTCAGCACTATTTTAGTTTGAAACGCTTTTAATACAACAAGGTTAATCACAAGATTATGCAGATAGAATTTCCAGATGCACACACACAGATATCAGATTGAAAAACAGTGAAACACAAAACAGCAAGCTTCAATTTCAAGCAAGTGATTAAGGTTCAATTGATAGCATACTAATTAATTGAGTAACCTTTACAAACAACCTGTTCCAGTGGCTTTTAACAAACTATGAGTGTTCTTCTTGATGTCAAGCAATTTTCCATAAATTAAGAACAATGAATCACAGAACAGCAAGCTTCCACTTTAAGCAATTGTTTAAGGTTCAATTAATAGCTTTGACAATTTCTTGAGCAACCTATCACAGTCAATCTGTTCCAATGGCTTTTAGCAGATTATATATGTTCTTATCAGATTCAAACAACTTTTTCAGAAATTAAGAACAGTATGCACAGTGCCCAGAAAGAACAGATTTATTTTCAATTGAACAGATTTATTTCTTTGTTGTTTTATCAATTATGCAGAAACGAAATTGCAGAGAGTGAGAGAGAATGAACACAAGCAGTTATACTGGTTCACTCAACTGAGCTACATCCAGTCTTCACCAACAACAGGTGGAAATCACTAACACACAGTACAACCAAGTACAATTCCCACTGTTCTTGAAACCTACAAGAACTTAGGTACTCTTGCTGAAAAAAAACCTATTTCAGCACACACACACCCACTCTTCAAGAACACCTATCAAGAAGAGTGTTCAACCAACCTATTACAAGAAATGAGAAGTGAAACGACTACACCTGATTGAGGATACAAAGATCTGCCTTAAACCAGTAGGCAAGATTGCTAGAACAGTAGCTGCACCTCACACCAAGCTTTTGGAACCAAACCAAGAACAAGCACTTTGTGATTTTTTAAATCTTTGAAGAACAAATGCTAATCCTTTGTAAACACTTAACTCTCTGCTGTCAAAACTTGTTTTTGCAAATGTATGAATTGGTATTAATCTCAGAAACAAGTTTGCATTTTATAGAAAGCCAACTTATAACAGATTTTTGAAAAACAGTTAAAGCTGTTATAAAATGAACAGATTGAAAATAAAATGAACAGATTTATTTTCAAAAGCAGTTAGAGAATTTGTTAAGTGAGGAGACTTAGTCAACCATTCTGGTGCTGAGATAAAACTGAAAAACGTTTAAGCTTGACATGGCACCAGAGACAAAAAGAATCTATTCATTTACAGATGAACAGATTTATTATTCAAAACGAAAACAGAGAAAGTTTAACAATTTAAAACTCAGTCGTTTTGAAAAGAAGAAGACTTAGTCAAAATACCTGATGCACAAAATCTAATTTTTATAAGACTTAGCCAAGGCATCAGTGAAAAAAATGAATCTGTTTATTTAGAGAAGAACAAATTTATTTTATGCAGTAAACGTGTTTTTGTGTAAAACATGTGAAAAACAGTTTAAGAAAACTTATATTTGTTCTTATCACATGGCCAGTGGTTATGAGGTGAGTTACTCAGCAAAAAGCCCACTCTTAGACAACCTCTAAGCACTACCTAAGACACACTTAAAGCAAAGCAAAATACAAATGAAATGTACATATAAGTCTTCATCAAACACAATCTTGAAGGGGCAGTAACCATCTTCAACAAAACTTTCCTATGTCAATGACCCCTAATCCGCCTTTATCTTTCGATTGACACATCTTCTCCCACGCTACCCAAGCAATTTTCCTGTTCTCTGACCCCCAATCCCACAAAAAGTTTTTTTGTATCCTTTTCACTTCCCTCATCACAATTGTTGGCATACAAAATAGGGAAACATAAAAGAGTGGTAAGGACGTAAGCACCGATTTGATTAGACATAATCTGCCTGCCAAAGAGAGGGATTTCCCTTTCCACGCGCTCAACCTATTCCGTAATTTAGTGAGCATAGCTTCCCAAAAGCCACATCTCTTATGATTCCTGCCTACCATCACCCCAGGTAACTGAAAGGTGCCTTCATAATGTCACAATTAAGAATAGAGGCGAAAATCATCGTCTGATCCATATTCACACCCACTCCACCAACCTTACTCTTGGAATAATTAACCTTAAGACCAGAGGCAAGTTCAAAACACTTTCAGAATAGCCTTTAAATTCAGAACACTTTGGATTGAGGCTTTACAGAAGAATAGAGTGTCGTCTTCATATTGCAGCATACTCACCTTTACTCACTTTTCCCGACCTCAATACTTTCTACTAACATTTTTTCTTCCACCTGTCTAACTACCCCTGCAAGTCCTTCAGCCGCAATTAAGAAAAGGAAAGGTGTTAAAAGATCCCCTTGTCTTATGCCCTTCAAAGGTTTAAACTTAGTTGTTGGACTTCCATTTACTAACACAGATATTGAGGATGATTCTAAACAGTTTTTTATCCATTCAATCGACTTACCACAAAAACCCAATCTTCCTAGCATGTAGTAAATAAACTCTCAACTTACTGAATCATATGCCTTTTCATAATCCACCTTAAACACCACACATTCTTTCTTTTTCCTTTTTATCTCCTCAAGGGTCTCGTTAGCCATTAACACGCTATCCAACAAACCCCTTCCTTCTAAGATTACAGACTGCCTGGGGTCAATAACTTTGTTTAGTACCCTTTTCAACCTTGAAGAAAGGATTTTAGAGATAATCTTATACACACAACCCACCAAAGAAATCGGTCTAAAATCATTCAGTTGTTGTGGATTTGCAACCTTTGGAACAAGGGTAATAAAGGAGGCATTAGTACCTTTCGGCCAACTTCCACCCTCTGCAAACCTTTGTACCGCACTCATAACATCTCCTTTTAAAATGTCCCAACAAAATTTTATAAAGCTAAAATTAAAACCATCCGGTCCAGGACTTTTGGAGCTGTCACAATTCCAAACTACCTCCTTAACTTCCTCTTCAAATATAATTCCAACCAACATTTCATTATCCTCCCTAGATATGCCCTTAAACTGAACATTATCCAATCTAACCAGTTAACTCCCCCCCCCCACTGAATCTGCCCTCAAAAAATTCCTTCACTCTAGCTTTTACTTCAGCTGGATCTTCACACCACTGATCTCCAACCTTGAGACCATTAATCCCGTTTTGCATCCTCCTCCACTTAATACTTGAATGGTAAAATTTTGTATTCAAATCACCCTGACTTATCCAACTCAACCTTGCTTTTTGCTGTAAGATCGCCTCTTGTTTAACTCTGACTTGCCCCAAATCAGCTAACAGTTGTCTTCTCTCCTCTCTGTCTACCACACTCAACTCTCCCTCATCATCTTTTCCATCCAGTTCTTGGACTCTCTTTTCCAATTCCACTCTTTGTTTATTAACATCTCCAAAGACAAATTTGTTCAAATTCCTTATGTCAAACTTTAACCTTTTCAATTTCTCCTTTAAAACGTACAAACCGTTTCCCCTAATGTCATAGTTTGCCCACTTATTCCTTACGAGTTCCTTAAATCGGGCATCTTTTTGCCAAACATCGAGACATCTAAATGGTTTTGGACCCCAGTTGATGTTTATCTCCTTTAAAATCAAAGAACAGTGGTCCGAAATCGATCTCCCTTCCACATACAATTTGCTTCCCGACCACTTCTCTAACCATTCAAGGGAGACTAAAATTCTATCTATTATGTTCTTCACTGTCCCATTAGGTTTATACCAAGTAAACTTTCTACCCACCAATGAAATATCAACCAGACTAGAATCTTCAATAAACTTATTAAAACTTCGTATTTCACTACTATAATTGACATTATAATTTTGACATCTTCTCTTCCCAACACTTCTAATAGAATTAAAATCTTCAGCTACGCACCACAGTTTTATTGGGTGACTTTTGCTTATCTCACTTATCTCGTCCCAAATAATTGTCTTTTCTCTTAAAGTACCGCCACAGTAAACATTAGCTATTGTTATTTCTATTGGCTTTCCTACCTTCCATATTCCTTCAATAATTGAAAAGTTGTTCCCACTTCTGTATCTTTTCAATTCAAAGCAATCTTTCTTCCACATAGTGATTATCCCTCCACCATTATTAACAACTCCAACCTCAATGCACTCAATTTCATTTGAACCCCAAATTTGATAACACCTTTCCTTACTAATATGTTCACATTTTGTTTCCTCCAGACAGATAAATCCAACTTGTTGTTTTTTAAAGAGATCGCTAATATACTTTCTTTTTATCCTTCCTCCCAAACCCCTAATATTCATACTAATCAGTTTCATCATTAACAACATTTCGCCCATCCCAACCTAATCCCTCCTTCACATTATCCCTTTCTTCCAGACTCTTTAACCTGTTTAAAATATCATCCTCGTTTCCAAAACGAGAGTATCCTACTTTCTTTCCTGAATTCCATATTCTATATGCTTTCAACTTCTCATCATTTAACCAAACCAAACAGTTTTTAGTATCGTTATTAGTAAAAGCGGTAGAACTAGATACTAACCTTACATCTATTTTGTGAGATAGTTCTTTGAGTCCATCAATACGTGTAGACCCCCACCTCTTGTGACTTGTTTTGCTACATTCTCCAACTTCCATCAACCTCTATCCAGCACCGGGTATCGCTGCAATTTGACGATGAATAAGCAAGTTCCCCACAGGGCTCACAAATATGCCCCTAGAAATTGTTGCAGCCATGCACAACGGCCTACGGACCACCAGAGAATACGCAGGGTTGCTACCAGATTCCGAGGAAGTTTCCGCCACCACCAAGTCGACGTCTCCGGTAGGCGTAGCAGGCGCGACTAGGCAGGACGAAGAAGCCGTCAACGCAGCTTCGCGTGCGGCAGCCATTCAAGTGTTACCAAAGGCGGAAAATGGTGACTCAAGATCACAAACGGCGGAGGAGCCCTCCATACGAACATCATGACTAAGCTCGCAAGCAGAGGACGAAGACACAACACAGTGGGCGACGGAGGTGACCTCCGTTCGTGTGCCACTCTGTGCAGCCACCGTCGTCGCAGAGATGGCCACCGTTCGTGCAGTCGTGCCACCCCGCACAAACGCAACACTGTGGGCGGCGGAGGTGACCTCCGTTCGTGTGCCACTCCGCGCAGCCACCGTCGCCGTAGAGATGGCCACCGTTCATGCAGTCGTGCCACCCAGCACAGACGCCGTCGCCGCAAAAACCCCCTCGTCACCGGCAACCGCTACCGGCGGGGGATGGTGGTCGCTGTTAGGTTGACCTAGGGCCATGTCAGCCTTACTTCCAACTCCAGATAATTCAGTTTCACTAAGGATTGGGCCAGTTTCAGCTAAACACACCTCGTCTCTAACGTTTGGAATTGGGCCCAATCACACTCAAGAGGACCAATATCAACAAATAGACTTTTATCTCTATTAGGGTTTGCCTCTGACCACCCACCTCATTAAGTGCAACGTTATAATCTTTAATCAACCCTCTACTTCGTCAACTACCTCATTAATGCACCCGTCTTGGCCATCTAAATCATCAATTACCTCATTACTATGCCAAGCATTTTGTAACCCACTAATTTGCTGAACATCCACGTCATCACTCCTGTCTACTGCAACCGCATATGGCTTTCGTGCCTTCCTGCGGAGAAGCCCTTCCGCCTCCTCCATCGTCGGGTCCTCCCTCATATCTCCATGAAAATTTAAATTACTACCAAATTCTAACTCTTCTGATTCACTACACTCCCTCCCTACGAAACTTCCGAGTTCACCATCATCAGAGTTGCTTTCCTATTCACCAAAAAGACATCTTTTTACTTTATTGACAGGTTCTTCTTCAATGGCTATTTGACACATGGTCTCATTAACCTTCATACAGTTTGTCCAACGAACCTCCCTTGCTACAGGCAGTTTAATTAAGACTCTTGCAAATTCTAGTTCTTCCATCTCCAAAGTATCCTTATCAATTTCTACAAGTGTTCTGACCATAAACACAATACTTTCCAAACTATGTCTACTCCACAGATTCAGGGGCAGCCCTCTAATGCGAGCCCAAACAAATTTTTCCGACACCATAAAATCTTTCTCCCAAGGGTTAATCGATTCAAAGATTGATTCAAATCACTCTTTAATGGTCTTTTTAATCAAACTCGCATCTTCTCCAGACAATAGCACACAGTTACCTCCCAGAAACCGCACACGAATAAACTTAAATCCACCCAAGATAAAACTTTTCTTCAAATCCTTAGCCTTACTTGGTTCCACAGTTCTACCAATGAAACAATTATCTAACCACTTCGAGTGTTGCACCTCTGCCTTGAACGCTATTGGGTTCTTATTCCTTTTTCCCCCTTACAACCTTTCTCCACAGCAGCAGAATATGATAACTTTTCCTTCCAAACATTATGACTCTGATTTACGTTGGGTTCTACATCCCATTTCTTCCTTGGCATTCTGACTCTACTAACTTTTGGTTTGGGTTCTACATTCCTAACATGCCTTGGCTCTCTATCCCTGCTGTATTTCAGACTATTTACCCTTACTTTCCAGTAACCGATCCAGACAGAATCCAATCTCCTTTCCAGATCTACGACATCTACCACATCTTGAAACTTGACAAAACCAAATCTCTGGTTTTTTTTATTCAATCTTCGGGAGATAAACACGTCAACGACTCTTCCCCATCTCTGAACACTCTACACATGTCCTCCTCTTCGTATTCAAGAGGGAAATTCGTGAAGAAAAAGTTAACACTTGATTTCTTCAACCCAGAACCTATCTTCCTCACGATGTGCCACTCACTCTCTCTCTCCATCTCTATTCTAGCCTATCGACTCATTGATCTACAACAGGGATATGATAAACTTTGAAGATTCTTATATAAAACTTTCTCTTTGACAAAGAAATTAATTTCAATATGTTATAGTTCTGGAGTGAAGAATAGGATTATGAGTAACTGTCACAACACTTTGATTATTATTGTATAATGTTGAAACTAGGGAGGAACTGATAATTCCGTTAAAAGTGTTTGAATTCAAGTAATTTCAGCAGTAGCACTAGCCAGACAGTGACATAACTTTTGTGGATGATCTAGCAAAACAAGTTTTTCTTGGACCACCAAAGAGACTAGATTTGGACCAAAAGAAATCACTGCACCTGAGGTGGAGCACTATCAAGATTAGAATTTCAATCATATTATAAAGAGTTTGTGGGTTTGGATTGAAGAGGAGATGTGTGAGGATTTGAGAGAGTGAATGTCTGAGGATGTGAGATGAAAATGTGAAAAAAGCGAGATTGTTTGGATTTGGGTATTAGAATGGGTGTGTATAAGAAAAAAATTATGAGAGTTTGAGTGATGCGATGACTCTCAGATATATAATTTTAATTTTTTTTAAATATATAAAATGTTATTTTACAAAATTTACTCTTGCTTGTTAAAAAAATTTAATAACGAAATGAGTTATTTTTGTCTAAAAATAAATATCTTTCAGATTTAAAAATTATAATTAAAAATAAATATGTATAAAATGTAAATAGGTATAATTTTAAAATTATAATTAGAAAAAATTATGTATTCAATAAATTAAATAAAAAACAGAATTTCAAGTAATTTATTAAAATATTTACATATGCTACAAAATTGAAAAAACAGATTTTATATAAATAAATAAAATATTATTTTTTTAATAATAAAAACTATGTAGTAATGAAAAATAAAAATACTACAACAAAAAAAGTATAATATAATTAACCATAAAAAAAAATTTCATAACAAATTATTATCAAATAAATTATAACTCGTAAAGATAATAATTATAAAAAAATATTAATATAAACACAATAAAAAATTAAATAAAAAATTTAACATCAAATAATATTTTAAAATAAAAATAAATCACATTTTATATAAATAAATAAAAATACTATTTTTTATATTAAAAAATCTTACTGTAATGGAAAATAAAAAAATACTACAAAGCAGTAGAATAAAATAAATGAGAATAAATTCGAAAATAATTCATGCTCACTTGTCTTTTCCTCTACATCTTTTCATTCTCCAAGAAAGGATATTTACTTATTAAAGGTATATCATTTTCTTCTCTTCTCTATACAACCCTAGATCTAAATGACAGATATCCTCTCACTTATTTACGGTAAACAGTACATCCACATAATCACTTAGTGAAAAAATAGTTGTGAAGGAGCAACTTGAAGATGTAAATCATGATGGACACAACCCTTAAGTATCTCTCAAAATGCCCTTAACAACTATCCAATGAGTATCCAATGAGAATCCATAGGATTTGCTATAAACTGACAAACTTTATTCACAATATAATTCAACTCTGGTCGAGTAACATTAAGATAATGAAGAGTACCACCAATTGATTATAAGAGTAGGGTCATTAAAATAATATGAACCACTTTTAGTTTTAGTGAGTTCGGAGGTTCATTCATCTTATTATTTTGTAGAAGATTTCTAATATATTTGCTTTTGAGTTAAAAGAAGAGAGCCATCATGCGTAGATTTGATTTCTATGCCAAGAAAATAGTCTAATTTTCCCAATTGTTTAAGAGAAAAATTAAAATGAAACTGGGAAATAAGTTGCTGAAGCAGAAACACTGAATTGCCAATAATTATAACATCATTTACATAAACCAAAACGTATACAATGCTATGGTTTGCGTTGTAGATAAACAAGGAGGAATCACACTTATTAGCAGAAAACCTAAGCTGAAGAAGCGGTTCTTTAGTCTATCAAATCGTTGTTTTGGAGCATGCTTAAGTCCATATATAACTTTGTTAAGTCTGCACAAGAGATTATCATGATCTTCAAACTCGGTGGTTGTTGCATGCAAATAATTTCTTGAAGATAATAATTTAAAAAGGCATGTTGAGTGGATGAAAGAATTCTTAAGAGCAAAAGTAATAATCAAACATATGGTAACAAGTGTTTGCGAGGAAGAACATGATAACCGCAAGAACCAAGGGCATCAACAATAATTTGATGCGAAGAAGAAATTAATGCTAAAAAGCTCCATTTGTAACTGTTGTGATTTCACACGCGTCTGTTTCTAAAAATATTCATGAAGCTGCTCCGAAATTTGATGAGTGAACACAACCTAAGCCGTGATAAAATCGAGGAAGAGAGTCCATTGAAGCCACGACAAAAGGACTTGATCATGTTCCAAATTGTAGTATGCCGGATTTTGCTTCCTGCTAGACGATCCTTTTTGGTAAGAAACCGCAACAAAACATTGAAGTTTATGCAAATTAATTACCGATTCAACTTGTTGCCTAAATAGAAGAAAATTAGAATCATTCAATTTCTCAAAAATTGGATGAAAGGAAGGAGTAGCGGAAATGGAGAAGATAGGATTTTGAGTGGCTCCATTGATGGATCTTCAAGCTCGTGATACTATATTAAAAATGTAGAAGTACCAGAAGAAATGAGATAATAAGAAACAAAAAGAAGTAAAAACAGAGAGAACGAAAACTATACTCTGTTATTCAAAACTAAACCTTGAAAGAAATACTAATTGCTTCTTATATAAAAGTTTGGTAATATAAGAAAGTGACAGTTGTCCGAGGTGCGACTAATGTGCCATCAACAAACAAATCTCTTCCATGTTTTCATATTCCTGTCCATGATCATACTCATGCTGTACTAACCAAATCTCTTACAACATTTTTCTTTGTGATAAACTCAAAGTGCTCGATATTTGAGAATGTTAAAACAGATTAAAGTCAATGGATTACCCATCTAACCTTCCTTAATGAATTGGATTGAATTCACCAATCCCATGAGCTAACGATAGATTATATCAGACTCTGACCCATCAAATTCAGATATTTGTTTTTGCAATTTTAAATTTGAATATGTTCAAACCATAATTTATTTATATCTTCTTTGTAATTAAGGTATGCAATAATGATTTTTTATATATATATTTCTTATTTATTTGTTTAGAGACATTTTCTAACATTTTTCATATTTTTATAATTGTTCTTTCAACCAGAAAATCAAGTTCAACCTTTCTGAGAACATCTTTGAAAGGTATGTTGAATTGAGTTGACAATTTGACACTCTACACAGCACTTCGAAAGTTAATATATATATATATATAATAAAAAATAAATTTATAATTAAATAATATAAAAAAAAAAATATTAAAATAATAATATTATTAGTTATAAAGTGAGTGTAAAAAAGTGTTAGATGTGAACATATTATACTTCAATCACTTCTTAGTCACGATATACTAAAGTCGAATTTACTATTATATCTTTCACTAAATAATATCAAATATTAAAATTTAAATCTAAATTTACTTTACTTTACTCTTTCTCTTCTTTCTCTCTCTACATTTTGTTTTGACATTTTTATTTATGTGAAACCGACAAAGAAGATTCGTTGTTTTAGAAGACACAATATTGATGACATTCATCCGAGCAAGATCTTTATCACAAAAAATGACTTCAAACCCCACATGCAATGTTAACAATAATCTTCTACATTTTTGTAGTGCCCAAATGAAGTTATTTTTTTTCTTGTTAAATTACAACGCAAAATTAGCAGAGAAGGAGAAAACTTGTACAAGTCACACCGACAATCTCAAGCAAAGATAGTCGATATTTGTTCATTTTGTAGGTCATATCCATCAATAATACAATGTAAAATGCATTCATAAGTTTCATAGCATTAGGATAAGTCCAAAAAATATCACTAACAACATTGGAAGACTCATGTCACATACTCCAATGAAGATAGTTGTCATGGTCTAACAACATCATTAACTATTGTAATTAAGTTCTACGTCCTCTAATTGATCGCTTGCACAAATATCTTGCATTGTATACCTATTATATTGTTGTTATATTATCCTCGTTATTTTCCTTCAAAGTATGTAGTATTTACCTGGCTTAATCATGCCTTTAGTCATGTCAACAAGCATGGAAAGTTCATTCGTTTTTAATCTGCCTGCATATGGATGACCAACTAATGTATCATACAAATCATAATTATGAGTACCACATATTACCTTACGTACCAAACATTCACCCTTTCCAATTGGTTTATCTCACATTTAGAGGAACAATGACATTTTTTTAGTACCAATTACAGTAACCTTCAAACCATCCTTGTACTTTCTACAACTACCCCCCCCTCCCCCCTCAATAACCTAACAAGACATATGTCTTTCTCCCTTGCTTTTCATTTCTTGTGTCAGACTTAATAATGACAATAACGAAACCAAGTCCATATCCAACCCTACAGACCCACCGAAGTAAGTCTTCCCACGAAGGACACTCACACAAAGTTATTCTAACAATACTACAAAATCACTTCTTCAAATTATAATGCAATAAACATGAATGAAATTAATGTTATTCACCTCAACTGATGTAAAATGGGTACTATAGTCCACTAGAACCAATTCATGTTCAAGCACAAAATTCACTATGTCTTCCATATTGCACATAATTTTTATTTCATCATATCATTTTGTAAACAATCCAACCTCCATGTCCATACTTCCACCTTCATGAATAAAACATAAATTTTCATTTTGTTCTATTTTTCATTCAAATTCATATAATTATGCAAATTAAAAACATCATTCAATTTTCCTTCCGAATTGAGTAATTCGTAACTCATTTGATAACTCAAAAATAGTTTTCAGATTGGGTAATCCACAAATCATTTATAACTAAAAAAATTATAACTAAAAAATTTATAACTAAAAAATTTATAACTAAAAAATAGCTTCTGGATCTATAAGTCATTTGATAACTAAAAAATAACTTTTGAATTGGGTAATCTATAAGTCATTTGCTAACTAAAAAATAAAACTGCTGGATTGGATAATCCATAAGTCATTTTTTAACTAAAAAAATAACTACTAAATTACAAATTATGGAACATGTGCTCATGAGTTTTGCTTCATTTTCAGATTCAGTATATGTTCGAATTAACTAATCCATAAGTTTTAAAATTCAGTGCTTATATTTCAGATTCGGATTAACTTTCCAGGTTATCTAATCCAAAATACAATGGTGTATTACAAATTAAATCAGAATATTATTCCGAATCCAAGATTTAGTTCCATGTTCCATAACCCAGCACATAATTACTTTATATTGAAACTTATATATTATATAATCCGTTGTTGGATTACCTATTTGGAACACAAAAAATCAATGCCACCCATGCGTAAAGAAGTCAAAAACTCACCTAAAAATGACATCACCACAAACCACCACCACCACCACAACCATCACCACCTTCAGTCAGCAACAAAAAAAAATAAAATTGGGCCTTCTATTTTTATGTGATCAAAACCAAAAATCAAAGAAAAGAAACTCCATAACAAATTTTTTCAACAAAAAAAATTCAATAAAAAAATTGTGAAAATCATGTAGAAATAATCTCATTTATTAGAGTTATGATATGTTGATACCTTTTGATTTTATAACACTACTATTGTATATTTTTATTTCAAAATTTTATTCATACTTATTATTATCATCATGATCTAAATATAACAATGTATTATAGAAAATTATCAAGTAGATTTTAAGAAAAAAATGGTTATCAAAATCTTTCTTATTTATTTTTCAACCGTGACTGTTTTACTTGTGAGCAAATCTAAAAAATATTACTCTCAGTAGATACGAAAAAAATACTTCTGCAAGCATTTCTGAAAATATATAAGCACAAGCAAATTGGGAAAGACCATTTTCATTAATACTAGGGTAGACCACAATGATATCTAAATTGAGAATGGTTGTTCTTCAACAGTTGTGAAGAAACGGGGGTATTTTTATCCAAGCTTATGAGAGTGCCCAATATTACTAGTGTTATTTCGATTAAATATTCCTTTAAGGTGAGGAAGTTTTAAACCTGGAGGATGTCTCTATAATTTCATCTGCCCAGAGAGTCCTTTAAAAGAACCATAAAGAGACTGTGATCTTCTAAAAGTAAAGATATTATCTATTCTGGCCAAGTGTGATTCTGAGACTTCTGCTTTGTAATCAGATGAATGCCGGTTCCCATGAACTCGTACACTTAAAGTTTTCTTTCGAGGTGCACCAACTTTCACGTATTCATTGAAGAAATCTATCAATTCTTGAAGAGTGAGCTGCCTTAATGCTTCAACCTGTTCCAAATCCATACAATAGTATCACTAATGCAATTCAAGTGTAGTGCCAAACCATTCATTAGTTAAATATGAGTTTCTTCACTAAGTTCAATTTTCAAGTCAATTCATCCAACTTTAATTCCTAAATTCATCCAACAGAAAGAAGTATATACCTCATAGTCTCTCCTATCAAACCTCAAAGTACCATCGTTAATCTCTCGCCAGAAGAATGATGATTCTTCCCTCAAATTTTTGTGTTTCTCTAGCTTCATATCTATCAAAGCATTTACATTACTCTGCATACATGCATTACAGAAGTCACATGAATAAAGTATGTAAAACACAATTACCAACACAGATTATAATGATTTGTTAAGCTTAAACTGTGAAGTAAATACTCAAGATTGGTTTTCAAGTAACAGTGCAGGTCCAATAGCAGATATATTGCATAGCCAAATTGATATATATATATGCACACACATATGAAAATGACGACTGAATAAAATTTATTGATTCTAACTCTCCTAATTTGAACTTATCCATAGTCATGGAACGTGAGAGAAAGCAATATATTTAGCAAACATAACCTTCTGCCAGTTAATGTTCCTGTTCCACTGAAAATTTAATACATACCGTTTCAGCTACAAATTGACAACAAATTTAAGTTTAGTTTCAGTATAATAATGGATCTTAAGAATATCATAATTTAATGCATTGACTTAATGACTTCCTATTATAGAGTAATGATTCATCCACCGGTTTGGGTAACACCACTGTTCTGTATATGGATTGGCCACATGCAGTACTCCCAAGTCCCCTGTAAATTGTGTTCTGTTGAGATATTTTAGGAAGTTTCAGATTTTATTCTTATTAGTTTCAATTCTTCTATATTTATTGGTTTTAATGCTGTATATTTTGTTGTATCTTATTTTATTTAGCATAACAGTCCTACAATCTAAGGGATTCTGTTTATTAGAGTAGGAGCTATTTATTTCCGAAAATACTCAACTCATCTATGTATATATATATATCAAATGTATGTAATGAGAAATAATAAGAAAGAATTTATTCTCTTTCAAACTTGAGATGTATCAAACTCTGATTGTGTGTATTAATTGAATGTTCATCTCGGTCGAAACTGATGATGCTCCTGTTGAAGATGATCCTACTTTCAAGTCATGGGATGAAGAAGACTCTATGATAATGGCGTGGTTATGGAATTCAATGGTTATAGAAATCAGGGACACATGTTTGTACCTTAATTCAGCCAAACCAATATGGATTGCAATAGAGCAAACCTATTCTAAGGCAAAATATGCTGCACAAATGTATTATGTAAAGGTAAAAACCATGCTTGCGAAGAAGGGTACCAAGACTGTCACTGAGTATTAATGTAACCATGAAAGGAGCATAGCATCACCATCTAAACTAGTCCAACTTTACAAGAAGATGACCAAGAGCAAAAAATAATATTCAAGGCTAGGTCAAGCATCTCAGGCTAAGACACAAGGCCCCACCATCCCTCAGAAGATCATCAAGAGCAGAACACTAGAGCATGGGTGAGGATACCAACTACTCTTTCTTTTAATCTTTTTAGGAGGTGTTAAAAGCATAAAAATTGGGCTTGTTCATGGGCCATACATAAACCCTAACATGTAGAAGGTCTCCCATGTGCAGCCCCTAGTCACACTTCCCACATTAAGCACATGCTTAAATGTGAGAAGCATGACTCTCTTAGATCCACTTTTAGTGGCGCAGAATTAGGGAGCTTAAGCATGTTTAATTTGAATTTGAATTTCCCTCCACTCCCTAAACCTCATGGCACCTACACTATAAATAGGTGGCCACCCCCTCTTGTAATTCTCAATATATTTTGAGTAATGAAACTCAGCGTGAGTGATTTTTTTAGTGTCTAAAATTCTGAGTCTTATCTTGGCAAGATGCTTCAAGTGGCGACTCTCTTCATCACTTACCATGGAATTCCTCTCCTCCAAGTGGTGTAACCTCCTCCATTCCTCCACCTCCATGGAAGTCTTCAACCATCTAAGTTTTGCATTCTTCTTCTCTAATTCCATGTTTTCCATTTTCGCCCATTCTATTTTCTTTTGAGTTCTTTTTCTTTCGAATTCATATTGTCATTGTGTGAGTCTTTTTCTTTTCTCTTTGAAGAGAACATTCACACTTACTTAACCACTTTGTTAAGTTCTTGTCCAATTACAATCACCATAATTGTTAATTCAATTCTTAATCCAAGTGAAATCTATAAAATATGTGCAATTCTCTTCCATCAGCATAAGTCACACCCCAATGTAACATGATAGGACTAAACATATTGAAGTGGACAGACATTTTATCAAAGAAAAACTTGACAATGGCATGATTTGCACTCCATATGTGTCTACTCAAGAACAGATTGCAGACATACTCACCAAGGGGCTGAACAACAACTTTGAGAAAATTATATCCAAGCTAGGAATGGAGAATACTTATTCACCAGCTTGGGGGGGGGGGTGTTGAGATATTTTAGGAAGTTTCAAATTTTATTCTTATTAGTTTTAATTCAGTATTTATTGATTTTAATTCTGTATATTTTGTTGTATATTGTTTTATTTCTAGCATAACAGTCCCACAATCTAAGGGATTTTGTTTATTAAAGTAGGTGCTATTTATTTCCGAAAATACCCAACTCATCTATATATATATATATATCCAATGTATGCAATGAGAAATAATAAGAAAGAATTTATTCACTTTCAAACTTGACGTGTTCTCTTATTACACCTATTGTTTTCTCCCTTTGAGTTTTCCAATAAGTGTTATAAGAGTCTATCCTACAACAAGACCTGGACTTGTATTATCTACCTACTATCGGACCACTATCAAACTACCTACAAATATCATCTAATCCTCAGCGTGAGAGTGTGTTAAGATCTCATATCAACTGGAGGTAAGAGCAAATTATAGTCTATAAGTCAATTTTGTGAGGTTAGGTCAGATTTAAAGTCCACTTTCTAAAATGTTACAAGAGTCTATCGTAGCAAGATTTGTTAGACTTATACCCAACTCATCTATATATATATATATATCCAATGTATGCAATGAGAAATAATAAGAATGAATTTATTCACTTTCAAACTTGACGTGTTCTCTTATTACACCTATTGTTTTCTCCCTTTGAGTTTTCCAATAAGTGTTATAAGAGTCTATCCTACAACAAGACCTGGACTTGTATTATCTACCTACTATCGGACCACTATCAAACTACCTACAAATATCATCTAATCCTCAGCGTGAGAGTGTGTTAAGATCTCATATCAACTGGAGGTAAGAGCAAATTATAGTCTATAAGTCAATTTTGTGAGGTTAGGTCAGATTTAAAGTCCACTTTCTAAAATGTTACAAGAGTCTATCGTAGCAAGATTTGTTAGACTTATACCCAACTCATCTATATATATATATATATCCAATGTATGCAATGAGAAATAATAAGAATGAATTTATTCACTTTCAAACTTGACGTGTTCTCTTATTACACCTATTGTTTTCTCCCTTTGAGTTTTTCAATAAGTGTTATAAGAGTCTATCCTACAACAAGACCTGGACTTGTATTATCTACCTACTATCGGACCACTATCAAACTACCTACAAATATCATCTAATCCTCAGCGTGAGAGTGTGTTAAGATCTCATATCAACTGGAGGTAAAAGCAAATTATAGTCTATAAGTCAATTTTGTGAGGTTAGGTCAGATTTAAAGTCCACTTTCTAAAATGTTACAAGAGTCTATCGTAGCAAGATTTGTTAGACCTATCATGTCATTCACTATTGGACCACTCACAAATATTTAATATCACACTTGAGACGTCTAATCTTTAGTGTGAGAGTGTGTTAGAGAACATTGACTAGAAATATAACCAAATTAAAATATGAGTAAATGTAAACCTCACCATCCAAACTAGTTTTGTAGGGGTTGTGTTAGACTCAAAGTCTACTTTCTTAGATATAGATCCTACATGTATATCCTTTACGATCCATAAGATCTATGTTTGTAATGCTTCCAGAGAGAATTGAATTCAAAGCTCACAAGGTGTAGGACAAGCGTATGTATGGAGAAGTATTCATTATTGAATATTTCAATCATGATTAGGGAACAACATTTGCAGCAAGCTAAATAGAATATTAATAGAGCTATCAAACCTTGAATTCATCAATTGTCATCTCATAAAGCTTGGTCTCAAACATTTTGAGAAATGCCTCAACCCTTTGTTCAATGTTCCCGGGAGACTGAGAAGCAAGTAAAATGCTGGGCTTAAGCATAAGTCATTATTTGAAAATTATTTTAGATTATTTCCAAGTTCCAAGTAGGAAGATACCTTTACTGTGGATTGGATAATAAACTGTAGTCCACGTATACCACAATCATTCCTACACATGTTTAAATTTGAAGTTAAAAACAAGTGTAAGTCTTCCAAGCTGAATACATACAGGATGCTGCAGATCAACATACCTCTGCAAGAGCACAGTAATGTACCCCAGCTGCTCAACAGATCGTAGCTGATGAAAGGTTGGTTGCTTTGCAACAAGAGCAAAAAGCTGAAGTTTAACATTAAGCTTAAAGTCATCACGACCAACCTACAAATTCAATTGGAGGGCAATAAGAAACAATGGCTTCAAAATTACAATGAAAAAACTAAAATCTGATCAAATGGCCAGGCCAAAAGAGTAGGAGAATAATACATTTCTCAATATGTAGACAGAAAAAACTGAATGTTTTGGCTTAGGGTTCCCATCCAGATGATTTTCAGAGTCAATTTTCATGACTACACTAAAGAGACTAATTAAAGTAATATACTAACAGTATAGCTTTCAAAAGCCAGGTTCATCGATGTTACTCGGTTTGTTGGCATCATTTGAAATCTATTCACAGCCAAAATAAATTAGGTAAAATAGGCATAAGCTAACAACTTGCTTTTCCAGTCAAAAGTGATATTTGGATGGCATAATGCATATCAGTCTAGGCAGCCAGACATATCTTAATACAAATCATGAACAAAAAACTATCGCAAAATTTACCTGTATGTAGTGCAGAAGAGCAGAATTCTCATTTTCAGGATTAAGACATTCTGAAGGGTAGAAGTAACTCATGCCACGTTCAAGTTTAACAACTCGGTTGGCCAAATGTTGAGATGAGAATAAAGGCTTACACACAGGTTTTGAACAATTAAAGAGAGCATCATCAATGTGCTTGACTATCGACTCTGCTTCATGGCTTTCAATGTTCCCTGTACATAAAATTTCATTCCAGTTGAAATAAAAGTAACTCTTGCCATCCATAAAGAGAGAGAAAGGCCTAAGAACCTGCTATATAGAAGTCTAAAAATGTCCTCGAGAGCATTAATGGTACAAATTTAGCAATATCTTCAACTTGAAGAGCAGGAAGTATGTCGAGTTGTTCTGTCCAAGGCCAGGTATGATCTTGTAAGATCAAAGAGCAATAGTACATAGCCTGCTGATAAGGTTGTTGGTATTTCATATTCTGATATTTCTTGGTTACCATTTCCTGATAAAATGGTATATGAAAAGATAAATATGGATAGAGAAATTAAAAAATCAAGAAAAATTTTTATCATAATAATGTTGATATAGATAATTTATAAATCAAATACTGAAATGTTCATATTCATCTGTAAGCATATCTTCTTATTATGATATAAAATAGGATATGGCTCCCTGGATTTCACGGATTTATCATAATTTCCTTTACTTTGTTTTCTGTATTTGGTATTTAATTTTAGTTTAATTCATTTTTTAATATCAGGCCTTTATCATGATAGTTGAGATGGGATATAAATTGTGAATTGGAAGGCCCATTTTCTAAGTCATGAATGGAATCGAGTCATAAATCATAAGATTCATGATCAATAATAAAACATGACTCCTAGAGAAATTTAATA
The DNA here is from genome assembly GCF_000499845.2 of Phaseolus vulgaris. Taxonomy (NCBI): domain Eukaryota; kingdom Viridiplantae; phylum Streptophyta; class Magnoliopsida; order Fabales; family Fabaceae; genus Phaseolus; species Phaseolus vulgaris. Next base: position 36,979,086 of record NC_023759.2, read on the forward strand.
CAAAGAAAAACGCACACACATATTTGTATATTAGCATTGTGAAGTTAAATAGCTAACAAAGTGACATAAGTTTCAAAATATCATGGTTAGAAAATATATTTGTTTAAATTTGAAAAAAAAAAAGTATTATGAAAGAGTTTCTTTGTTTAAATTGTGATCATATATAAAAATCCTTTATTTATAATAATTCAAAAAGATAGTATAGGGAAACCTAAAAATGGCTAATAATGGAGAATATCCTTAATTCTCAATTGTAAATATTTTCCTAATTACTAAGATTAGATCATATGTTTTACACTCCCCCTCAAGTTGTAGCATGTATGTCATGAGTCAAGCATGTTACAAATGTGATCAATACGAGAGCTGTTTACAGATTTAGTGAACATGTAGTTGGTGAGTTGACAAAGTCAGTAATGATTTCTCTAGAGAGCACCTTCTCTCAACTTTTATGTGTTCAGTCCGCTCATGGAAAATTGTCTTTGATGTAATGTGAATGGAAGCTTCCTTGTCACATATTAGTCAAGTATCTTGTGTATCTTCAAATTTTAATTGAAGGAAAAGTTGCTTAAGTCATGTAATCTCACATGCAACTACTGCCATAGCACAGTACTCAACTTCAACACCAGACTTAGGAACTATTTCCTACTTCTTGCTCCTCCAAGAAATCAAGTTCCCACTAATGAAAAGACAATATCAAGAAGTGGACCCACAATCTCATGGTGATTTTGCCCAATTAGCATTAAAATACTTGAAAAGAATTCAGCTGTATGAGAGAAAAGTTCTTATTGAATTGAATGTAGTACATAAACATCCATATATAGAGAACTATATCCTTAAAGTAATGATTACAAAGAGATCTATAGTATCTTACAGCAGCACACATGTAATGATTACCATATCCTCTTGTAACTTTAAAGATATTTTCTTCCAATTCAACAAAAAGAACAAACAATATTGGAATTTCTTATGCACATATTAAACCATGACCTGGTGAATATTTCTATGTATGAAAGAATATGTATCATAACATTCCAATTTGGTCCTGGCTTCAAAATATCTTTCCTGATCTTAATCATTTTTAATGTTCTGGTTTTATAACTTTTCTTAAATATCCCGGTAGCCCTATTATTAAGCACATAAGCTTGTTGCTATCACCTTTTCTCTCTGGATGATATGAAGGATGAGGAATCATACTAGATTTCAACAGTGAATCAGTATGATCTCTGCCCTTCACATAACTGCATTCAGATTTCAGGTAATATGTCTAAAAATGTATGTCTAATCATATGGACTTCTCTGCCTTGAAGTTTTTTGGCATTAGCACAAACCTTGTAAGGTCTTTGTTCCTGTGCAAGTGTATTGGGACTTCCCTACTATGGGTGGGACTAAAGTGAAAACTGACAATGCTGCTCGGAGGTCTCCAGGCCCTACTGCTTGTGCGGGAATCTTAGAGGGAGTCAGGGAATATATTGGTGCTTTTTCTGGTGTTTTTGGGGAATCATAATGCCTTGTATGCTGAGGTCATGGGGGCTATTCTTGCCATTGATAATGCTCAGAGGGTTGGGTTCAGAAACCTTTGTTGGAGAGTGATTTTACTTTGCTTTGTCAAACTTTTTCTTTTGTAGAAGTGGTTCCTTGAACTCTTAGAGGGAGGTGGAGAAGGCGTATGCAGATATGTGTTTGCATGGATTTCAAAAGTTTCTCATATTTTTAGGGAAGGAAATAATTGTGCTGATAAATTGGCTAATTTGGGTGTTGATAATAAGTTAGACTTTTGTTGGTACTTTGTTCTGCCTCCTTGTCTTAATTTGGATTTTTTCCATAACAGATACCGATTTCCTTTATTTCGTATTTAGGTTGTGTTCCTTTTTCTTACATGGGTTTTGGTTTGGTCCACCCATGTTTTGTATTTGTTAGATATCATTAGATATTATTAGATATTGTCAGATATTTCTTTCCATGTAATGGGCTTAGCCCATATTTTTTGTATGTTTTTTCTCTATATAAACATTACTCTCTGTTCAATATACACAAGGGATTATTTAATCTATTTTTTATTTTTCATTTATTTTAATAGTATTCTTTTCTTTTCTCTTTTATGATATGTTCCATGTGATGGTAGATGATTGGTGGTGAAAGTCATGAGATATTGAATGAAAGCCAAATTAGAAGAAGTCATGGTACCAAACTAGTGCCAAACCGGTGCCAAACCAGTGCCTAACAAAGCCCAAAAGTGATTCGTTGGAGAAGGACAAGCACATTGGGGAGACTGTCTCAGATACAGCGCACGTGAACGGTGCACTGCAGAAAAAGAAAAGGAAAACCTTGCTCTACCATAAAGAGTATTTTTGTTGTTGTGAAGTGTGTCACACACGTAAATCTTTTCTTTATAATCATTCAAAGTATATAGAGAAACCTAATAATAATGAGTAACAATGGAGAATATATCTAATCATTAGTTTAGCTGTACATATTTCCCTAATTACTAAGATGAAATCATATTTTTTACAATTATAATGAATCTAGCTAACAAAGAGATTAGGAATCCTATATGAATAAAATGGTTCAATAGAACTTATGGCCAAAAGTAAAAAATCATAATTTGGTGGTATTTGTATTGGAGCTTAAATATAAAATTTTCCTAACTTAAGAAAAAAAGAATGCAGTTGATTGTAGTTTGACTTTAGGGATGTGGGTCATCTTCCTTATCAACCCACCACCAGCAAGTACAACTTAAGTGGCACAAAGGAGGCTGTACATTTGCACTGCAGTATGATTTGCTACTCTGTTGGCCATTTTGCAATTTTGGCTGCAAAAATAGCCTAATCAGCCAGGTGAGATCAATGGCCTTTGGCAGCAAGGTGTTGTGACCAGTTGAAGAATCAAACGATTTGAATGAGATTTTATCGTTTTAGATCAAATGAACAAGAATAACAAGCTGAACTTTTATTATTTCATTTCACAGAAAAAAAAGAAAAGTACAGACTTGTATACAACTAATGATTTATTTGTGATTCTCACAACCATGTGTGATTCAAACACTATCTCTACAACTCAAGATTCATATCACCAAGCTGAAGAATTGCATCATGGATTCATGGTCCTTATAGCTTCTAATCTATTGTTACTTGTATCTTCTCAATGTTAACATAAAACTTTATATTTTAAAACACCATAAATGAGTCTGATTTTGTCATTACTGTTGGGAACTTCATAACATACTATAACAGTATGTTGGATTCAGACACAGGATTTTAAAACTAAAATTAAAAACTGAGCCCAAGTTTAAGAAATTCTAATTAGGTTCTTGATATCAACCAACCATTAAAATTCAGAAAATAATTTTTAATAACACTGACCCAATTAGAAATTACACACAAAACTCCCTAAATTATAATATTTAAATTACCAAAATTGTCTATCTACTGCAATGTATCCAGAGAAAGATTTACATTAATTGTGTTATGATCAAACTTAGGTTCTCTACTTATAAAAGAGAGTAATAGTACAAATAAGAAAAGGAAAGAAAAATAAAATAAAATCCCTAAAATAAAGCTATACAATATTTCCCTATTTACACAATCATATCTTTAACAATATCATTCAATAGTTCTGTAAAAAAGAAAGATATTGATAAATCTTGTGTTAAACTTAAAATCATTTCTTTTGGAATGCACCAGTCATATGGTTAAAGGAAAATTTTAAGACAGCCATAAGACCAACTAACCAACACAGAATCATTTATTTGTATTAGAATATAGAGAAAATTAATCTTTTCTTATGAACCAAAAAATTATTCTCTCTGAAAACATTATTAATATATTTCAATAGAATAGTTGAATCTTTAAACTAAAATTTCGAGTCCCAACTATAAAGGTTATTTTATTTCATCACAAAACAAATTGAGATGCTTCATATTATTTAATGATTATTTCTATTTTTGAAGATACACCGTTTAACATAAATAACAACAAAAATTTTGTAATCCTCCTTCAGTACTAGTGGCATAAAACTATCCTAAAGCAAAACATTCTAAAGGAGCCAGAAGAACAAAACAATCCGGTAAAAATAAGAGGCACCAGAATGAGGCATCCAGTCAGAGACACACCTTAGACATGAAACTACTAATGGATTTAAAAATTTTGATGGAATATTAGAGTATACGGAAGAAAGTAATTGCCAGTGTTTGTTTGATGCAAAAAGACGGGTATAGAAGAGAAGAATCCAACAAAGAATCAGCCTTGTCACGTGGTACATAACATAAAAAATCAATTCAATCTCCAAATGAAAAGAATGAGATAATTAAATCCCATGTGAGAAGAGTCTGATGAAGTACCTTGATGACTGAAAACCTGTCAGTTTTCACTTCAAATGCTGCAATCTTTTCAACTATAGTTTCAAGCAGAATCCTTAACTTGTGATTATAACCAAAGAGTGTCACCTAAAACATATGGCATTTTAATTATCAGAATGAAGTAACACATTTCTTCAAGACGGGCAGAGGAAAAAATAAATTCTGTTCTATTTTCATTTATACTCCCACACAAATTTCTTAGTACAAAGCAGCCAAAGAACTTAAAGGTTTAATTAAGATACAAAAGGAGTTGATAGATAAATAAAAAGGCTTAATTATAATGAGAATTGGAAATCTTCCAAATTATATGTCAATGTTATCCCTGCCTGGTATAATAAACAATTTAACCCTTTATTATCGTTTCAAATATCATACTCATTATTATCAGGATCCGAATTGTCAACCTTTACATGATTTCTGTTATTTTAATCAATTATAGTAGTAAAGTGTAGAACTGAACTCAAGTATACCTTTAACAATTGCACTTAAAATCACATAGAAAGTTAGGATCATCTATATGTTACAATTGAACAAAAAAATGCAATAATGCACATTATTGATTAAAGAAATGTGAGCAACACTATCTTTCAAATACGTTTCATTATTGGTTAAACTATGAATTTCATCTGATGGAGTGTTGAAAAGAGTGTGCAAGAAAGAATCTTGCTAGCATTCATCGAGGGTGATTGTAGACTAATATCTAACATTCATATTCAGAAATTGCAATATTGCAAACTAAAATACATTACAAGAGTACCTCGAAACCACCATCTGTGCGATTTATGCCATAGTATAGACCAGCAACCTGAGCGTAATAAGCTAAGAAAAGAAATTAAGAACTCCTTCAACTTTTATTTAGCAACTTAGTAGACACAATATGAAGAAATAAAAAGTACAAAGTAAAGTCCATCTAAACTAGAAACCTACCATAGTCATTCAAGTAATCCATCAATAATTGTGTGAAAATATTCACCAAAATCTGAGCCTCAGGAGAGCTTCCAGCATATGGGCAATTGAAATCAATCTTAACATAAGCCTTGGGTGTAGCAAACAATGTGTCTGGCTTGTACCATAAGGCTGAATAAGTTGACCTGCTTAACAAAACTGGAAACTTCACCTGTTTCCAAGTATTAATAATATGATCAAGATAACCATGGTGCAACACCCTCCCCCCCCCCCCCCTTTCTCTCCCACCACACACCATATATATTTGAAAAATATATCATACCGTTTCTTGCACAGTTTTAAGTGACAAGTCCGTTGGAATGAATTTGTTAGGAGCTGGAAGATGCATATTTTCATCAGCAGAAGAAGCCATCCACCCCTGAAAATACAAGCATTATCAGGTCTATCAAGTTTCATCTTTTCATAACAATTTCAACATATCACTGAACATAGACTCATAGTAAATTCCATGGGAAAAACAGAAAAATTATCCAAATGAACAAGCCAGTACAAAAGTCATACATTACTGTTCATATAAGCACATACCTGAATAGCAGAGCCAGTAATCTTTTCAAGGGAATACGCAGTTCCATACCATGGCTCCACCTTATCAGTAAGCCCTTCAAAATTTTTAGATTCCCAAAAAATTCTGCTCGAGAATGAGTTATAGGTTAAATTTAATAACTAAGTCACACCCTACTGATAGAGTATCTCAAACACTTTAATCAGTATTTTCTTTGTTGAGTAAAATAACAGCTTAGGAGAATTGATCTGATCCTTCACATCCTTCATATAAATAAATTTACAGACTTGATTTTAGTACACCTACCGAACATTGTCCGGAGAAAGCTGATTTAGTACCATATGGATAACATTTGGGCTAAACTTAAAAGGCAAGGATGATCCTGTCAGCCAATCTTTCACAGGATAAAACTGTAAAATAACAGGTCCGTTAATAATATGATTTCCATCAAAAAGCTCCCCTGCAATTTTTTTTTTTACTTAGAAAGAGAAATATACCTGCATATTTGATGCAATATCAACAACATAATCACCGGGAGGAATTTTGTCCTGATAATGAAACTTGGTCTCACAAACTGCAGAAAGCTTCATCAACATAGAAAAATCCATTAGATGTAGTTTAGACCATGTGTGGAAGCAATAAAAGAAAAGAAATGGATACCAAAGTTAATGTAGTTCAATAGTTTACCTATGGGAAACTATAGCCCTACTACCCACAGGTGAAGCATAGACAAAATTCAGTCATCAATGAAGATTGCAATTGTACGATCACATTTGTCTTTGCTTTTCTTTAACTTACATGTTACTTTCAAGCTAAATTTAAAAAATGAGCTTTTAAACTTATGTTGAAGCTGTCTGAATATTTTTCATTTTTTCACTTAAAAGTTGAGTTAAAAGTTGTTTGTTCATTTTTTAGACTACATCCATACCTCTTCAAAAATCCATTCGCAAACACCAGACTGCTGTAGAAGCTCAATGTATTTGAACAACAACCCAATGATATCTTCTATGTGCTCTAGAAATAAATAAATAAAGAAGGTAAAAATGAGTTCACAGAATCAACAAAACTACAGATAACAAACCTTGAATTTAGTAAAATTAGTAGCAGTAGTAGTAAATTTAACAATTGCATAACTGCAATGAAGAGCACGTGCACAAGTTAACACAATAAAACTTTTTAAAAGAGGAGATATTGTGCAACAAACAAGAAAACCATGGAGGAGAGGGAAAGAGAAAGCTAACCATGACCAGAATCAGTAAGATCAATTACAACTGTAAAGAAAGCAAACTCCAAGCTCCAATCTGATTCGCCGGCAGACAAGCCCGTAGCCCACCCTGCAAATGGAATTTTTTTTTCTAAGCGGTAAAATGATAAATTTATAGCATGTAGGGACACATGTATAAGCATGTATCAGAAAATCATTGATTCAAACTCCAGATAATCATATGCATATCAATGATGAAGGTAAAGAAATCCAAAAGGTTTAAGTACAGTGGGTCTTCAATCAGCTCCAATTCCATGTAAAAAGAAAGGGACTGAGTGAGAAAGGAGGTGTAAGAGAAAAATGTTTTATTCTGCAAACAAACTCAACTATTTGGCTCAAATAACTATATCTATATACACTGCAAATAGATTTGCATTGCACTTGCACATAATACAACTTTGAAGCCTAAAACACAAAATTACAAGACAATCCATTATTCTGAACTGAACAACAGTGTAAATTTCACATTTTGCAATATAAAGTTCAAAGTCATACAAGCCATTGTTAAACCTCCCACCAAAAACGTATATACTAGATTGGAAAGAAAGAATAGAAATCAATATTCTGCTAAACTATTGGGTAAGGCAAGACTTACACAAGGCAGGATTCTTGAAAGACCTGAAAGAAACTGAGTTATAACTCATTCTTCTTCACATATGTAATTCTTTCTCCTTCAATGAAGGAGAGTTCTTGTAATTAAAGTCTACTCTTCTCCATTCTATCAACCAGTTCCTCTCAACCATCTTCCAAAATTGCTTTTTTTCTTGTGCAACAACATTCTTGTCACCATTTGTGAGTGTATCTTCTGTTGGACAATGTTATTGGTTAGTTATATGGTTAAAACTGTCAGTTCTGTTCTATTTTAGTGTAACCATCCAGCACTATTAGGCTTGGTACATGGATAACAGTGAGTGACCCTTTTAATGGATCTAAAACTTGGAGTCAACTGCAGAGTCCCATGAACCATAAAGTCTTTGAATGCAAGTTGTGTCCAAAGCTGGTTTTGTAGAATTGACTTAGGCCTAAACCCATTTTCTAAGATGGTCTATCGTTAGTCTTGTGAATCTAAAGGTTGATTGGAACAGTGTCAACCTGTGCACAGATCATGGACTAGAGTGGGTTGTGACCAAAATTCCAGTCCCCATCCTACATAAATCTACTTCAAAACCAGCTTTTACACAATTGAAATCAGAGAGTAGTTTAGAGAAGCAAACATTCTAAAAGTGAGTAAAATATTTTCATTAATATAGGGAAGACCTAAGGGTGAGTCTTGGTGCGAGTGTTAGAAAATGCTACTGATTAGTTATTGTCAATTCTGTTTTGTTTTAGTGTAACTGTTTGTGTTACAGTTACTGTTTGTTTCCTATGTGGTTAGTATAACTGTTTTAGAATCATAACTAACTTTTCTTGTAACTGAACTCTGTATATGTAGCTTTCTGTAAACAGTTTCTGATTCTTCTTTTATCTTTGTTTGTTACCTAATAAAATCAGGGTATCAGTGTTTCCTATCACACCTAGGAAAACATATTCGGTCTTCTTTTCTCAAAAGAACTTAAGCATGGTTCAATTCTGTCTTTTCTACAATTCATTGGGTTCAAAGTGGAGTAACATCCTTTGGGTTTCTTTATTTTGTCACTTTTATTGATGAATATTCTCGTTGAACTTATGTTTACTTATGAAATCTGAACTTTTAAATATCTTTGTGTCTTTACTTAATGAAATTGAAAACCAATTTGGTCATGTAGTCAAGATCTTAAGGAGTGGTAATTCCAAAGAATACTTTTCTACTAGTTTTTCCACTCTTTTAAATTCACATAGTATTTTACACTTGTCCACTTGTCCTTATGCACCTCAACAAAATAGTATAGCAGAGAGAGAATAGACACTTAGTTGAAATTGTCCGTACCTTATTGCTTGGTGCTAATCTACCTATCCATCATATGGGTGATATCATTCTAACTACATGTTATCTTATTAATAGAATGCACTATCCTTCTTTGGACAATAAAGTTCCATATTCCATTGAAATAAACCTCTATGTTCCATTTCTCCTGAAATTTTTGGTTGTTTTGTGCATGATGTGTCTTGAGGTTAGGACAAACTCTCAACTAGAGCTATCAAATGTGTCTTAGGATATTCTTGTCTTCAAAAAGGGTATTGATGTTATTTCCCTGACATTAGAAACTATTGCAGGTCTGTAAGTGTCAACCTTTTTGAAGAAACTCCTTTCTTCTCTTCCTCCACACAAGATGTTAACTTTGTCCAACGGGTCTTGCCTATGCCTTTAAAGCCCTTTGTGTACTCTATTCCAAACATTGTTCCATCTTTTTCCAATCATCCAAATTCCTCTCATCAGTCCAGCTCACCTACACCATCAACCCCTCCTCTTATGACCTACCAATGACAAGCTCAAATGACTAGTCCAATACCACAAGGCAAATCCTCTTCCTCAAGTCCTTCATCATCATTCAATAGTACATCTCTCCTGATAATGAAGATCACAGCAAAGGTACTCGCTCTACACGCAATCTTCTTCCTATTTACAATTTTATAAGCTATCATCATTTGTCTCCTTTCTATTCTTCTTTTATCTCCTCTGTATCTTCAGTTACCATTCCTTAAAATGTGAAAGAGGCATTTGATCATCTTGGATGGTAACAAGCCATGACGTTGAAATGCAGGCTCTTGGACATAATAGTACATGGGACTTAGTTCCTTTTCTACCTGAATAGAAGGTTGTCAGTTGTCGTTGGGTTTACGCCATTAAGGTTGGGCCGATTGGTGAAGTTGATCACTGTTACTAGACCTGGTCTATCTTCACAGTTGGTGTTATTAATTAATTTATGTAAAATCTTTGTATTGATCTTTGGAATGCTATCGTCCAGATTGTAAGGTACCTCAAAAAAGGTTTAGAATAAGGTCTGTTGTACAAAGATAAAGGGGATACCCAGAACTCTAGGTATTGTGATGTTGATTAGGCAGAACCTCTTATGGATAGACGCTCCACTACAGGGTATTGTGTTTTCACTGGAGGCAACATTATTTCTTGGAAAAACAAGAAACAAAATGTGGTAGCTTAATCTACCGTTGGAGATGAATATAAGGCAATGGCTTCTCTCACTTGTGAACGTATGTGAGAGAAACAATTTCTTCGAGAATTAAAATTTTGTGAGATACCACCAATGAAAATGTATTGTTATAATCAAGTAGCTCTCGACATTGGCTCCAACCCTGTATTCCATGAAAGGACCAAAGACATAGAACTTGGATTGTCATTTTATTCAAGAGATGTAGTCCAAAGTTTATACTAAGTTTGTTGGATCCAATGATCAACTTGTAGATGTGTTAACAAAATCCCTAAGAGGACCACAAATTCCATTTATATGTTCCAAGCTTGGCACATACAATATGCTCTAGCTTTGTTAGTAAGAATTGTTAGTTTATAGTTGTCAATTGTTTGCTTTTTCTGTTAGTGTGCAACTGTCCAGTTGTTTGTTTGTTTGTTAGTGTAAAGTTGTCGAGTTGCTTGCTCGTATGTTAATGTATAGGTGACTAGTTGAGAATTGCTAGTTACAGCTGTCCAGATGTTAGTCTGTATATTAGTGTATAGATGGCCATTGTAATATTCATATTAGCTAAATATGCTACGAGGTAGCACACAGCTATTCAACAATGCAAACACTATAAATACTTGTAATATTCATTTCATTGATTGTTGGACAATTAATAAAATTTCTCTCGTTAAGTTTCTCTAATAAGCTTGAGGGGAAGTATTAGAATAATTTATCTTGATTGCATAACTTAGCATGTTTAGATAGGTTAAGTAGTCTGTCCTGAAAAGTTGTTTAGGTTATTAGCATTAGTTACCTAGATATAGTCTTTTCCTTGTACCTCTTGGTATTCTTGATGTAATTTTATTCTATAAATAATATGGTTCAACTAAGAGATGATTAATCTCTTAAGCCTTTTTTATCATATTTCCAATCTTATATCTTACTAACTTAATCAAGAAAAAAAAAAGTCTTGAAACTCCTTTCATTTACTTTCTCATTCCACAATAAAGGAGGAAGTTTAACCCTGCATGTAATTCTTCAATGGGAAAAGCATTGGCTTCCTTTTTTTAAATGGTCATGGTATCCTGGACCAAGGATCCATAATCCATGGAGACAAACCGAGATAAGTAGTCTTCCAATTAAGTTTAGTCATCGTAATAGTAGTGGCAGAAAAGAAAGGAGCAAAAATAGGAAAAGTCATTCCAGAGACAGAGGGAGATAAACATAATTGAAGACATGCGAAAAAACCCTAAGCTGTGAGGAGACAAACTTGACCAACAAGTTTGTCGAAATAGGTAGCCAAAGGCAGAAACTTGACCAAAAGACACCAACAAGATGAATGGCAGTGGTCGGATGTGTTTTTGACATCACAAAGGCAATGTATGGGACACACACGATAGGTGACAAGCTGACAAAGATCAGCGTGTCTTAAAGCTTTTGATCATGCAACCATCGAGGTTTGGTTGTAGTGGTCCAGTGACAGGAGAAGATAGACTAGCCTCTTAACACCAACTTGAATTTAGATGAAAAACAAAATTAGTGAGTTGTTGTGCTTAGCTGATGTATATTATATATACATATATATATAGAGAGAGAGAGAGATGAAAAGAGAAAAATACAATACAGGGAAAAGTTATATATCCTATAACATAAAAACCTTAGGCTAGGTACATACACCCGAAAAGCAGTTTTATGAAAGTAGTACAATACAATAATAATCATAATTTTAACAATGAGAAATAGTGTGATCTATTACAAAGTAGTTTAGAACTAATTCAATCCTACAAAACAGACTAGTAAGGTAAATATTGTCGCCACTTATATACCGTATTTTAACACTATTTCTAGTTGATGTGAGACTTCGTTTTTTCTGAATATGCCCCATCACGTTCAGCACTATTGGGCTTGGTACATGGATAACATGGTGAGTGACCCTTTTAAAATTGCCGAGTCCCATGAACCATCAAGTCTTTGAATGCAAGTTGCATCCAAAGCCAGTTTTGTAGGATTGAGTTAGGCCTAAACCCATTTTCAAAGATGATCTATCATTAGTCTTGTCAAGCTAAAGGTTGTTGGAATGGTGTTAACTTGTGCATAGATCATGACCTAGAGTGGGTTGTGAAAAAAATTCCAATTGCCATCCTACATAAATCTGCTTCAAAACCAGTTTCTACACAATATAAATCAGAAAGTAGTCCAGAGAAACTAACATTCTGAAATATGAGCATTTAAACTACTTTCATTAACATAGCAAGACTTAAAAGTCTTGGTGCAATACAGGGCGGCTGCTTGTTGGAGGTTGAGTTCAAATACTACAAAATGCTTGCAAAGGCAAGGCTTCGGACATCTACCCTCACTAGGCAGACCTGTTTGGTGAGATCCTCATGTAATGTACTAGGTCACCCCTTTTACTCAAGATTATGTTCTAAATCCCTGATAGTGGCCCATTGAGGCCAGTTCCAAAAACACTACCAAGTATATTGCGAGATAGCCGCTATTTTGATTTTTTTTATACAGTTTATATATAATGGGTACCACATATACATATAAAAAGTCATAGGTGTCATAAATAAAACATAAAAGTAATACCAATAAAAGTCAAAAACAAGTTTCCTACATAGTAATGATCGTTGTCCACTTATTCCAAGTCTCTTTTACCATTTTCACTATTATTAATACATGTGTAGTTTTCATATTTGGAAACTTAAGTCCCAAAAGTAGCCCTCCAAGAAAGCCCTAATGTCTCTGTTTGGGGTTTTTTTGGAATCAACACATGACAGCACTACATTGCCAGCTACCACTACCATTCAGCCTGCTATTTGGCCTTCTATGGCTGTTACACTAACCACTCCAATACAGCAGCCCCTGTAGCAGGAAGTGGTCGCTCTGCATTTTTATAATGATGCTACTTAAAACCCAGGCAACATCTCATAATATAGAAGAATCGGATTTCATATGAAGTAGACAATACCCAAAAACTAATAATGACAGATGGAGAGTACCCACCCAATTTTTTCAAGATGTAATATAAAGACCCTTCTCCTTCATGACCAATGAGATGGCCAAGATACCTGCTTGGCCCTTCAGTGTAATGATGAATTTCAGGGGTTACTGGCCATACAATTCTCAATTTGTGACCTTGCTTTATTGGGACAGTTTTGACAAGAATCTGAAACAGAAACCCAAAATAAGAAATAGATTACAATCAATGGTGAAGAAAATAGTTAGTTTTTGCCATTAAGATATAGTAAAACTGCACCTGCAAATGCTCTGATTTGCATGGCTGACCACAAGGATGGAAACAACTTTTGCTGGTGTTTCTAATATCCTGGAACTTTTCTTCTACAAGGTTTTGAATTTTATCAAGGGTTTCTGAAAATATCCATGCACAAATAATTGGATTGTTGCCATTCAAAAAATATAAAAAATAATTCAACTGACATATTGTAAACAAAATATATGTTACCATTTGTGTATATAACTAGATGCATTAAATTGGCAGAATAGTTTTCATCATAAAACTTGAGAAGCTCCTTCCTTGTGTCTAATCCTTTTGCTTTAGGCTTAACTTCCAAAGTGTCCCAATTCCCTACAAATTAGAGCACTGCAGTAATGATTATGATGAAAAGTATACTGCAACAATGATAGCTATTGCAGATATTCCACTTCATTTGGACAAACATATTTCTTTTAAAACAAATTACAATTAAGCATAGTTTTAAGCATTAATCACCAGATTTATTTAGGTTCAGAATTAAATCAATGACATGATACTAATGCACATAACATGAAATTCATAATTATTCAAAAAAACACAAATTGGCAGATGGAACTTTATTACTTTTTAAAATAAATTCCAGGGAAATTATAAGTAAATATCTTCCAGTTGGCTCAGAAGTCAGCAGCTATCGATGTGATAAAAGAAAAGACAGAGATCCAAAAATATCTAAAATCATATAGTCTGCTGTCTTCATATCCAAAATATAGCCATGACATTCTCAATGTACTTCAAAGAAGTTTGTAGCAAAATACTCCGTTGAGTTTATCCTAGTAGTAGACAAATTTATTTGAATTTTAGTACACAATAATGCATTTAAGCAAATAGAATTACAAAGATTCTCATTATCAGTTCTTTGGCAAAACAATCCAACCACAAGCAGGATGGTGCAAAAGTTCAAAGTTCAATTGTACGAGTTTAAAAACAAAAGAAATTAAATAACCACTGACCTGTGCTAAACTTATGATATGGATGATCTTCGTCACTCAGATGCTTCTGAAGCTGTATAGATTGCAATGTTTCAGGGGGAAGGGGGAGACCAAGAGAGATTAGGAACATTTCTCCATAAGAGGCTTAAAAACACAATTTGCAGTGCCAGTAAAGCACCCAATGATCCAACTACATATTTTGAAGAGAAACGGCTAGTATATGAGGAGGACAAACAAATTGGGAAAGGAAGAAAAATGGATGAACAGCAAAGGCAACAAATTAGTCCAACCTCTTTGAATAACAAATAAATTATGAATCTACTCTTTGGTTAGTAAATAAGGTTATTAAGACTAGTCAATCCTAGGTTGAGATTTGAGAGAAGGTAGACAATACCACTGCCCTTTCCTCAACTTTGCTATCAATCTAATTCAGCAAGAGAAGCAACCAACTATTTTCATGAGACCCTGGCCTCAAGCATCAGTTACCAAAATGCTTTCAATGTTTCATCACTCTAAAAGCACCATAAGTAAAAGCCACACTACACATGGAAAATGGAAGAAAAAAGACGAGACTTGCTATTCCAACAAGTGATCCTTAAAGTAAAAATATAAGAAAAAAACATTATAACTGATGATAGACTTCCCTACACATTCTGACCTGGGAATTCTAAATAGTGCAGCACAAATGAAGTGACACATGAGGTGTATGCACATAGATGATACCTGTACTGGATAACCATGTTTAACACCACATTGCAATAAATGAGGTACTTACAGCTTTGAAATGTAATCTACATCATTTTAGACCAATTTAACAGTTGTAAAGAGATACATGGATACAGGAAATGCCTTGAATATCATAGTTATCAATGTTGGATGTTGCATCTAGCCAACCCAAAAAATGTTATAGCAGTATCACACTATGTAGGATGGCTGCTATTCTGAATTTTTATATATACATAAATGTTTTTGGTATTATATACATAAATGCTGTAACATATACATGAATGCTCTAAAATTAAGGGGGGTGTTACTCAAAATTCATAATGTATTCATAATTTACAGTAAAAGGGCATACGTTTTTAGGCCACATATACAATAAAAGTCATGAAAAAACACCAAATCTGAAAGACATTAATATTTCAAAATGCAACATATCTTAAATATCAATAAAAGGTGAGTGTGAGTGTTGCACAGAGAAAAGAACAGAGGTTGGGGGTTCAAAGTTCAGAACAACCATAGTTTAGAGAGACAAAAAATGGTTGGGTGTGAGTTCAGAAGCACTTGAAACTACATGCTATAAGGGAACTTTTTTAAATTCTAAAGAGTAGGAAAATCTCAACTTTGCCTCTAACCCACCCCACACCCCCTGTAAAGAAGGAGGCTGTGTAAAACATAGCACATACCTGGTTAATTCTCCATCCATCAGATAGTAAATTCTTCTGGTTTTCTGCAAAAAAGAATGCAGATGAACAGTATACCAATAAGAAACAAGGAAATAAAACAAAATAGATCAAATAATGACAAAAGATAAGCTAACCAGAGTCAACAGCTTTAATTTCCCTCATGGTGGCATCAGGAGACATCAATGGTTTAGTGAAGAACTGAGCAAATCTGGAAGATAAACTATACTGAGCTAGAACTTTTATTAGGGATTAAAGAGGAAACAATAAAAAGCAGGATGTACCTGTCCAGAGCCTCTTCAAAGCCGTCTGTGTTAACTTCAAAATGATAGTTGGTTTGTTCAGAACTTGTAAAAGCATTGGTGCTTCCTCCATGCTGCATCAGAAAGGCAGACGACAGCCATGAAACCAAAAAAAGTCATTAGAAAAAAATTAAGAATATTTAAAAATAAATAATAAATCTATGGAATTGCTCCAGCTTTCTAAACCCCAATTGATATTGATGTTTGATACAATATAGAAAGAAATAGAAACTCTTGACCATTCTTAAAATACAATATGCATCTGCATAGATACTGGCAGAGTGGGAGGCCAGATGCATGAAACTAAAAACATAACATAATTTAAGCTCAAAAAATGCAGTGATGAGTAATCATAAAGTCTTATAGAGATTTCCCTCGATTTCATTCCTTTTTCCCTTCTCCCAAAAAAGCCCTTGGGAAAACTTGAGAGCTCCGACCGCTTCACCAGAAGAACCAAAAAAACAGGTCTTAAATCATAAACCCTCTAAGTTTAGAAACAAGGCAAATTCATTATGTGGTTGAATAAATATAGCCCAGACATGACAAAACAATCACTTTTAAAAGGTAATCATTTTGTCCTACAAATATGTCCCTGTCAACAGGAAACACCTATGTTTCTTAAAGCTATGCTCACCTGTCAAGAAAATAGAATACAGATATTTAAAATATCAAGTTAATTTAACCAATGAATTATAATTATCAATTTTTAAGTGTTGAAAGTTGAAATATCCCATTAGTTGGTCAGTGATTCTAAGAGGTCTAGATGATTTTCTTATCAAATGTGAACAAAACACATATACATACTTTCAAGGCATCAACAAATTTTAGAAGTAAGGACTGCATTGAATTTCAGTAAAAGAGCAAAGTATTTAACTGAATTTAAAGTTTATGTTTTTCATTTTACAGGAAGTTTGTTGTTTAATACTATTTGAGGGCTAGAATTCCTTTTGAGTTCATTCTGGATATCCGCAAATTTTCCCTCTAATTAAAATTTTGTTGCTAGTCTGTTAGTATCTGCAATTTTTCCCACACACCCACCTCCCCTTTCAGAGCTTCTGATTTCTAAAAGCATAATAGAAGAACTGTATTTGATTATTTTGCAATCTCTCCTAATTATAAACTGCATATTTGCAGTAAATAATTTGTATTTGATTTGAATATTTTGTGATTATTTTCAGTTTCCTACTTTCCTGGAATTAGATGTTGTAAATCATGTTACAAATACTCAATCATGCTAACGGTCCACAAGAAATTCAGACTTTGTTTCTCCCTATTCAAATAATGCTTTTCACAAAATTTCAACAGTGACCGACATTCCATAAGTACCAATAAGATTAGGAATAAGGATATATGTAAACTACCATTAAATATTCTCTTCAAGGCAGGAAAATAACATGGAACGTTAAACATGTTAAAGGAGCAGACATCATGATACCTCAGTAATATACTTGGAGTAGCTATCTTCAACTGGGTATTTTTCACTCGCATAAAACAGCATGTGCTCTGTCAACCAAAAACACAAAAGTAATAAAATTCTTGAAATGAATAAGCCAGAAAAAATGAAAAACGAAATAGGTAAATTTCCAGCACCAAACCCATTAGTTATTAAAATATAGTTTGGTATAAATGAAAATTCCAGATGCTAGAATCTAGTATCTTATTTGTCTTTGTTCCTAAAAGCAGTGAATAATGTTCTATATCTCGAAGTATCAACTCAAACATCACAAGTAGCAAGTGCTCCAACAATTAGCTCCTCTTTTTCATGTATATAGTCTATCTTATATGGATTGCATAACGTGCTTTGCACTATCACACATGTACCCACTCAAATCCTCTATCTCCTTTCCCTCTCCTGTAATACAATACTAGTTGTGACACAGTTTTAAATAAATTGTCGCAGTTTCATCATGTTCCCAGACAAATGTGGCCGATTCTGAAGATTGGCTCAGCAAAATCTTATCTAAAGGTTCCTAGATCGTCTAATTGTGCTAGACCATCCATTCTTGATATGCAGGGAGTCCTCAACATAATGGTCTAGCTGAGAGATTCAATAGGGGACCATTCTGGAAAGAGTGAGGTGCTTCTTGTTGAGTGTTGGAGTTCCAAAACTGTTTTGGGCTGAAGCTGTAACTACTGCTGCCAATCCAATCACAGCGCTGGAGATGAAGACTCCGAGGAAATCTAGTCAGGACATTCTCCCAACCTTAAAAACCTAAGAATCTCCAGTTGTGTTGTCTATGCTCACATGAGGCAAGGAAAATTGGATGCATGTGTTGTTAAGTGCATGTTTCTAGGCTATCCAAAAGGTGTAAAAGGATATCATCTATGGTGTCTAGAGCCAAGATTCAAGAAATGTATCATCAGATTGAAAGTCGTCTTCAATAAAATTGAGATGGCCCATAAGCCAAAAGTTTCAAAATGTGAGTTTGGGAGTAGCCATGATACTGAGAAGGCTAACATTGAGGTGGAGTTTGGCAAAGAAAAAGCGTCTAGTTCCCTACAGGATGATGCGTATTACGATCTGGTAAATGACAAACAATAAGCTTTTAATGATGATAGATGATATGATTATTACATGCTTGCTAGAGATAGAACAAGGATAAGAGCTCCAAAGAGGTATGAATATGAAGAACTTATTGCATACTCCTTGGTAGTTGCAAGTGAGGTGTTAGAAGATGAAACTTCTATTGTATCCTTTGCACTAGCAAGTAAGGAGAAGACTCAATGGTTAGACGCCACAAATGAGGAGATGAAGTCACTTCATCTGAACAATACCTGGACTCTTGTTTGTAGACTTGTGGGTTCTAGGTTGGTTAGTTGTAAATGGATTTCCAAACATAAAGATGGTAATCTAGAAACTGGTCAACAAAAATTCAAAGGCGAGATTGGTGGCTAGGGCTTTATTTAGAGGAAAAGAGTCGATTATAATGATGTGTTCTCTCATGTATTAAAGCACAAATTCATTTGAAAGTTGTTAGTCCCGATTGTTGAGCTTAACCTTGAGCTGGAATAGATGCATGTTAAGATTGCATTTCTATATGGAAACTTAGAAGAGACCATCTACACGAAGCAACCAAAAGGATTTGAGGTAGGAGACAAGAAGGATTATGTTTGTAAGTTAAAAAGATCCTTGTATGGTCTGAAACAATCCCCACGGCAATTGAACAAGCCTTTTAATGCGTTCATTGCAAGAATTGGCTTTGAATGTAGCAAGTATGATGTTTGCGTCTACTTCAAGTTTCTAGCAAAAGGTCATCTCATAGTATTGTTGTTGTATGTCAATGACATTCTAATAGCAAGCAATAGTAAGCCTGAAGTTCAGAAGGTTAAAGCTAAGCTAAATAGCAAGTTTGAGATGAGGGATCTTGGAGCTACTAAGAATATTTTGAGGATTGAGATCATTAGACGACGTGATTTGAAGTGTCTACACTTGTCCCAGAAGACCTATCTCAAAAAAATCCTTAAGAAGTATAGTAGGACAAACTTAAAACCTAAATCCACACCTCTTGCATCTTACTATAAGCTAAGCGATGAACATTCTCCTAAAAAGTGGAGGAACAACATTATATGGACAGTACTCCATAATCCAATATAGTTGGTTTTGTTACGTATGCAATGATTTGCACACACCCTATAGCCTATGTTGTGAGCATTATTAGCATGTTCATGTCAAATCCTTGGCGAGCTCATTAGCAAGCTCTTAAGTGGATTCTTTGGATTGAAGGGATAGCTTGGAAGGGTTCTAGTTTATGATGAAGATAGAAAATTTGTGATTCTCCCATAGAAGGATTTGCTGAGTAGGACTTTGTTGGGTGTTTGGACACCAGAAAGTCTCTCATGGGCTATGTGTTAATTGCTTATGGTACTGCCATCAACTGGAAAGCCAATCTACATAAGGTATTGGCTTTGTCAATGTCAATCATTAAAACAGAGTACATTATCATGACAAAAGTAGTGAAGGAACCCTTATGGCTGAAGGGTTTAGCCAAAGAGCTAAAGGTGCAAGACCAAATTAACACTGTCTACTGTGATAATAATCATGCAATACAGTTGTCCAAGAACCAAGTCTACGATGAAAGAACTAAACACATGGAAGTTAAGTTGCATTTCATAAGAGAGAAGATTACACAAGGATGCGTGAAGGTGATAGATGTCTCAACATATCATAATCCCTCTGATATAATTACAAAGGTTCTATCAAGTAGCTCCATTGCTTGGATTTGATCCAGCTAATTGGTGATTAAGCCCGTAATGAGCTTAAGAGCAGTTAGTGACTCTCGCTCAGAAGATTTGTGTTGAACCAAGGTGGAGATTTGTAAAGATGACTAAATATAATCTTGTCTAAAGGTTCCTAGATTGTCTAATTGTTTTATATCATCCATTGTTGATATGCAGCTTTTATCATCTGTGGTGGATAGTCTCAGTAGACAGTTTAGTCTCTAAAGGACTATCAAGACTTGAACTGTCTAATGCAACTGTCTAAGTAACTAACCAATTCTGTAAAGTGAAACACTGTTCACATATTAGTTTAGGCACGTTTCACATGTGTTAGTTATAAAGGGGGTATTGTTGTATAAACAGGACCTTTGTATCATCAGTTAAGGTTAAAAACGTTAGTTATACTTAAAATGAGAGTTTAATGAGAGAAACATAATCTCATATTATAGTGAATTCCTCCATGGACGTAGATTAAAATTTGTTAAAAGTTGTTTTCTACTGTTTGCCTTCGACCTATTAGATTTGTGGGTTTATATGTTATCGTTCTTTGTTCGTGTGATAGATGTGTGGTATATGCATCTGGAGTAAATTTGTCCCTGGCACCGATGTTGCCGCAATTGCAGTAGCGGAAACTCAAAAGGCCTTAACATTGCGGCCAAAAGCATGCTCAGGAACCAGTTTTAAAATCATTATAGACTACAATTGAGGCACATCAAACTTCAAACAAGGAATCCTCTTCAGACTCCTAATACATCGACCAGAATCCTACAGAAATCGAAACCTATACGCGACAGAATAGAGTCAAAACTGGAAAAGGCAAAAATACCGAGGAAATGGGCGAGGCCTTCGAGGCCAGCAGGATCACTGAAGTAACCGACGCCAACGTTCATGGAAGCAGCACACTGCAACGGACAAAATCGAATCACAGAAACGGAAGAATCATGAACTGAGCGAGTGAATTGAAACGAAAAACGAAAATCTGATCCGAATCGGAATCGGAATCGGAATCAGAGATCGAAGAGGAAGTCGACCTTATCGGTAACGGGATCGCTAATGAGGAGCACTTGGAGCGAGTTGCGAAGCACGACTCTTCTGTAATCCCTCTTGTCGATGCGAGCCTTCACAATTTCCACGTCGTCCTTAATTGCCATCTTCTCCCTCGCTCTGATTACAACCCTAACTCGTTCTTGTTCTGGCTTGGTGGCGTTGGAAGGTAATGATTGCGTGTTCTGTTCTGTTCCTTGCGCTTGAAACTCGAATTGAGATGAGTGCTGCAGAAGATTGATATTTCGCGGTGACGAGTAAAAGTAAGGAAAGACGACGACGACTCTGTTTTGTTTTGTTCTGTTCTACTTTTCCTAACTCTTATTTCGCTATTTTGTGGACTGTGGAGTGTTAGCTACAGAACAGAGTCCATTGCGATACTCGTGTTTTTGTACTGGTAATGGGTTCAGTCTATTTGTAATTTGATAAAAGAAAATATAAATGAAAATTAGATAAAAATACAAATCCATAAAGTTTGTTAAAAGAGAATAAAAACACATAAAAGATTAGATAATTATTACAATAAACGTTTTGATTTGAAGAAAAAATGTTATTTAAATATTAAAAAATAGGATACTATAGAAAGCAATAGTGATGATAGATGGTGTCTGTTGTTTAGATTAATTATATTCCAGACAGTTAATTAATATTATAAATGATTGTTTCAAAATCTTAATGAAATATAACTTTACCGATCGGAACCGAATTTTTAGAAAATAATTTTTATTGTATATAATTAAAAATTAAATATAAATTTTTTATTTTTAATACATTAAAATTATTTTGATGTCTTAATAAATTATAAAATTTTAACTGGAAAGTTAAAACGCGTAACAAAAAGTTTAACATTAAGTGAAAGCACACAACCATGACAATCTAATTTAAAAATTATGTAATTTTAACAATCTACATATGAACAAATTATATATGAGATCATATCCTACATAAAGGCCTTTTTCGTTGTCTCGATGGATGTGGCCTATCATCGTCATTATTTTCTTTTTCGTTGTCATCATATGGAATATCGAACCCCATTGAAGAAATTGGACAGACATGTTGTGGTCCATAAAGTTAAATATTTATGGTGGTTCAATGGGGGCGGATTGAAGTTGGACTTGTTTTTCAAATTGTGCAACATTTGAAAAAGACCCAACATGATGAGACTCATGATAAGGGTGGCCTTCAGAATGGTATGGTTGACTATCAGGTGACATGTTGTATTGTTGTTTAAAAAAAATTAATGTAGAAATTTTAAAAAATAACAATATGAAGTGGGGTACAAATTGAACTTACATCATCTTCAAATTGATTGTTTTTCGAAACAAGAGATTGAAATTTTCTAAAAGAATATTGATTCAATAAAAATAACCAATTATTATTAAAAACAATTGATTAAAAATTACAGGCCACACAAATTACAAGGCATAAATATGTCAATCAATTTTACTTACAAAATATTTGAACTTGTTTAATAAATTCCAAAACCAATTTCAACCTATTATCTTTAAAAACATCTTATTGTTTTTCAATTTCAATTTTAGTAACCGAGAAAATATCAACAGATTAAACCTTAAAACAATTGATTAATTTTTTAATTATAGTATTTGAAAAAAATATTAAAAGATTAAATTTGAAACTAACTAATTAATTTTATGGTTATAAAATCATAGAAAAAATATTAACAGGTTAATTTTCAAAACAACAGATTGATTTCCTGATTTTTTTTAAAAGACAAAAAATATTTTAATTTTCATGAATCAAAATAAGAATCCAAATACAATCAAGCACAATTTTCAATAAGCTTTTTGATTCAAACAATGCAAGTGTAAACACATAACCAATACACAAAGATTCACATTCACAATTGCTTAGAACACTAATTATGACCAGTCCAGAAAGTCAAACAACACTGTAGATAAAAACAATTGATTAATTTTAAAAATAACTCATTGATTTTTACACCAGTATGAAGAAAATTAAATTGTAGTGACAAGGAAAGCTTAAAGCATACTAAGATTTATACAGGTTCACTCAAAACTGAGCTACTCCCACCTCACACCAAGATGAAATTCACTAGATCAACAATTTCTTTTTACAAACATAGATTTGAAAACACAGTACAATAAAGGAACAAATTCACCTTTGTTATGAACCAAGAAACTCAAAAAATGATCTCCAAATTCAAAACACATTTGAAAACCTTTGACCTTAAGTGAATGATGAAAGTTAAGAACCAAGAGCCACTACAAGAAAATTTGGTATTACATACAATACAATTCGTATGTAAGAGACCAAATTCGTATGTACAACATAGTTACATATGGATTACATACAAAAAAAATCCGTTTGTAAAAATGTAGTAGGTAACTGTTGCATACAGATTCAAAATTTGCATGTAATTACATACGAATAAATCCATATGTAATTGTCTATTAGATTTACATACGAATATTTTTTCGTATGTAATATCGTTTCTTGGCAGTTTCAAATTAGGCTCCAAACAAACTAAATTTGGAGTTCATGGATCAAACATACACTCATATATAGCAACAAACAATGATAGAAAACTACAATTAAGAGAAGCCCAAATGATGAGATAACACAAACTCCAGAATACATTATTGTTTTAGTCGTAATCAACTCCATATGAAGAAATTGAAAAAGGTAAAAAGAACAAGAACAAAAGTATAATTTCACAAGACATTCTAGAGGAACTCCAAATCATCGTATATAAAACACAAGATATGAAAGGTGCAAGTAGATATACAGAAAAAATAATGTGAACTACACATTAGTCTAATTTACAATCTTAGAATGAGAGATTTATCATTTCTTTTAAGGCATGTCAATCTTCACCATGTGTTATATTCAACTAGTGGTTTCTCTCTGGTCGCCATTCAAACATCCCAAACACGTATATTGCCATTAGATGATGCAAAGACCACTTGGTAAGGGTCATCATCCCCTGTAGCACCATCAATATCTGTGAGCACAACAATACCTTTGACATGGGAAGTATGTGCGTCTCCCAAGCAATATGCAACTTTTCCAGTCTTGATATCCCATGTTGTGATACTTTTGTCCTCATACACAATGTAAAGAAGTCCATTATGCAAAAAGGAATAAAAAAATTTAAATATTAAAAAAATATCAAAGTTAATTACTTGATAACACCACACAAATTATAGTACCTTAAACTTGATCATCCATGTCAAAGATAGTTCATTCCACTAGAGAAACTGGCTATATGAGAAAAAGGTGATATACCAGGGAAAAAAACAGTTATACCATACTATACATACCATGACCAACCCCACTACCAATATCATAAACTTCATACAAATATTTTCTTAATAGAAGATTTATATTACATTCACATGTATTACATAACACTGACCTTCCCACTCTTGATTGACAGTAAGAGAAAATTATATAGGATTTATATACACATACACATATTACATCATTTAAAATCCACAACTTCCCGCCTAGACATAGCGCATAGACCATTAATTCATCATTAAAACATACAACAAAGCATGTGATTATAGATTACTATGTAGCCAACACTCCTTCAAAAGACAAGAATTTATATTCATTTTATTTCATAATAGTGTTTCAGTTTTGTTAAAATGATATAATTATAAAAAGTTTGGATTGGATGTTGAAGGAAGTGGAATGTGATAAGAAAGGGATGAATCGCTATATATGTTATTGATATACAATAAATGAAATATACCAATGATATACAATAAATTATATCAATATCTTTGTAACCAAACATGTTTACACTACAGTTATATATATCAAGCCTTGTTATGTGTTGCTTGTAACTAAAGATCGATGACTCAACTGAAAAGCTATAGAACAAAAGTATCTAGACATAAAAATAAACACAAAACTAAAGAAAACCGAGCACGATTGAAGCAGGGGAAGCCAGGGAAGTAGAGGAAGATGGAAGTGAAGAATCTGAAATGGGACGCACATATAAGCCTTGTCAAATAAATCATACACCTTATTTCTACTTCCTTTTCACCACACTTTTTTTCCCTGTCTTCAATTTAACCATTACAATAATGTAATACACTTTATTTTTTATTCAAAACAACATTAACATTAGTATTATTGTAATTCGAAGTTTAAACCATTTGTTTAAAAATCAGAAGTAAGATTAAATGCTTGTTTTTTTTGGAACTATAGGAAATCAGGGTCCAATAATTTTCTTGTTGTGTCCTTCTCTAGTCCATGAAATGTGGGTTAATAATTGTCATGATTGGTGTTAAAAACTGTTGGCATTGAGTACAGTAAGTAT
Source organism: Phaseolus vulgaris (assembly GCF_000499845.2). NCBI lineage: Eukaryota > Viridiplantae > Streptophyta > Magnoliopsida > Fabales > Fabaceae > Phaseolus > Phaseolus vulgaris. Next base: position 37,004,710 of record NC_023759.2, read on the forward strand.
AGGTAAAATAAATGTGAAATGGATGGGTATAGAAAAAAAATAGTTTATGGATTATTTGAAATGTAAAATGGGCTTAATAGATAGTTTTACCAAATATGTAGATTTTTTTTTAGTTTAATTCAACAAGAAAAAGCTAATTCACCACTATAGGATAAGATAGTTAAATCACTTTTTTTTTTTTTATGAAAACCATTATTATTTTCTATAATTATCTTTACATTGATTCCCTTCTTGTGCTTCTTTTTGTTGATGTAATATTCAACATTGGTGAATGTAAATAACAATCATATGAATCTAATAAATTTTCACTTTACAAAAAGAGGAAAAAGAGTAATCATGTGTGACTATGAAGATCTGAGATTACATACTGATATTTTGCCTTAATGTCAGAGAAAGTTGAGACCATTAACAAAGTACAATTTCTATCAATTGAGATATATTATAATGAATGGATGTTCATCAAACTTAGAGCACTAAGTTTGGAAAACAGACCATAATAAGGAAATATGGTAACAATCCTAGGATATGATGAAAAATTATTTCTAGCAGATAATCTATTATATACTTTATCTATTCCAATTGCATTTATTTAATTGCCAATATGTGCACAACAAATATGCTAGAATATTAACATTTATTTGACTTCTATTCGATAAATGTTTTTATGCAAGTTTTAGCAAAGGTGTTTAAATATGAAAGCTGAAAAAAATCTATCTCACACAAAAATTGGCAAAGCAAGGTTCCAGCTACAATAAGCATGGGATAAGGAAGACTGCAAATTTTAAAAAGGAGCAAAACTTTATCAAAGTACAAAACCAAGTAAATATATTTACCATTGGTGGCTGAACATTTGGAACGACTTTGGAAGAAATAACTTTGCCTCTATGGTGACCACCTCATATACTGATGCATGCACTTTCCTGAGTTCAACAATCCATACGCTTGTCTCATTTGATATTTTTTTTTTTGGTAAACAACCAATCGTGCTCTTCTTGGGGGAAGTTTAGAAGGAATCACTGGTCCTCCTTTAGTCCTGGGAAGCAACGAAGGTTGGAAAGGAGGGAAGAAATATGCATTTGCCAATGCAACAACTTGCTTAGCTAGTTCTACCAATTTTACATTTGTGTCAAAGCGCATGCTATCCCTCACCTAAGAGAATAATCAAATAATTTTGCACAAGGTAAATCTGGAAAAAGAATCTTTTATTTTTCAAATGTTATTATTAAGCTGGCAAAAGTAAGTAATTATTTCTCAATATAAATTCAACCAAACACACTTCATTAGCATTCAAACACAAGCATTTGGAGAAGTTACATAATGTCAAACATAACATAATATATATACATATAATTCAAATTCATGGTAGATAATGAATTATCCAAAAAAGAAGAAAAGGAAGAAAAATGAAAAGGGTGACAACGAAAGAACCTTTGCAAAAGTAGGTTCTTGAGATCGGATGATATTGTTTGGATTTCGCAGTGATTGTTTGAAAAAGAAAAGTGGAAAAACTATATTATAAATATGAAGAAAGAAATCATAGATGATGTTTTTGTTTAAGACACTTTCAATAGATTATGAGAAATTAACTCCCACTCTACATTATAGTATTATATGAAGATCTTTTCTGAATATAAAAAGAAGAGATGAATATTAGTAAGATTGTGTCTGTGTTTGAAGGAGATAAAAATGAGAGGCTATGGGAATGTTAAACGTAATCCTCATCCACTCACTCTGTTAACGGGTCATTTGTAACAATGTGAGCTAATCACTAAAAAAAAACGTGTATGTGGTGGAGGTTATAAAAACTGTCACAATTATTCGTATAATACGATACTTTAATAACCACCAGAATTCTCCTTCAAAAAGTGTCATTTAGAACCGTCACAATTCTCCTTCGAAATATTCACTCTCACGCATTTTCGTTCCCTCCATACATTCCTTTTTTCCAATTTTCTTTTTCCTTTAACCCTTTTGGAATCACATTTTTATCTCTTTGGAAACCTCACAGTGACCCTTTCACCCCTCACAGAAAGCAGTCTTTCAAACCCTCTCAGTAAACCCTAAATCTTCCCACTCTCATTAGCGTAAACCCTCTGATGAGAATCAAATAAAGGAGGTTTTTATTAATGAAGGAAGAGGTCATTCACCTACACATTTGAAGTTCTTCCTTCTAGTCTTCTCAAAATTAAAAGAAGACATAAAATAAAGAGAGGATCAAGCCTAAAGCCAAAGAAGTCTACAAACTTTCAAGAATAGGCTTCATTTAAATATCTCTCTTTATAGTCTCTTTTGTATAAAATTGCAAATAATATAGAATAGTGTTTAGGAAGGTGCTTAGAGGAAAACCATAGATACCTCTTTTGTAAAGCATCTTTAGGCATTAGTTTAGAATTTTCTAGAAGGTGACTCTTCATAAAGTCACTATAGGCGTTAGCTTAGGAGACTTTTGAGTAGCTTGTGGTACAAGCTTTGTAAGCTTCATGACCGGCCCTTGCTCCTATAAAAGGAGGGCTTGGGTCCTTCATAATTCAGAATTGGAATTTGTAGTATCAAAACTCTCCCAAATTGGTGATTGAGTGTAGTGAGAACTTGTCTTCTCCTCTTCCTAGTCTCATCTTGAGTGCCTTGGTTCTCTCAAGTGGCGGCATTGCACACTTATCTTGGAGCATTCACACTTCAAGTGGCGTGTTCATCAACCAAGTTCTTCAACCACATAAGTCTTCTCTCTTCTTCATCTATTTCTTCCATTTTCGTGATCATATGAACTCATAAACATGTCTTAGGTTCTTTTCTTGCAATTCTATTTGGTGCTTTGCCTTTATTTCACATTTTGTTCGGTTCATCTTCTTCCTTGCTGAGTTTAAACGGTTCATCTTCATTCTAGCTTGATTTGTTCGGTTCATTTCACTTTTAAGGCTTTTTAATCAGTTCATTTGAACTCTTGCATCTTTTAATCGGTTCAATTGGCAAGAAATGGAACTTCCATGTGAGCTTTAGTGTGTGGTGCAAGTTTTGGTGAGTTCTTGAAACATAGAACATTGATCCATTTCTATAAAAGTGCCTATTCAATCTCCAACTCAAGTTGATTCCATAAAATGTCAAAGAATCATCTATATTTTGCTATTGGAATCATATCATGTGATATCATGTGGTATCATGAGTCTTAGGTTTGTTCTTGTTTGATTTTGAGTTGTTTTGCCCTTTTAATTCAAGAACTCTACATTCTTGTGTTTATCTTTCTGTTTTTAGGCTTAATTTTGAGTTTTATTGCTGTTTTCTTAATTGTGCCTATCATGTGTTTGTGTCTTTTTCTTTTTTAATCCTTTTAAGTTTTGTCATAGTCATGTTTTTCCAAGATTGTTATCAATTCTTTGTGGTCCTTTTATTGTCATTTTTGTTTCTTGCTTTTGTGTGATACAGTTTTTCTGAACTTGTTTCTTGATCCTTTTATGCATTTTATGTTTAGTTAGGAGTTCATACTTGTATCTTAGATCTATACAAGTTCTTATACATCATTTCCATTATGTCTTTGCTAGTTCTTAATATTGTTTTTCATTCCTGTTAGGATTCCTCTGTTTTATGCAAATGTGTTGACTGTTTTGCCTTATAGCAATTGATTTACTTAATGGAAATTTCTGAAATTTTGGATTTGTGTTCTTTAAAGTGTTATAAAAGAGTGAAAAAAAGAAGTACTTAAAAATTCAAAGTACAAAAAAAATGATAAATAAAATACAACAAGTGTGCAATTCTGCCAAAAAGAATACGGTAATCTGGTAGTGATTTTAGAAAATTTAGGGTTTATTTTTACATTATCCAGGGTTAAAACCTCCATTAAGTCATTTACTCAGGGTTGTAGTTTCCCCCGCTAAACCATCTCTGGGGAATGTGTTCCCCAGGGTTTTTTTAAACCTCAGAAAAAGCCTTTCAAAACTCTTGTTAAATACCATGGGTTTAAGAACCTCCGTAAAATACCATGGGTTTCAAAACCTCCGTAAAATACCATAGGTTTCAAAACCTCCGTAAAATACCACATGTTTTAGAACCTCCATAAAATACCACGGGTTTTAAAACCTCCGTAAAATACCATGGGTTTCAAAACCTCCGTAAAATACCACGAGTTTCAAAACCTCCGTAAAATACCATAGGTTTCAAAACCCCCGTAAAATACCATGGGTTTCAAAACCTCCATAAAATGTTTTAAAACCTCCTTAAAAAATACCATAGGTTTCAAAATTATGAAAATTTGTTTTTTTTTATTCATTTACCATTTAGGCATTCATGTGTTTTTTAAACCACAATTATTTACATCTATTGTATTTATTTATCTATGTTTGTTAAAGTATTTTCTTTTCAATAAATAAAAGAAAGAAATGGGACCAAGCTTTATCTTTAGCAATATCTTAGGATGAAGATTAAGCAGAGATAAGTTAGTGTTTATCAAGCTTTTTATTTATTTCTTTTTCGACCAAATTTTAACATTAAACACCATGCATACAATAAATCAACAACTCGACGATGATCAAGATCAAGTACACATATTGGTCCAAAGATTTATTTTGTTCCGCTTTATTAGTTCAAAAAGATTACTTATATCAATAGACTACATCATTCTTCAAATTTATCCCAAGAAAATTCAGTTCTCCAGAAATTAAATTCATAAAAACTTGAAGGACTAGATTGATATTAAAATAATCTTTTGAGAATCAAAATATTAATCTATTGTAATAATTAACTTTAAGCACAATACTCCCTTCAAAGGAATTTGTTCTGAAGTCGCACTTATTTTATGGCAATGTATTGTATTGGGCTTCAACATATTGTAAGTTTTACTAAACTAATCATGACTAAAGCATTATCAATGAAATAGGATATTTATCTATCTTCTTTGAAGTGGATTTATTTATCTTATAGTAGAAACTTGTGAGTTATTTTAAGCTTAAGGTATCCCAATTTCTAACCTTGACCAAATTGAACGTGGTCACCCCTATAATATCATATTGAGCAAGTCCCAATAATTCTAACCCTTCCTCCCCACAAAAAAAAATCCCCTGCCTTCGTTCACAACCTCCAAGTTTTTTGCTACGAGATAAAGGAAAACTTGAAAAAGAATCAATTCATGTTTGACTAAACAGTATCAAACACACATAAACCCCATGGGTACAAAACCTTGACTAGAGAACCTCCAAACTACAACAAAAATAATCTTATCTAATAACACAAAACACCTAATAAAAGCACTGAAAAACATTTTAAGCAATATCTTCCCCACTACCTCACACAAGAAGATTGGACAAACCATTTTGGCCCTAAATGGAGAAGCTTTGTAGAAAGAAAACAACAGTTTGATCCAAACATACTGCCAATATGCCATCATTCCCGACATTTAACAATATTGCACTATGGTACAAAATCAAATTTCATAATTGTTCATTCCTTATATAATCATTATGCTCATTTCACAAACAGGACACAAAGCTACTAAGTATTACCTTGCCTACTGCTCCTAGAACTATTGTTGCATCTGAACACCCATAAACAATAACATATCTCAAAGGTGCTAAGATGTATATGGCAGACTCGTGGCAATTTAGAACCTGTAACAATCAAACAAATTTTTTATTAGCATACTACATATAGTTATCAACCATAATCTGAAGTGGCCTCTCAATTTCCAAACACACATGATTCAAGCAGAAAAAACATATATTCACTCAAACAATACCATATCATAAAATAGTGACATATCCTTTTTAAGGAACTAAATGTTAAAAAGTTTACTATAGATGTTCAAAAACTAAGCACGAAAACCAAACTTAACCCAATACAAACTGATCAGTTGGAAATTTTATTCCCTCATTTCAAATATGCCTATAACATAACCATATCAATCAGAATTGTTAAATAGCAGCCATAGTGATGATATAGCTCAACTGCATAGCGGTATTTCTTGGATCCACAATTGCGAATCCATCTTTAATTACAACCTCTATCATTGTTGTGGTTACAACATACATCCTCTAGTCATCTTTGGTGAAATTTAGGGGAGAACTTGGTTTAAGTTATATAATTGTAATACCAGGAATAACATTACAGAGAATTTTTAGTCAGAATCTTATTCCTATGCATGTCCAAAAATATGTTTGGTTCATTTTTCATATTCCTTGGAATGTTTTTCAATTTTAAAATGATTAAAGATATAAAAATGGAATGGAAGTTAAACTAGAGTTAAAAAATAACTTTCCTCATTCCCATGGAAATGTACCTTTCTCACCCCATTAGCACGTAAAATCAGTTCAGATAATGCAACTTCCTAATTTTTATGGTTTTGGTTTTGCCTTCCTAATTTTTTGGCACACTTCCTTGATCAGACACCTACAATATAAACATATATCACAATTAGAAATGTAAATCTGAAAAATAAAACAAGTTATTTAAATTTTTTAAATATTACCGATGAACGATTGAACATAGTCAACTCAGGAGGCAATTGACCTTGATAACTTTGAAAGAAAAAATTCACCATTATCTCAAATCTTTTTTTCATGTTCTTCATATCTTTTTTCACGTTCTTCATATCTTTTATTTTGTTCATCCAATTGTGACTTTAATGCAATAACCTATATTAAAACACAATTTATAATGAAAAAGAGTGAGAAAACCATACACATTAAAAAATAACCAATTTATCAACAAAAGCTATACTAAATTTCCTATAATTTTGTGTGAATAATATTCAACACAACATTTCCAATCTTGGCATGATAATCTAAAGTAAACAACACCAAATTGCTACATAAGAAAATGCATGTTCAAAAACCTGATTCTCCAATTCTATAAGAAGTAGTTGAAGATATCCCAGTGCGAGAATTTCTAGTATATCCAAACACATGAGAAGGGCAAGGCCCCAATCTCATCCCTCGAACACGACTACAATGTTCTTCACTTCCAAAGGCATGAGCTAGTGAATCATCAATTGATATATCATGTGAGAGGGAAGATGTATTTGACTCATATGCTTGAATCTTTTCCTACAAATAATGAAAAAAGTTATAAATGAAGCTCACATCCAATTTGGTTGAGTTTTCATCTTTACAAAATGATACTTACCCCAATCTCTCTTGCCCCATCATTCACAAATTCTCCGTTAGCATGTTTATGTGTTGCTACCCATACTTCTCCTACTAACTTTGCGACCAAGCTCTTTCTCCTATAAAATGTAACAATTATACGAATCATGATATATGATATAACAAAAATTATAGGAGAATCAAGTTACCATCTCATCTTTCTTCCGTGCAATGCTCTTGGATCCACTAGTATGAGGAACTGTTTGGTTCTTTCTATTATCCTTGTTCTTTTTGGCAATTTCCTAAGCATACATACATGTAGTAAAAGAACTAAATATAAATAAATCAACACTTTAAAGAATAAAGTAGTTTTTATTACCTTTGTCCTTGAATTTAAACAGTAGTCAACAAAAGAAGCCCAATGGTCTTTATTCATTACTTCTGGACACATTGCAATAATTTCATCTCTATTGTGTGTTCCATCATTTCTTTGTTGCCATAGTTGTTGCCTATACTCAGTCCACTTTGTGTTAAGTGATTTGAAGATATATCTTACATGAGCATCAGATTCAACTTCAAACTTAGCCTTCAAAATTATTACACAAGTAAATGTAACGATAATTGCAATATAATATCAATTAAAAAACAGAAAAATCCAAAAATCAATTACTTGAATGGTTTTCTTAAGTATATCTTCTTTGTAATCTTTGGGAATCTTCCTCCAACTTTGATAGCTAATAGGAAATGCATTAACATTTCTTGCAACATGACCTAAAAACCTATTCAACAATGCTCCACTGTCATCAACTGGTTGGTTCTCGTTATTCCAGTTAACAAGAATTCTCTCACCAACAGATAAAAACCAAACATCATTTGTTGTTAATTGTTTCCTAACCTTTTTGCCTTCACTATTTGTCAAAATTATTGTTAGTTTAAGAGGATGAACATAAAAAAGAAATACAATGTGAGTTTGGAATGTATTGATTCAAGCTTACCAATGACATCAACAAGCCATGATCTTTTACGTGATACATGCTTTGATTGTTCAGTTTGCATCTCAATACCCACATTTTCTTCCCTTTCTTCATCAAATTGTAACCTTGGTGTAGGTTCAGATGTAGATTCATGGACAGATTCATTTGTATTATCAAATTGAAATTCAGGTGCAGAAGTGTTCTTAGTAGTAGAAATCAACCTATGAGGTGCATGTGCGGAAGAAGGCTTCTTATTATTATTCTCTATAGGATGAGAATTCACATGAGGTGTTGCATAATAATTAAATGAATACATGTGAAAAATAATATATTTTTAAAGAGAATGCCAGATTAAAATATAAGTACAAACATCTCACTAAATGGAAGTTGTGTATGAACTTACTTGAGTTATTAAGGGCTGCAAGTTGGTCAAAAGTGTTATTAAGGGTATCATGTTCTGTTGCTCTAGTCTTCTTGATGGACATTTTCTTCATCTTCAGGTATTCTTGAAATAAGAACATTAATACAAGTCAAAATAGAAATTCAATAAATCATAATATAATGCATGTATAAACAATAATGTATAAGTAATAAGGATGATAATTTAAACAAAAATAATATACAAGTGTTCAATTAAAAATAGGACCTTGTTAACGATATACTCCCTTCTCCATTTACAAATAAAGTTTCAAAATTGTTTTGTACAAATGCTTCACATTCATGAAAAGTGACATCATTATCTTCTCCCATGTCATATAAGTCTCGTGGCTTTAGATGTAAAGGAATGCTCCAATCTTTAGCTAATTCATCCACTACATAATAAACCATTTGTGCTTCTTTAGCTTGGATGTATGGTTCATCATCATCATTATCACCAATGTGTATCAAACGTGTAAAGTTTACTAGTGTAAATCCAAGATCATCTGTCATAATCCCTCTAGAAGTAGTTGTATTAGCCCACATACATTTGAACAAAGTAACAGAAAATCGACCATTATAGTTTATCTCAATTATGTCTACCAATTTTCCATAATAAGGCACACCCCCAAATTGCATTTGATTGTCGATGCTACTTGCATAACTCCTTGTCCCAAAAGTACCAAATATCCCACTGTTTTGTGTTTTAAGTCCTTCATCTCTCTCCAATGTACGGAACTTGAAGCCATTTACATTGTAAGCATTGTAACGTTTTGCACAATCAATTGGTCCCATAGCTAAGAACTTTAAATCATCTAAGTGAGGTCTATTCAACTTATTTCTTATCTAAAAAAGAGGAAAATATGATCAAGACAATTCTATATATTCAATATAATCAAACCTTAACAATATAAATTATACATGCACGACGAGAAAATCATTCTGCAAATTCTCTATGAACCCTCTTATCTATCACAGAGGATGACCGTGTACGACTTCTTAATTGTCTTCCTATAATGTCTCTAAATTCTCTAAATTAAATAAATAATAATTACATGGTTAGTGTTCAATTGTAGATGAATCATAATAAGTTATAAAGTCAAAGTACTTACTGCAGGAAAGGGTCAACTTGGGCACAATTAGTCAATATATGACGATGTGCTTGTAACTTTTCCTTTGCTGATAAAGAGAAGTAAGTAAAAGACCCAATTGGTTTTCCAACAGGTGGAAACAAAGTGCTTGCACTAGATGATATATAGTGTCTGGTTCATCATTAACACGCCTTATTCGATTAAATACAATCTCAATTTCATTTAAATATCTTGAACAAAAGGTTAAAGACTCTTCAGCCATGTAGCTTTCAGCTATTGAGCCTTCTGGTTGTGCCTTGTTACGCACATAAGATTTCAATTTTCCTAAATATCTCTCAATGGGATACATCCATCTATACTGAGCAGGTCCTCCAAGCTTGGCATCTTCCACCAAATGCACAATCAAATGAACCATGATTGTAAAAAATGCAGGAGGAAATAATATCTCCATGTGACATAATGTGAGAACAACTCTATTTTGCAGTTGGTTAAGTTCATCCACTTTTAAAACTTTACTGCATAAGTTTCTAAAAAATGAACACAAATCAATCAAAACATAGCACACTTCCTTAGGGAGTGTCTTTCTCATTGCTAAAGGTAGAAGTTGCTCCATCAAAACATGTGAATCATGACTTTTCAATCCTCCAAGCTTACATTGTTTGACATCAACACATCTACTAATGGTACTTGAGTAGCCATCTGGAACAGTGATGTTCTTTAGTGTTGTCAGAAATGTATGCTTATTTTCTTTTGTCAATGTATATATAGCAGGAAGATATTTATTATTTTCATCAGGCCAAAGATCAAGTCTAACACCCCAATCTTTTAAGTCCTTTCGTGCCTTTAGGTTATCTTTTGATTTTTTTACCTTGGTTCAATAATGTATACACCACATTATCGCATACATTTTTTTCAATGTGCATAACATCTAGATTATGGTGCAATAAATTGTTTACCCAATAAGGAAGTTCAAAAAATATACTTTTTTTTCGCCATTGTAGAGGGCCATCAATAGCTTGGTGATCTCTGTGTTGTCTTTTCCCCAGTTCCTCAACTTTTGGTTCTTTCCCAAATATGATATTGACATTCTCAACTTGTCTTAAGACATTTTTTCCTGATATTGTCAAAGGACAATTTCTATTTTCCACACTTCCATCAAAATGAATGCGGGCTAATCTAAATTTGTGTCTTGCATTTAACCAACGTCGATGATCCATGAAACAAAATTTACCCTGAATCTTCTTAGGAGTAGTGTCAAAATTACACCTAGGGCAAGCCAACCTAGTATGTGTATTCCACCCAGATAAAGTTCCAAGACCAGGAAAATCACTAATGGTCCACAATATAGCTGCATGCATATTAAACACTTCATTGCTATATGAATCAAAGTTCTTCCATGCTTCCGAATCCCTCAGATGCCTTAGTATGCCGTCATTTGTACTTCCTGAAGCATGCCATTGCATATGCTCAGCTATTTTAGAAGACATAAACATTCGTTGTAAGCGTGGCTTCAATGGAAAATATCTTAAAACTTTAGCAGGAACTTTCTTTTGCTTTTTCATAGTACCATCAATAGTCTTGTTCTTCTTTCTTCTTTTCCATCTAGATTCATTACATTTCTTACAAACTTCTTTGTCTTTGTCTTCTCCATAGTACAACATGCAATCATTTGGGCAAGCATCAATTTTGGTGTAATGAAGGCCAAGCTAATTGATGATTTTCTTAGCTTCATAGAAGGAACATGGAATTTTAGCATAATCAAAGGCATCTGCTAACAACTCCAAAATCATTGACATTGCCTTGTCAGTCATTCTACATAGACATTTGATGTGGTACAATTTGAGCAAGAAAGAAAGTTTAGAATACTTGTCACATCCTTCATACAAACTTTGTTGCCCATCATGCATAAACTTCAGATACTCAGCAATTTCATCAGGCATCATTTCGCTTGATCTAGGACACATATCCTCATCATCCTTCACGTTATGATCATAGAAAAAATTTCCGAATGCGTCATTAACCATGACACGTATGGGATCATTACCAGAAACTTTATGCTCATTTGATTGGAAAATTGGAGGTGTTTCAGTCGTATTTTGTACAAAACTTGTCTCGCCATGTAGAAGCCAGAATGTATAACCTTTTGGAAAAGGATGAAGAATCAAGTGCTCATGTGTTGCTTCTCGAGTTTGCCATTTTTTAAGATTGCATTTCAGACATGGGCTAATTATCTTACCCTCAACACTCTTATTAGCAAATGCAAAGTCCAAAAATTTATTCAATTCGTCCATGTACTGACATGTATTTCGAGGCATGTTAATCCAAGACTTATCCATATCTAAATGGAATTGTTTGATAAAAAAAAACAAACCTAGCATGAAAGTTTTAAAAAAAAACATGTGTCAACAAGAGCATTAGAATGCGTAAAAGAATAGAAGTGAAATAAATGTATAAAGAAGTTGTACAAAGTGTATGAAAAAGATATGAAAGTGATAAAAAAAATATATTTTATTTCTATTTGAACTCAATTAATTATTAATTAGTATTCGAATCTCGATACTCTCAATTAAGACATGATAAAGATTGATCTAAAAAAGATTAACATGGAATATTACATGTGTGTTCATTCAATTATGAAAAGCACACATCACAGGTGCAATTAAGGGTAAGCAATGTTACAAATGAAAAGCACAATTTAGTGTGTACAAACAAAGCATATGTGAAGTTAACACCTAATGGTGTTAACCAAGGTAGTTGAATTGACACAAGTGGCTCCAAAAAAACATGAAAAATGTAGGAAACTGCAGCATGCACTTGTCTGGGTGTATCACAAAATGATATATATATATATATATTGATGAATGTAGTGATTAAGGTTAAACTCACGTTTTTGGTTGCGGAGCTGAAAGCCTCCATGTGGCTGATATTTGGATTACTAGCCTTAATCCTTTAGAATTTCTCCCTGCAAAATCAGACACTTGAAAAGACTTGCTATTTGTTTTTACTCAATGGAATCATCTTTAGTCTATTTTCATGTTTCTTTTTTAAATTATTTTAGAATTATAAGAGATTATTTTTACTTGACTACGTACTCCATATATTTTAATAATTTTTACTGACCTAAAGTACATATAAAAAAGATTGAGACGACCACTATACGCTAGGTTTTGTGCTTGGTCCATGTGTTTATAATTTTCGATGTATTTTTTATATTTGTCATCAAAACTCAGAAATTAAAGATAAAAAATAGTACAAAATATATGATTTTTACATATAAGAACTAAGATAATATTTGTTTGACCATAAAGATCTGATATAAATAATGTTTAATTGATTTTTATTCATTCAGTAACAACCAATTATTCAATCCAAATAATCTCTTTTTTAATTAAATTTATATATGGTTATATTTAAATAAACTTGCAGTCAGTATAATTATTCTCTTTAATTCCGCAAGTTGCCTAGCTACTTGGTTTGGCATTATGTGCAAATAAACTAACAGAATGGGGACGTGAAAATTAATGACAAACCGGAAAAGGACACAATTCTCCCTTGGATGCTTAAGTACGAAGAGATTTAGATGTTATTGGTTTGCTGAAAGGAAAGGGCTAAAAGATACTACTCAAAAACCATAATATCAACCCAGCCCAACACATAACAAAAGTGAAACAGTTTTTAACAAAAATAGGAAAACAGAAGTTGCTAGCCCAGGAAGGAGTTAAAAGATATAAAGCATCTAGTAACAATGAAAAAGCTAGACTAACAAATGTCAAATAATTTATGAAAAGCAGGTTTTTCATGTGGTGGTGCAGGAGAGTTAGTCTAGGTGGTTAGCAATTCTAAATGGTTTAAATCTCGACTTGAACCCATCCAAATGGATTTAAGCATATTCAACTTTTCAGCGATAAAAAAATTAGTTCAAATAGCAAAAAGGTAATGGATTGGCAAAATTCCAACAACTTACTGAATGTGAGAACTTGTTGTGCTCAAAGCTTCAACAACTGTGTCTAGCTCACCATTAGTTAGTAGTAATGTATCCTGCAACATTCAGCAACCAGTTTGTAATAATATAAGCAAAATTGCTTTCTTAATGGTAACTAACACAGTTTGTTATTAGCACACACAGGTCTCCATCTTATACTGTCTAAAGGACATTTATGTGCAGAAAGAGATGCCTTTACACCTCCTAAACATAAAACATGAAACATGAAACATGGTAAATTTAACATGATTGACTGTTTTTCTTTCGCATCCTAATCAAAACACAAATTTTCCTCCTGCATTTGATCTAGCCTTCAAAAACGGAATAGAAACAAACTACACAAAGTTTAAAAAAACCTAAAAAAATCTTCTAAGAAAGAAGAAACACCCTCTACAGAGAAATCAAACAAACTATGCACATTCATCAAACCATATCAAATGACTAAGACAATAATAACATGATATACAACTTGAAAGAACCATACATGTTTCTCATTATTTAGCAACATATAAAAGACCAAGTACAAACCAATCAAAGCACTTTCACCTCGTGGTTCAGCTCGCAAAATTCAATTAGAACTTAGGAAGTTCTGTCTATACCAGGTAAAAAAAATACCAAACCAAAGAAAATCGTTACCATTCCATATTATTAAACAACTTTTGTGAGCTCGTAGCTAACTGGCTCACAATAATTTGAATATGCGATTGCAATTTAGAACCTTGGATCATTGATTAATCCATTCTCATTCTTCTATTGCAAAATTTAGAACCCAACAATCATCATTCTAATCAGTGATGTATAAAACCTTGAATCATTGATCAATTCACCACCCTTCTTCTTCTACAAAATTTAGAATCTGACACACATCATGCTCCTCAGTGCTGAAATAAGGCCTCTTCCCAACCAATTCAGCAACTCTCTTCGCAACACCAAAGTTTAGTTAAATGGATCCTTACCAAAAATAACCTAATTTAATTCACCAGCAAACCCAAAGAAAACACCAATTCATTTTTTCCAAGTAAAATGCTAAATTCCTCCTTAATAAGACCTATAAGCACAAACTAATGAGTTCACGAAGAAACTTCAACCCTCTCTTCACAATAACAGTCTTAATTCGAAAGTTTATAGGTCTTATCATAACTTAACTTAGTGGCCTCGTATTTGTTGGACCTGTAACAAAATCGTTAACATTTTTATTTCGGTCAAGCGTTAGGGATTATGCTTCAACTACTGATTCAAATAAGCATTTGCGAACACGACACGAGCAACTTAGAAAATTCAATGCCAACTGAAGAAATCGACAATGGAAACAGAGAAAGGACAATGAAAAAAAGAGCAAAATCGATGGTGATGACGGTGGAGTTGCGTTCGCCGAAGAGAACAATGGTGGTGGAGCGTATAGGGGCGTGAAAGAGAATAAGTACTGAGAAGAGGAAGAAGAAACCAATTACCGTGATGAAGCAGCAAAAGCAGGTCCGTGGTGGAGGAGGAGAAACAGGTCCGTGGTGAAGGAGGAGAAGCTCTGTGGTAGAGGATGAGAAGTAGCTCTACGATGGAAGAGGAGAAGTAGCTACGGTGGAGGAGGAGAAACAATAATGATTTTTTTAGTCAAAAGTTTGAAAAAGTGAGTATTTTCCTAAGGTTTGAAAATAAATCTTTGGAAAAGTTAAAAAAAAAGATAATTTTTCTTTTTTTATTAAAAATATTTATATAAAATAAATAAAAAATTAATTAATTTTAATTAAATAAATATTAAAAATTAAGAATATTTTATAAAAAAAATTATATGTTTAAACTTACACATTCAAAAACTTTAAGAATTTAGTTATCAAATATATTTAAATTATTTTAAAAAAAATTTAATTATATTTATTTATTGAAATTTGAGAAAATTTAAAATATTTTATTGATGTTTTACAATAAACATTTCAAACTTAATGAAAATTAAAAAAACTCCATTATTTTGATGAGATTTTAGAATAAATTAATGAAACTTAACAAAGGTTAAAATGTCTCAACTATTTTGCGGAGGTTTTAAAATAAACCTTTGGAAATTAACTAAGGTTAAAAAATCTCCGTTATTTTGTGGATGTTTTGAAATAAACCTATGGAAATTAATGAAGGTTAAAAAAACCTCAGTTATTTTGCGGAGGTTTTAAAATAAACCTTTGAAAATTAATGAAGGTTAAAAAAATCTCCGTCATATTGCCGAGGTTTTAGAATAAACCTTTGGAATTTAACTAAGGTTAAAAAACCTCCGTTATTTTGTTGAGGTTTTAGAAAAAACCTCTATTAATTAAATCAATTCCTAGAGTTATGTTAACCTCCGCTAAATAACCTCCACTAAAACCTTTTTTTTTGTAGTGACTGTTTTTGAGTAAGCTAAGATCTTGAACTTTCTGTGGTTACAATTTCATAATCCAGTTCGCTTTATATCATTCCAGATAAATCAGTAAACATTTCGCACAGTTTGCCTAATTTTTTTTTTCCAAGTAGTTCTGTTTTTGTTTTCTTTATCTAATCTAGTGCTTTTCTTTTGGTCTCTTTTGTGTGCCTTCTTTTTCATTGAGTACCTTATTTTCTTGCTTGTCTTTTCTTCAATACTCTTTGAGTTTGTCATATATCTTGTATTCCTTTTGTTATAGCCTTTTCTTGTTTGTCTTTCATTGTTCATTGGTTTTGTGGTGATTAGCTTTGAGATTATGTGCTATTGCTTTGACATCTTTCATTTGAGGTTACTAAAGGCCTCAAGATCAGATTGGTAAAGGGGAGTATTCTTTCTTTGGAGTGCTTTAAGTGACACTTCACTTCGGCATTTGTTCTACATTTTGTGTTTGCTAACATTGTTTTCTTAACATTTGTGTGCTATTTTGTTTGCTGTTTTCTTTTATAAATGGCTTCATATTCCAGCAGTGATTCTTCTAAACAACATTCTCCTAGAAAAGCTTTTGTTCTTGATGAATTAAAAAAAGCAAAACGAACCATTACTCTCAAAGATGAAGCTATAAGAAGGTTGGAGGAAAGATTACAAAGAGTTGACATGAAGCAACCTAGGTCCTCTAATTCTATCAATGAAGAGCGTCATTCTCATAGACTTTCATCTAGAGGTTCTTCCAATGATCATGGCCGTGAAGAGGAACATAGAAGAAGGAGACATCATCACCATTTTCATGGATATAGACCTCACGCTCATGGAGATAGACATTACCGTGAAGATGGATATCACCAAAAAGCCAAGGCTAAAATTTCTTTTGTAAAAGTCCCTAGTTTTAGTGGTGATAGTGATCCTAATGTGTACTTAGATTGGGAGGCTAAATGTGAACAAATCTTTGATGTCCATGAGGTCAAAGAAGATCAAAAGGTTAAGATAGCCTCCTTAGAATTCATTGTTTATGCCATGAAATAGTGGCATAGTGTTGTAAAAGACATTATCTATAACAAGGGTCCTCACGTGGACTCTTGGGACACTTTAAAGGAACGCATGCGCCTTAGATTTGTGCCACCACACTTTAGGAAAGACCTCATGTTGAAGCTCCAAAGGTTTCAACAAGGCACGCTAAGTGTGGATGCTTATTTTAAGGAGTTAGAAATGCTTTTACTTAAAATTAATTTGAAAGAAAGTGAGGAAGCTATGATAGCTAGGTTTGTGAGTGGTCTAAAGAAGGATATTCAAGATATTGTTGAGCTTCAAGAGTATTCATCATTGGGTTCTTTGGTTCATCTTGCAATGAAGGTGGAAGCCCAACTTGGAAAGAAAAATGCTCCTAATGATGGTTACTACAACAATTCTTGGAAAAATAAAAAGTCTTTTTCAAAATTTCCTTCTAAAGATTCTTCTTTCACACCTAAAGAGTCTAAGCCTTCTACTTCTACTCATATATCACCCATTAAATCGTCTAGTAAGAAATGCTTTAAGTGTATGGGTTATGGTCACATTGCGGCTAATTGTCCTTCTAAAAGAAATATGTTTGTGCATAATGGCATTGTGATGAGTGAGCATGATTCCAATTCATCTAGGCATTCTTCACCTTCTAAGCCATCAAGTGAGATTGAGAGCGAAAGTCCTTGTGAAGGTGACTTATTGATGATAAGGCGTATGTTGGGCACAATTCCAAAATCTTTGCATGATACTCAAAGGGAAAATATTTTTCACACCCGCTGCCTTATCAACAACAAGTTATGTTCCTTGATTATTGATGGGGGTAGTTGCACCAATGTGGCTAGTACAAGAGTTGTGGAGAAGTTAGCCTTACCCACTATCTCTCATACCAAGCCTTATAAGTTGCAATGGTTAAGTACTGAAGGTGAAATAATGGTGAACAAACAAGTCCTCATTAACTTTGCAATAGGAAAGTATAAAGATGAGGTTTTATGTGATGTTGTACCCATGGAAGCAACTCATCTTCTTTTAGGAAGGCCTTGGCAATATGATAGACATGTTTTACATGATGGCCTATCCAATACAATGTCTTTTTCCTTCTAAGGGCGCAAGGTTATCTTAAAACCCCTCTCTCCCAAAGAGGTTCATGAGGACCAAATGAAAATGAAAACTAAAAGAGAAAATGAGAAAGAAAAAGAAGTAAGTACTAAACCGAGTCACACCACTTTCTCCACTAAATCCATCATGTTGACTCGTGCTATGCCTCAAGTTGAACCTCCAAGGTCTTTTTATTCTTTATCTTTTTCATTACCCAAGGTTCCTATTTCAACACCAACTTGGTTAAAGAATGTTAGGGATGATTTTTTCATACCTCCTAATGATTTTCACCATTTAAGAGGACTTTTTCCAAAAGATATCATCATTCCCAAACAAATTTTTCCAACTTGGTATGTTTATAGGACTTCTTTTTCTGAACTCCCACTGCTTCCAACTTCTAATTCATGTTTGCTTTTTTCTTCAACTTTTAATTGTAAAAATAAACTGACTTTGTTATATGCAGGGATTCAGAATTCGCGGTCGAATTCTCTCTAACTCGAGGAGTATGATGAGAATCAAATAAAGGAGGCTTTTATTAATGAAGAAAGAGGTCATTCACCTACACATTTGAAGTTCTTCCTTCTAGTCTTCTCAAAATTAAAAGAAGACATAAAATAAAGAGAGGATCAGGCCTAAAGCCAAAGAAGTCTACAAACTTTCAAGAATAGGCTTCATTTAAATATCTCTCTTTATAGTCTCTTTTGTATAAAATTGTAAATAATATAGAATAGTGTTTAGGAAGGTGCTTAGAGGAAAACCATAGATACCTCTTTTGTAAAACATCTTTAGGCATTAGTTTAGAATTTTCTAGAAGGTGACTCTTCATAAAGTCACTATAGGCGTTAGCTTAGGAGACTTTTGAGTAGCTTGTGGTACAAGCTTTGTAAGCTTCATGACCGGCCCTTGCTCCTATAAAAAGACGGCTTGGGTCCTTCATAATTCAGAATTGGAATTTGTAGTATCAAAACTCTCCCAAATTGGTGATTGAGTGTAGTGAGAACTTGTCTTCTCCTCTTCCTAGTCTCATCTTGAGTGCCTTGGTTCTCTCAAGTGGCGGCATTGCACACTTATCTTGGAGCATTCACACTTCAAGTGGCGTGTTCATCAACCAAGTTCTTCAACCACATAAGTCTTCTCTCTTCTTCATCTATTTCTTCCATTTTCGTGATCATATGAACTCATAAACATGTCTTAAGCTTGTGGTATCATCTTGGTATTTTGGAGACCTTGTGACTATGGTCGATGCTACACGTTTCGCTCAAGCCATGAAAGACATGGAAGAACGTTTGTCAACACACATGGATTCTCGATTTATTGAATTAGTTATGTCCTTGAAAGAAACCATCCAAGTTCTGGTGAAACAAAATACTAATGTTAAAAGCATCAATCTGCCACCAGAGTCAGCTGCGCACACAAAACGTCATTCTTCTTCTTCATACATCTGCGGTATCCGATTGGCCAGAATTGATTTTCCTAGATTTAATGGAGACAACATCATTCTTAGATCCATCAATGCGATAATTACTTCTTGATCGATAATACCCAGATGAAATTAAAGTGAAACTGGCTATTTTTCATTTGGAAGGTAAAGTTTGTAGTGGCACACGACTTTAACCAAGACTTTTCCCCATTCCTCTTTATTGTTGTGGTCTAATTTTACTAAACGATTGACCGAGCGATTTGACAATATATGTGATGATCCTATGGCAGAGCTAATGAGACTGTGGCAAAGGAATTTCGTGACTGAGTATCATGAAGAATTTGATTCAATTATTATAAGATTGAATCTTTCCGATACTTATGTTTTAAGCTGTTTTCTTGGTGACATCAAGAAGGATGTACAAATGATTGTTAGAATGTTTTAGCCTCCAACTATGAGTCGGGCTTTTTCCCTTGCAAGGATGTATGAGGCTGCTAATCTTGTCTTTAATTCTAACAAGAATCAAAGAGGAGTATTGGGTCCTGCACCGGCATCTCCAATGGGGTTTCAACCAAATTCACATACCAAACCCAAATTTCAGAGAAACCTTACACCGACATACATGTCAGAGAGGAGAGCGAAAGGACTATGCTATTTTTGTGATGAACCTTATTCTATGGAGCATAGTTTGGTTCATAAGAAATTGCAGATTCATGTGATGGAGATGGACAACGATGACATTAACGTTAAGGATACTATCAATGAGGAGAGGGAGCCAACACAGTCGGCTGAACCACAGATCTCTGTTAATGCATTAACGGGGGTAACAAGGCTTCGAACCATGAGGATTACGGGATATTATCAGAAAAAAACAATGCACATTTTGATTGACAGTGGCAGTACTCACAATTTCTTGGATGTTCAAGTTGCTAAAAACTATGGGTGTACAATTGAACAAATGCAACCTTTGAATGTTGTGGTGGCGGATGGATCTAAAATATCAATTTCTTCTATGGTCAAGAATTTCAAGTGGACTATTCAACATACAAATTGTAGAGCAGATATGTTGTTACTTTCATTGGGGTGTTGCGACTTGGTCTTGGGCATAGAATGGCTAATACAACTAGGCAATATCATCTGGAACTTTGATAAACTTACTATGGAGTTTAAAGTCTAAGGAATGAGACATGTGTTAAGAGTAGCGACAACAAATAAGGTAAAAACTATTAAGAAACAACAGTTTTGTAAAACATTAGCCGATGGAGTGCACCTCTCGTTGATGCAAGTAAGGGATGAAACGGGAACTTTATTATAGTCTTTAACAACCCATGCCCATGTCCAGGTGGACCAATCAAAATTACCTCTTGAAGTAGAAGAGTTATTGGACGAGTTTCAAGATGTGTTTCAAGAACCCACTGATAAGTGCTAATGTGTAGTATTTATAATTGAGAAAATTGAATACTTTGGAACTTAATTGTTGCTTAATGTCAAAAAATTACCTTAATATGAGAATTATTGAATCCGATTATATATTTTGAACCGAGAAACAAATGAAGAAATTTAATCTCAATTTTTGTGTAAATTTTAGATGAATATGAAACATTAAAAGAAAGAAAGCAAAGACTTAATTGGATCATAAGAATGAGTAAAGAAGGAAAAATTAAAGGAAGCATCTCGCTTAAGCTAGAAGATTTAGCTCAGGCTAAAATTATCCATATTAAATTAATGGTGCAATACTAGTCTAGCTCAGGCTAGAATCGCTAGCTCAAGCTAAAACAACACCGAAAAGTTTAGCCTAAGCTAAATTGGCTCGCTTGAGCTAGATTTCATTAAATAAATTTTGAACAGAGTTAAAACAGAGGCGATGGAAAAAGATAGGAGGTCTTTAGAGAGAAGTTAGTGAGACAAAGAAGAAAACTCTCTTCTTTAGAGAAGAACTTGCTCATATCAACTTTGTTATACAATTCAGACCAGGAATGAAGATTGAAGAAGCTATCATGAGTGGCTAAGTGCTTTCAACTTGGTAAAGAATATAATCTACTCTTATCAAATGTATTCTTGGTGATATATATATATATATATATATATATATATATAATATTCTCTTTTCTACTTGTTCTTGGTATTTTCGTTTCATGCTTATTGTTTGATTCTGTCTGATCAATGAAGTCTTGATTTTGGTCCTTAAATTTAATTGGAAAGTATTTTTAAGGATCTTAAATAGACGAAAATACTTGATAATTTGTAATGCTAGGAATAAATTTCAGGTTATTAATTGCATCATAATTATGTTCATAAAGTTGGATGATTTGTTAGATATATGAGGAATCAGTATTTGAGAAATTATCTTATAAATTTCATCTGTGAGGAATCAAGGTGAATAACTTTAAATTACAACATCAAGAATAAGTAGTTTTGAGAATTATGTACTGTATTATTCCAAAATATAGGTGACTGAGATAGAAATTCAATCCCAACTATTTTTATCTATATTTGGTAAGTTAGTTTGTTACTTGTTGAATCAAATATTAAACTTAGGGTTATTTCTGATGAAGGTTTTATTTTGGTTATGAACAAGTTCTCACAATTATTTTCTATACTTAATGAGTTTTATATCAGAACATCTTAATTAGAATCGTTCCCTGTGGATTCGACATTCGTACTTTAAATAGTACTATATTACAATTGATTCAATATACTTGCTGAGGAAGATCAACACCCTCTCACTTACCTCCATTCAGGACAACACATGATCACCAAATAACCTTGAGTCAAGGCATAGACCCGGTAAATAGGAGACCATATATGTATGTTAAAAACCAAAAAGACATTATTGACAAACTTATACAGGAATATTTGAAGTCTGAAATCATTCAGAACAGCACTAGCCCCTATGCAAGTCAAGTAGTTTTGGTGGGAAGGAAAGATGGATCATGGCGGTTATGCGTGGACTACAGGGAGTTAAACAAGGGTACAATGAAAAAAAAGTTTCATATTCCCTTAGTTGATGACTTGTTCGATGAACTTAAAAGCTCCACAATCTTTTCGAAAATTGACTTGAGAGCAGGGTACAATCAAGTAAGAATGGACCCTACAGATATATGGAAAACAACATTCAGAACACACTCAGGGCGTTATGAATACTTGGTGATGCCCTTCAGGCTTACTGATGCAGCTGATACTTTTCAGGGCCTCATGACACAATATTTCAACAGTCTTTGAGGAAATTTTTATTGGTTTTCTTTGATGACATCCTCATTTACAGTAGGAATTTGACGGAACATCTACAAACAACTGAGACAAGTCCTGGTAACCCTTAGACTCAATTCTTTATTTTCGAAAAGATCTAAGTGTTATTTTGCAGTGGATAGCGTGGAATACTTATGACATATCATATCATGGAAAGGTGTTTCTACTGATCCTAATAAAATTGCAACCATTGTCAACTGGCCTTTACCTCAGACACTAAAGCAGTTAAGGGGTTTTTTGGGGCTAGCCGATTTTCACACGCGATTTGTTAAAGGCTATGGAGTGATAACTAAACCCTAAATGATATGTTAAGGAGAGACAATTTTACATGGACTGATACAACTGTACAAGCTTTTGAAAAACTGAAAACAATAATGAGTAGCACACCAATTTTGGCACTCCCAAACCTCTCACAAAATTTTGTTATTGAGGTGGATGCTTCTGGCTACAGAATTGGGGCAGTTTTAATGCAAGAAAATCATCCTATTGCTTATATTAGCAAAGCTTTTAATAAGCAACAACAGTCTTATTCAACTTATGAAAAGGAATTGTTGGAAGTAGGCTATACAGAGATGGAGGCATTACCTATTAAATAGGCATTTTATTATAAAAAAAAATATCATTACAGCCTAAAATACATCCTGAACCAGAAGTGGACAATTGATTTTCATCAATGACTTAATAATAGATAATTCATGTATTTCCTATCAAATGTAGGAAAAAGTTAATGTACATGGTGGAGTTGTATCATTGGGGCATCCTTTGGATTGCAGTGGAGCTCGAATCTTAGTCACATTAATAGGGGTAAATTATGACCTTGGTTACTTATCATTTTCTTTCATCCTTGGCACTTGTAAATCATACACCTATTATCCGTTATATTTTATAATTCTGGTGTGGCATTTGCTCATGTCCTTGAGCTCATGTAAGCCTTTTCAATTTGGTTAGCCATAGTTCAGTTCTCTAATACTCTGCAGTGCAGTTAATCCTACATAAATTACATGAGATATGATTCTTTTATGGGGATGTACCTTATCTCATTGAAGCTTAAAAAGTTGTAATTAACTAATTAATTATTCTGAGGTTTCTCCAATTTTGCAGGCCAGTTGTTGTAGGATAGGCTAGTTGTTGTGGGATGTTCTTTGTTATGACAACGATCTTTTTGCATCTTACTATTTATTGTTAAATTTTGTATAAAAAAATTGTATGTAAAAAGATGGTAAGAAGAAATAAATTTTTATTGTATATTTACATCACTTTATATATACGAAATATATACTAATGTAGGGAGTCTCCCTTTAAATTACAATTTAATTAGATAGATCCATTAATCATAAAATTTTATTATTATTAAATAATTTGATAATTATTATTTTTTTAATATTTCGCTATTCATTTCTCTCGCATGCTTTCTTTTCCATTCTCGCATGACATGTTAGCATGCGTGTTGGTCACCACCATTTATTGCCAAATTGCATGCAAATCTGAGAGCATTATATATATTTTCATATTTTAAGGCCTTGGGTTTGTTACTTTTGTTGTTGCATGGTCTACGTTTATGTACCAATTGTTGGTATATGTGGAACCATTCACTTTTTCATTTATTGCTTTTACATGCATATGCATTTTGCAAACAAAGTGCTTTCAATTTGCTGATTCATTTGCTGTGTACGTGGGCCACCTTTCATTTATATTTGTTGTTTTCCATTTAAAAAAATCCTGATCTTCATTTATATTATTCAATTATTAATATTTATCAAATTTAATTATATTATGAAATTAATTTATTATTTAATTATTAATATATATTAAGTTTAATTATATTATGAAATTAGTTTATCTTATAATTTATTTATATTATGAAATTTAATTGTGTACTGAAATTTAATTTTGTGATTGATCATGCTGGGAAAAGGACCAAGTTTGCTGATGAAGACTAGAGTGGCATATTCTTTCTTGCATATACTGAAGTTGAAAACTAAAATTGATTGATATTTTGATAACTTAATGTTAGCATTTTGATTCTCTTTAAGTTTTCTTTGATTATTATATTTATCAATTTTAATTATTATATTTATTAATTTTAATTATAGTTTATGTTACAATTTAATTATATAATGAAATTTAACTGTATATTGAAATTTAATTATAATATCAAATTAAATAATATTATGAATTCAAATTATAAAACTGAATTGAATAAACTATTACAAATATTAAAAATAAAATAAATATTTAATACTCATATTATGAAAGTTGTAACACCCCATAATTTACATATAACTATTACAATACCGGTTCTACATATTTCTATACAAGCTTACAGTTTTTCAAAATATTCCTAATACGTGATTAGGATATATAGAAATACAAATATTTACAATATAAGTTTCAAAATCAACGCCTTAAAACTCTTCTGATCCTCAGACACCTGTAAGATCATCTGCTCGTGTACGTAGTACAGTCATCGCAGTTCAAACACAGCAAGAAAAGCAAGGGTAAGCTAGTGAAAATAGAATTTTATAATATACGCAATTAAATCAAAAGAGAAAACCAAGTTACATGATTAATTTCTCAAATTATACAATCTTCTTCAAATCCCAACATTAAAACAATCACATAGATCTCACATGGATCTACACATCCAAGATATTCAACAAACAACATCTTCCGGAAGACCCGTATTAAGTAAGTCCTACCAGAGACTAACACCTGATCCAAAGATTACCAGCGAATCCAACAGAAAGGATCAGGGTAAGTTCAATACAACCCAAGCCGTGCATCTCATATGTCACGGTGTGCATGAACTCCCCCATCAGCTTCTCACCACCTGATATCTTAGTCTATGTGACTTAGATCATCAGTGAAGCTCGGAGATCTCTGTTACCACATAGGCATGAATACTTAATACACAACAAACATCAGTCCATACATTATCCCAAATGTATGAATTCAATTCCATACCATTCCGTCATACAATATCATTCAAAAAGTGATCCACAATATTCAAAAGCGTAATTAACATAAAAAAACACTTAAATATTAAACCATCAAAATATAATATTTTTACAAATTTAAATAATATATAAACAAACAACCCAATATATAAACACACGACATCCCTGCAAGAAAAATTGAATATTGGGACCACGTCCCTTCCGCATTCAGATTTTCTATCCTAGGGTGCTATTAAAAATTAAATTTAGCTTCCCTTACCTCAATTGCTTGCTTTCCAAACAACTTTTAGAATTTTATTCCCCACCGTTTGGATAAGCTTCAAGATTTACGGGCCTAATGCAAATTATCCAAACAGAACAAAATTTCAGTATATAGTAGAATAAGTTGAGAGGATTAAACTTCTCAACTGACCCCACCAAGATTGATGACTAAATCCTAAGGAAAAACAGAGAACAAAGGATATTTAGAGTAAAAATGAACTTACTCTGTTTGAAAATCTGATCGGGTAGAAATGTTCCTTAACTCGCCAGCTACAACGTGGTATGATCAGATTCTAAAATAGATGAAGATTGGGAGAGAAATTAAGAGAGAGGGAGAGAAGAGAATTGGAGAGAGAGAATGGAGATAAGGAAGAATAATGTGTGCAGGGGGTTCTGTTTTTTAAAAAAACACGTTGTTACAAAAGTCATAATGGTTATTATAAATGTTATATTATACTGTATTAAGTGATGTTTAACATTATCATTATTTACACTAAAATTGGTTTACTCAGTTTCAAAATTATGATATTTATAACTAATATTTATTACGCGCTTAAAATTGTCATTTTATACAATGTATTATATGACAGTTTGCTACATCGGTTCTCAATTGACCGTCACATTAAACTTTGTGGCGGTAAGAATTCTAGCGGTATGCGGTACCACCATACACGTATAATATGGTGGTTATAGACGTCAGGTTATACGAAAATAACCACAACTACATACACGTTTTTTTTATAGTGAATAAAATATATATATATATAATTGATCACCAGTGGTAATTTACCACCGATTATTTTTTATTACAAAAGATATTTTTTTTATATATTTAAATGGAAGAAATGTTAAACTAATGATCAGAAAACTAACTCATTATGCTGCTCAGGAAGGTCATCAACAAATTCTTCTTCCCAAGAACTTACATCAATATCTTTTCTAGTCTTGAGTATAGGCTAGATCCCTTATTAGACAATAAAACTTGCATAGTCATTAGACAACAACCAATATTTTGTTCATTGAAAACAAATAAACCTTGGAGAGATGCTCCCATAATATACCGAAAACACCAAAGCTTCTCGAGATTTTCCAATCAGTGATCCAAAGCCAATGTAGAATCCTAAAATCCACAATCAATCAACAAAAAATGCAACACTAATTTTCATCCAATAGAATATAAAAGCAAAATAGAAAGGATTTTGCGAAGTGAGATTTTTCTAGAAGAAACACCAATTGCCATTGAGATTTGACGTTTATGTTCCAAAACGAATTTATATGCCCTGCTCGAATGAAACAGGGACATGGAATCCCAATAAAACAACAAATGAATGAGAATTTGAAAAATTAAAAGAGAGAGAAAAGGAGCAACATGAACATAGAGAAAAGGAGCAAAACGAACAAAGAGAAAAGGAGCATGTACCAATGCGTAAGTTTCTTGGAATGAAAGAATAAAGGGTAAGAAATGACCATCTATTTGAATAAAAAAATTGTTGTGTAAATCAAATGAAAAACTGCTCCTTATCAAATAAAAAATTGTTTGTTGATTCAAACTGTTATGTTAATCGTTGGTGATGGACTCACCCAAATCGCGTCTTCGAAGATTTCAATGACGTTGCGGAAGGGTCGTTGAAGGGCGCAAGTGGTCTTTTTGACCCATTGAAGAAGAAAGGGAGAAGAATAGGGTTTGAAGGACCCAAGAAAAGTTTGGTTGAATGATTGAAAAGGAGTGATCTTGCAGATATAGCATTTCGTATCTCTTTCATCATTTATTTTTAAATTCATAAAATCAAATTCAAAATCTTCTATGAAAGCACATTTTCAATCAAAAGTTCAATCTCAACCTTTCTCTTCAAACAAACTGTTAATATATTTATTTTTCTATTTTAAATTATTAGGCTTTGTTTGTTTGACCCAACTTTCCTTTTTCTGTTTCAGCTAGGTCTTAATCTTTTTCTTATATATACACCATGTATTTTACTCTCTAATATACAAGTGAATAAAAGTTTCTTTTATATTTATTTTTCTCTACAATTAGGGTTCATCAAAACCTCTCTTTCTTCATTACGATTACGTGCGATTACGTATGCTACATTAAAAGCATCACATCAGACAAGGAATATTCATCTTCATTTACTGTAATATGGTATCAGAGCTCTTCGAATGAAGAGTTCTGCTGCGCTTCTCTCTGATTTTTATTTCCCTCTTTGCTGTTCTTGGTTATTTTTTTTTTCTCTGTTCTCTTTCAAAATCTTGATTGTTTTTAAAAATCTTTTAGGCAATGTTTAATGAAAACCCTAGTCTTCATAGTCTTAATAGTAGTCACACTATTACATGCAATTTTTGTGGTAAATATGGTCATACTGAGGCTGTTTGTTTTCACAAAGTGGGTTTTCCTGGTAATGTTAAAACCTCAAAGTTTTCTTTTACTAGAAAAGTCTGCACTTTTTGTAATCGTCTTGGCCACACTGTTGACACCTGTTATAAAAAGCATGGGTTCCCTCCTGGCTACAAATTCACCAATTGGACATCCCAAGCCAATAATATGATTACTACTGACACTTTTTCTGAGCTTTTTCCTAAAGAACAGGATGTAAAGGGGATTCAACTTACATCACAACAGTGCCAATTCCTTACCAACATTTTGCGTCAGCAAAACCTTGAGGATCCTGCCTCTCACACTCAAATTAATCAAGTCGGCAGCATCTCTACGGATGAAATCCCCAATACTGAGCATTCTTCAACAGGTAAGTTTCTCTCTTCACTATCTTCTATAAAAGAATCTTGGATTATTGATTCTGGTGCCACTGATCATGTTTGTCACAATTTGAACGTTTTTACTACTTATACTAAAATTAAACCTGTCTTAATTAGTCTTCCAAATGGCCAAACTGTTTATGCCACATATTCTGGTTTAGTACGTTTTTCTGATCAGTTTTATTTGTCTGATGTGTTATACGTGCCTCATTTTCAATTAAACTTAATATCTGTTTCTAAACTCACACACCAACTTAAATGCACTTTAACTTTCACTTCAACCCACTGCATTATACAAGACAATCTCACTCAAGAGATGATTGGTACAGTTAAAGCCACTGCTGGCTTGTATCTTGTCACTACCTTGCCTGCTTCTAGTCAATCTAAACCGCATTGTTTTGCTCCTTTTATTAATTGTAATATCATAGACAAAACACTATGGCATTATAGACTAGGACACCCTTCACATGAAAGATTACATGTCTTAAGCAAACAATACTCTTTTATTACTGTTGATACTCATCATGTATGTGACACTTGTAGTCGTGCAAAACAGAGAAAACTTCCTTTCACTTTAAGTAATACTGTTACCTCTGCTATTTTTGATCTTGTACACTTTGATATTTGGGGACCATGTTCCATAATTTCTATGCAAGGTTTTCGTTATTTCTTGACTATTGTTGATGATTACTCGCATTATACTTGGGTTATTCTGTTGCATAACAAATCTGAAGTGCGTCAGCACATCATTAACTTCACTGTTTTCGTTCAAAATCATTTCAAAACTAATATCAAAACGATTCGTACTGACAATGGTGTTGAGTTTGCTATGTCAATTTTTTATGCTTCAAAGGGAATTATACATCAAAAATCTTGTGTTGAAACACCACAACAAAATGGCATTGTAGAACGTAAACATCAACACATACTAAATGTAACCCGGGCTTTACTTTTTCAAGCAAATCTTCCTCCTATTTTTTGGGAATTTGCTGTAAATCATGTTGTTTTCTTAATAAATGCTATTCCTACTCCATTACTTGATAACATCACTCCT
Organism: Phaseolus vulgaris; assembly: GCF_000499845.2. Classification (NCBI taxonomy): domain Eukaryota; kingdom Viridiplantae; phylum Streptophyta; class Magnoliopsida; order Fabales; family Fabaceae; genus Phaseolus; species Phaseolus vulgaris. The sequence continues at coordinate 37,034,413 of NC_023759.2, forward strand.
CATGAAAAGTTGTTTGGAAAACCATATGACATTTCCTTTCTAAAAGTGTTTGGTTGTCTTTGTTATGCTAGTACCATTACTGCACATAGGAAAAAATTAGATGATAGATCTATCAAAGGTATTTTTCTTGGCTTCCCGCAAAATACAAAAGGTTATATTATCTTAAATTTAAAGTTTCATAGCATAGAGATATCAAGACATGTAATCTTTCATGAAAACCACTTTCCATATAAATTGGACAGTGGCTTGCCTAAGGACCCTAACACTTTATCTCTCCCTATTTCTAATGCATATAATTCTGCTTTTGATTTTTTTTCTGATATTGCACCTCCTGTCGAGTACTCCTGCACCCAATACTGTTCCTCCACCAGCCTCATTATCCTATGATCTTCCAACAAATAGTGCCTCTGCTCCTGCATCCAACATTGCACCTCCATCAGAATTATCACGGCCTGCATCTCCAGGAAGCATCTCACCCCAATTTCCAAGAAGATCAGCTCGTCCTCACCGACAACCTGCCTATCTTGCAGATTTCCACACTGCAACCAACACTGTAAGTAGTAGATATCCTATTCATAATTACTTGTCTTACAATTCCTTATCTTCCAATTTTAGAAATGTTATTTCCTCTATCAATTCTCATCCTGAACCTCGGACATATAACGAAGCCTCCAAACATGCTTCTTGGCAATCTGCCATGCAAGATGAGCTTCAAGCTCTTGCTGCTAACAATACTTGGCAACTTACCCCTCTCCCTCCAGGAAAGAAAACTATTGGTTGTAAATGGGTATATAAAATCAAATACCATTCTGATGGCACTGTTGAGCGCCACAAAGCTAGAGTTGTTGCCAAAGGGTTTACCCAACTTGAAGGACTTGATTTCTTAGACACTTTTGCACCTGTTGCTAAACTCACTACCCTCCGCCTTCTGCTTGCTATTGCCACTACCAAAAATTGGATTTTAAAACAACTTGATGTCAATAATGCATTTCTTCATGGTGATCTCCATGAAGAGATATACATGACCCCCCCACCTGGCCTCTCTCTTCCTTCTCCCCAGCATGTTTGCAAGCTTCAACGGTCTTTGTATGGCCTTCGTCAAGCTGGTCGCCAATGGTACGCCAAACTTTCTACTTTTCTTTTATCAAATAATTACTCTATTTTTGTTGCTGATCACTCTTTTTTTCTTAAATATAATAATGATAAACTCACTGTTATTCTTGTTTATGTTGATGACTTGCTCTTAACTGGTGATGACACGGAGGAAATCAATACAATTACTGCATCCCTTCACCATCACTTCAAGATAAAAAATTTAGGTAATCTCACCTACTTTTTGGGACTGGAAATTGCTCGCAACAGTACTGGTCTTCATTTAAGTCAACGCAAGTATACTCTTGATCTCCTTCAAGAAACTGGCATGCTTGACTCTGCACCTGTGGCCACTCCTATGACTCACACCTCCCGTCTCTCTCCCGACCAAGGCTCACCTCTCGATGCTGATGCCACTTCTCAATACAGAAGACTCCTTGGACGTCTAATTTACTTAACCAACACGCGACCAGACATCGCCTTCGCTGTCCACAATTTAAGCCAATTCATATCTGCACCCACAACTCATCATCAGCAAGCTGTCTCACGTCTTTTGCGTTACCTCAAGGGCACCCCTGGTGAAGGACTATATTTTTCTCACACTAGTTCACTTCACCTTTGTGGTTTTAGTGACTCTGAGTGGGCAACATGTCCTACCACACGCAAATCTGTCACTGGATATTCCATCTACTTAGGAGACTCCCTAATATCATGGAAATCAAAGAAGCAGTCAACTATCTCCCGCAGCTCCTAAGCCGAGTATAGAGCCCTTGCCACCACCACATGTGAGTTACAATGGTTGTCTTACCTCCTTCAGGATTTACATCTTCCTCTCTCCCAGCCTGCAACCCTGTACTGTGACAACAAATCTGCCCTTCAAATAGCTTCCAATCAAGTTTTTCATGAACGAACCAAGCATATCGAAATTGATTGCCACCTAGTTCGTGAAAAACTTAACTCTGGTCTCATCAAACTACTACCCATTACTTCTGCAATGCAAGTTGCTGACATATTCACCAAGCCCCTTGCTTCCGCACAATTCTCTACTCTCAAATCCAAGCTGGGCCTGACAAATATCTACTCCCCAGCTTGAGGGGGGGTGTTAATATATTTATTTTTCTATTTTAAATTATTGGGCTTTGTTTGTTTGACCCAACTTTCCTTTTTCTGTTTCAGCTAGGTCTTAATCTTTTTCTTATATATACACCATGTATTTTACTCTCTAATATACAAGTGAATAAAAGTTTCTTTTATATTTATTTTTCTCTACAATTAGGGTTCATCAAAACCTCTCTTTCTTCATTACGATTACGTGCGATTACGTATGCTACATTAAAAGCATCACATCAGACAAGGAATATTCATCTTCATTTACTGTAATACAAACTTTTCCACGTCTCTCAAGAATTGCCTAGGAAAAAGTTTGCGATTCAAGAGAAGTGGGTGGACTAGGATTAAAGATATAAGGATATTTAATTATGCTATGTTAGGGAAATGGATCTGGCGTTTACAATCAGTAAGGGGAGGTTTGTGGAAAGAAGTATTAGTGTCCAAGTATGGAGGTTGAAGAGATCTCATGATTGATAGGAAAAATAATAGAGAATCCTTATGGTGGAAGGATTTAAAGAGAGTTTGGGCATTAGAAGAGTGGGAGAATAATTTTGAGGATAAAGTGACCTGGGAGTTAGGTGACGGTGATAGTATTCTGTTTTGGGAGGATAAATGGGTTGAGAATGGTGTTTTAAGAGTTTTGTTCCCTAGAATATTTAACATATCCTCGTCTAAAATGGCGAATCTGGCTTAGGAAGGGGTCTAGTATGGAAATCTTTGGCAGTGGAAGTTGGATTGGAGAACGCCCAATTTGAGTGGGAAAAAGATGAGGAGCGTTAGTTGATGCTACAAATTAAAGGGAATAATCTGGTTAAGGACACAAAGGACGCTTGGGTTTCGAAAGAGAATGAGTCGTTAGTTTTTACAATAAAATTAGCTTATAGAATATTAAGGAATGAAGCAAGTGGCAAGCAAAGACGGTTATACGAGCTTTTTTAGAGTATTAAAGTGTTACTGTCAACACAAGCGGTTGCTTGGAGGGTTTTAAGTGACAAGCTTCCGACAAGGAACAATTTGGTGAAAAGAGGGGTGGTGTTGGAAAGTAACTTGTGCGTAATGTGCGGTGTTGAAGAAGAGACGACTAACCATATTTTTTCACATGTAATGTAGTTTGGCTAGTATAAAGTCAATGCATTAAATGGGTAGGTGTCTCACTTTGAACTCTTTAGTTTGGGTTGGTCCAGTAAAAAGGTGAATAGACGGTGGGAAAGCATGTGAATAACAGTGATAGGGGAGATAAGGAAACAGAGGAATAAAATCATTTTTAAGAATAGTTGAGTGGATAGCGGAAATTCTTTTACTTTGACTCAATTAACTCACATCAAAAGGTGTGATCTTGGTTAACTAATAAAGAAAGGCTAACAAATTTTGCATACCCTCAATGGTGTTTGAATCCTATATAATGCTTAAAATCCATATTAAAAAGGTGAATTTCTAAAGGTAGTTTTTTTGAATGTGATTGTTGATTTGCATTATTTGTCTGGCGCTAGTATTAAAACTGTCATGCAGGTTTATCTTTGGGAGCAGGTATTGCTGATCACAACTCTAGGCTGGAAGGGTGCCTTTGTATTGGTTTTGGAGAAACATAAAGCTTATAGGAAACTTTGGTGCTGGAAGAGCTGTGATGCACTGATGCATCAGGGATATGAACACACCTTCTACTCTAGATACCGAGCAAGATTCAATACCAGTTAACATCTTAATAAGGGGTTTGGAAGAGGTTAAAAGGGTATCAGTGGTAAAACAAACTATTCAGGGACTGTTTTTTTGTTGTTGTTTACCCGACTTCGTAGCGGAAAATGGTGCATTTTGGGGTAAGGGCTTATGTTTGTTGGTTATGTTAATGATTCTGCAATGTTATAGGATTAGTTTGTGTTTGACTCATGTCTATGCTTATGTGATGTTATAAATTTGTGGTTATGTAGATATGAAGGTGGGTGTAGTATGAATGATGTACTGTTAGGAATCTAATAAATTTATATCCAGTTGAAATTCGGTTAGATTGAGCTGTAAGGTTGATAAGCAGGTTGAGACAGGTTGAGACTGTAGATTTTTTATAGGATTGGAATACTCCTTAAGGACTTCATCTAATTTAATTAATTATTTAATAATAAAAAAAATAACTAACATATACCACCTTCTTTTATTCGGATGGGAATCTTGACAATAAGTAACATGTACCATAAGATAATTTTATTCGGAAGGGCATAATAGGTGATATTTATTATGACAACTATTTAAACATTATTTTGAACGAAAAGAAAATAATTTAATAAAATATGTTATCTATAATAAATCAAAATGGAGTTAGGCAATTTGAAGGAAATATTTCCTGGAAACAAAAGTTTGATAGAGTATGGTTCGATATTTTAAATTTATTATTTTTTTTGTGAATTTAAAGTTTTATTTTTAGTTTTAAAGGAAAATGTTATTTTTATTGACAATTGAATTAAAATAATTTAAATAAATATGTATATAGAGGATTATAATTAAAGATAATAATAAGGAAAGTAATGATTCAACTAAATAATTTAATATAAAAAGTAATCCAGACCATTATAATATAGTGAAATTTTAAAAGGTGATAGTGTTACAATTTTTTTTGTTTAATAATGTAGTATTGATACAATTTTTTTTAAAATTATATTTAGATAACAGTTATATATCATCATGTATTTGGAATAAAAATATTTATGTTCTTCCTATTGTAATTAGAAAAAATGATTGAAAAAAAATATCCCAAATTAATTAAATAAATAAATTCTTCGAATTGGAGTTAGAAAAGTGATTGCTAACACGCTAACTGGCGAAGTAAGGTTTGTTTCATCAGAATTCACTATTTTTAAGAACAATATAACTTACTTAAGTGTGAAGTTCCGTACCACGCTATAAATAGAAAAACTCCCACAAATTTAATTCTCCTCAGAACAGATTTTTGTTTCAGTGGATAAGTCCAACTAAATCTACAATTACAAAAAGTAAACAAATATTTCAGTAATACACAACTCTGATGGAGCATTCTAAATTAAAATGTCTTTCGCAGATAAAAACTGAAATGTATTTTCACACACAAAAGAGTGGGTAATAAATGATGTATAATGAAACAAATGATCCAATCCAATTTCATGTGAAAAGAAAGTTAAAAAACACATATTAAGAGAAATATCAAATGCACCGGTCTTCATTAAGAAAAACACTTCCAGAAAAAAAAAAAAAAACACACTTCAAGGCTTTTGTGTCCTTAATGCATTTCCTCTTCGTCTTGCTCTTCCTGTAATTCTTCTCGGACTTCTGGTTCATCAATGTAAATGTTTTTTATGTGTGATATTTTGGGCCAAAACTCTCCAACACGGGGTTGATATTTTTCACATAAATCATGACAACCTTCAATCCTCAAAGTTTCAAGTGCAGTTAGGTGATGAATGTTATCCGGGAGAGATACCAAACTTAGACAAGACGTTATAGAAAGTGTTTTCAGGTCAGTCATAGTTGTAAACCAATCTGGAAGTGTTTCAATATTGTCGCAATTTTCAATTATCAAGCACTGTAAGGAGTTGGCAGCTTCGTGAAGCCATTTAGGCAAGGTCACTAGCTGTGATAAATTTGAAAGTAGAATAGTTTTTAACTTTAGCTTGTGGCTTTGTCCTTCAAGGTGGTTGCCCTTCCAGAGTTCCAAGTCCAAATTACTGCAGGAATTAACACCCAATGTTTCTAATTCAGGAAATTTTTTACCATCAAGCTGAAAAGACTTTAGACTCTCACAATTACCAATATACAATGCTTTAAGAACAGGAAATTTCACATCTCCGAATATAGACCCCAAATTATGGCATGATTCAATAGACAGATTTGCAAGCAAGTCCAGACTAGCAATCTCATTGTCAGGCAAAATAGATTGCTTTGTGCTGAACTCTAAATGCCTGAGACTGATTAACTTTCTTAATCCTATTGGCAATGCTTCCAGCTCTATGCATCCGTCAAGCCTTAACACTTGCAGACTTTGGAGCTTGCAAATAGACTCGGGGAGTCTCTTAATGTTGCGATTTTTGCCAATGTCCAAATATCTCAAATGTTTCAACTTAGCAATGGTATGGGGCAAAGTCTCGATTGTCGAAGACCATAAATCCAAAACTCGCAAATATTTGAACTTTGACAGACAAGTATTTATTAAAGCTTCATCGCTGGTTTCTTCTGTACCGTTTGGAAACAATATGGTTTTCACAGCTACCGATTTTTTGTTGTATAAATTGCTAAACAAACTGCTTTCAGCAAAAGACAGATGTCGAACATTATCTGGAATATTTTGAATTCTGGAACTTACATATAGAGATTCATCCTTTGCAACAAATAGAGCGAGATCATGCACCAAATCATGTATTGTAAAACGATAAACAGAGCCAAAGCTTGTAAAATCTTGAAGAAAAGATCTTGACAGAAGTTCATGCAAATATTGATTGGCCACATCTTCAAGTGTCCTGTTCTTTTTTGGTAATGCTATGAGTCCAAGTGCCCCCCAAACTGAAGTTATTTCATAACTATTAAGTTCATAGTCCTTTGGGTAAAGAGAAAATATTGCAAAACATTGTCTCAAATATGATGGCATAAGATCATAACTTAATTTAAGGGCAGGTAAAATGTCATCCTTTTTCTGAGGCAAATTCCAAATTTCATTATCACAAACATATTCCCATTCACTAACCTCAAATTTTGAGAATAGTAAACTCCCTAATGTTCTCACTGCCAATGGGACTCCTCTGCATTTTTTCACAATTTCTCTCGCAATGATTAGTAAGTGAGGATGATTTTCCTCTTCTCCTTCTTTAAATGCCCACTTGACAAAGAGAGACAATGAATCCTCGTTAGAAAGACCTTCTAAAATGTGAGAGGGAACTGAGCCCATCATGGAAGCAATTGAATGACTACGTGTGGTCACAAGGATTTTACTTCCTGCTGCACTTACTTGGATTAAATTCCTCAGCTCAACCCATTTAACACGATCTTCGTTCCATACATCGTCTAAGACGAGTAAGAATTTTTGAGAGGAAAGTTTGTTTTTCAGTTGATTTTGCAGTTGCTCCAGATCCAACATGTTCAAATTCTGTTGGTGAGGAGGAGCATCTTGCTCATTGGCAGAATTGATGATTTTGATAATCAGTTGTTTAATGTCAAAGTCATCAGAAACACACACCCACATCATCAATGGAAAATACTCCTGGATCCTGCTGTCATTGAACACAAACTTTGCAAGCGTAGTCTTTCCCAAGCCTCCAATCCCCACAATGGGGATAACAGAAAGACTTGCATCATCATTCGGATTTTGTGGCATCAAAAGCTCTATTATCTTTTCTTTATCGTGTTTCCTTCCTACGACATCCGAATCACTGACACGGGAGTGTGTCATATCTCTCCGATGAACAACACGTGTGTCAACATCAATTATTTGAAGACTAAATTTATGCCTATCAGCTGCAACCTTATCTAGTCTTTTGCTGATATCTTTAATTTGTTGAGCCATTTTGTAACGAAAGAGAAGTGGATTAGAGGTTGAGAAGAAGTGACTTACCTTGTCTTTGGTGCTACCATGAGCTTTGACCACTTTCTTTCGCAGTGTTTGGCACTCAAATTCATCCAAAAGATCTTCGGCATCGGAGAAGATAGTCTTGAGCTGAGTGAGCCATTCGCGCAGCTGATGGTTGTGCTCCTGCTTTTGCTGAGCATCTAACAGCACAGCCTTGACTAAAGAGAGAGTCTTTGTAAGGTCTCGAAGATTGTCATATAAACCCACCAATCGAGAAGCTTCTTGAAAAGCATGAGAAGCAATCTTTGCTATGAGTGACTCTGCGATGCTGAAGAGAAATGATTCGGCCATAACTGTCTGAAATTCAAACAGCAGAGGAGAGGAGAGGATGAGATGGAAAGGCAAAAGAAAGTCAACTTTGTTGTTGAGAGTGTTTGCCCAACGGATTGAAGAACTATTCAATAAGTAATGCCACTTGCTTTGCCGCCATCTTTTTTATATATAATGTTGAAAGACGAAGAAGACTATGAAGTATTAATCATTTTCTTCCACGTCAGAAGATGCCCATTGGATTCCCGAACTCTGCTCAATACACCAACAATGCCACCTGCTACCATCTTTTTTACATAAAATACCGAAAGAGGAAGAAGACTAGGAAGTATTAAATATTTTTCTTCCAACATGTCATCTTCCACACTCAGAAATCCGAAAGATGCAAGAGTTAAATAATTTTTATTACGCATAAGAACATATATTGTTTTGCAGGAGTTAAAATATAACTGGAGGGCATATGAATATCTATCCAATTTGACATCATTCAAACAATTTTATAATATATTTTAAATTAAAATTGTGACAAAACATATTTGTAATATATTTGGAGGGGTTAATTTAGAAGGGTTGTTGAATACGTCTTGCATCTAGTCTTAATGTTATCTAACAAGCTTATTTGATAGTCTTATTGCACAGCCGTTTGATATATATATATATATATATATTTATATATTCTTTTGTCTACAATGTGTCTTAAGTGCTTATTCTTAAGCTATTAGATTATTAGTTCATTTTAAGTATTTTGTTATTCTCTTATAGAATTAGTTGCGTCATAATTGGTTTATATTAGTCTTATTAATGTAACTCAGATCATATGGGCTTGTATAAAAGAAACTAAAGGAGTTAACTGAAATTTAAGAGTTTTTTTTGTTAGGAATTTCAATTAAGCAAAATAGTATAATTTCAAATATATTCGAAATAGAAAGAACTTGATGTTTCATTCTCTCCTCACACGATTTTCCATTCGCATTCACTTGCTCACTTCATTCTCGTTCGTTCATCATTGACTCACTAGGCATTTACTTATTACAAAGTGAATTTTAAGCCTAACTCAACCCCATAAAACCGGCTCATAAGATTGAGGTCTGCACCCATTTATATATTATAAAATGTCCTTATCTCTAGTCGATGTGGGATCTCCAACACACCCCCCTCACGCCGAGAGTGATAGATAGAAGCTCGTGCGTGGGACTATATATTTTTGGGTGGTCCGATAGCGGCCCGATAGTGGGTGGCACGATAGGCCCAACAAATACTCGCTAGGATAGGCTCAAAATGGCTCTGATACCATATTACAAAGTGGACTTTAAGCCTAACTCAACCCCATAAAACCGACTCATAAGATTGAGGTCTGCACCAATTTATATATTATGAAATGTCCTTATCTCTAGTCGATGTGGGATCTCCAACATTACTCGCGCCACTTTTTCCTTGCTTTGTACATTATCTTTGCTTTGTGTGCACTATCTCCTTTTCAAAATGTTTTCCAAATTTTGCTAACCTGCTTTAAGCAAAAGATGCCGAATATTATCTGGAATATTTTGAATCTGGGTGAGCTTCTAGTGGTCTCCCTTCAAATTCTAGTGATTCAACCTTCAGAAAACGAGAGAAGTTCCTCCTGCAGAAAATACTCCGACGTTCAAGTCAGTAAGAGGATAAAATTTTATGTATATAGTGAATATAGTGCTAAATTTCGAGTTGAGATACTCCCTATGAATGGTTATCTATTTATAAGCATTCATGGGCTTGGATCTTTGTCTCTGATTTCTCCAGGTTTTAATGTGTCAGATTATAGTATCTTTCCATCAAATATGAATATTATATATATATATATATATATATATATATATATATCAGAGTATTCTGTAATATAATTGGAGTATTTATGCAATATAATAAGAGATATTGTGTAAGTAAATAAGAGCATTTATGCAATATAATTAGGGACATTGTGCTGATAAATTGAGCATTCAAAGAGATCGAGGTATTGTGCATTAAAAACACATTAATTATGTTGTGACGAGATTGCTTATTCTTGACATTATTTTAACAAGATCACTGAATTGGGCATAAGCCCACTTTACTGCATTTTGGGCCTGTTCGATTGGCCTTATCGTGATACCTGATGAGTCGGTCTACTCGACTCAATTCCTAGTAGTCTCGAGATGGTACAAAGAATGGAGAAGGTTGTCATGCTTGGCTTAGACCTCGAGCTGCCATAATGGAGAAGGTCATCATGCTCGACTTAGGCCTCAAAAATGGAGGAGGTCGGCATGCTCGACCTGGACCTCGAGCTGCCAAGGTCGGCATGCTCCACCTGGACCTCGAGCTGCTATAATGGAGGAGGTCGGCATGCTCGGCCTGGACCTCGAGCTTCCAGAATGGAGAAGGTCGACATGTTTGGTTCTCTCACTATTTAGGCCGATATGGAATACATCTGACTTGGACTTTGATCGGTATGTGTCCGATCAAATCTGGGACAGAACACAGCCCCCCAGCCTTGAGTCGAGCGAGGTGAAAAGGCTTGTAAAAAAACATTTGTGGCTAAGTTCAACCGTTCAATACATTTTTCTTGAAGAGTAGTATAAGTTTTTATGTGAGAAAGTTCAGGTTAAACTCAAACCTGAGCTTTGATATGTGCGAGCATTTGTTGAAGTCGCTTGCGGTTAAGCTCGACCGCTTGTTGGATCTACCTTTGAAAACATTATATTTAAGAAATAAATGGCCTATCCTTTGGCGAGGGTGTGGGTTCGATCGGGCAGCTTGGTTCTGAGCTGATTCTGAGTTGCTTCAAAGCTACAACTGATTGCAGAATCCCGAGTTCGATGTAGGTGCAACTAGACTTTGTTATGAATTGCGGTTAAGTGCAGACTCATCGGGTCCGATGTAGATTGTAGAGGCAACTGGTTTTTATTCCCAGTTGCTTGTCGATCGTGGACTACCGGGTCCAATTTAGATGTAGCGGCAACTGAATTTTATTCCCTGTTGCTTGTCGATCGTGGACTACCGGGTCCAATTTAGATGTAGCGGCAACTGAATTTTATTCCCTATTGCTTGTCTATCACAGACTCCCGGGTCCGATGTAGAGGCAACTAGTTTTTGTTCCGAATTGCTTGTCGATCGCGGACTCTCGGGTCCGATGTAGAGACAACTGGTTTTAGTTCCGAGTTGCTTGTCGATCGTGGACTCCCGGGTCCGATGTAGAGGCAACTGGTTTTTGTTTCGAGTTGCTTGTCGATCACGGACTCCTGGGTTCGATGTAGAGACAATTGTTTTTTGTTCTGAGTTGTTTGTCGATCGCGAACTCCCGTGTCCGATGTAAAGGCAACTGGTTTTGATTGATTATTGGTATTGTTGTTTTGTTTCCAACTCTTGATCTAGAATCTTACTTCTGACAATGCGACGCACTTGCCGTAAAAAGTCATCAGACTACTATATCTATCTCATGGGTAAGGTGGGAGAAACTGTGTTATCCTAAGAAGGAGGGTAGACTAGGAATTAAGATGTACGAAAGTTCAACGCTGCTCTTCTGGCCAAGTGAAAATGGCGTCTTTTGTTTGAACAAAAAAGGAGATGGAAGGAGGTACTGATATCTAAATATGGCATGGACTTAGATCACTTTCAATCAAATGTGAAAAGCCAATCCTGGTGGTGGAGAGACTTATCTTAAGTATCCGGGGAGGGAGGAGGAGTAGGATGGTTTCAAGCAATAATAGAATGGAAAGTGGGAGTTGGAGAGAAAGTCAGATTCTGGGAAGACGTGTGGTAGACAGTAACAACTTTAAAACAATGTTTCCGAGGTTGTATTCAATTTTTTCGGACCAAGGGAAAAAGGTGGGAGATATAGGAGAGTGGGCAAAATCAATATGGCAATGGAGGTTGAGGTGGGGACGTGACATGTTTGAGTGGGAAAATGCAAAAAAAGAAAAGCTGCTGGGGACTCTAAATCAACTTATTTTGAATAGGTAGGTGAACGACTTACAAGTGTGGGGAGGCGATGCATCAAGACAATTCATTGTGAAATCAACTTATGGGTGCTTATCAAATCATGTCAATGCTGATAATAATGAGTGTTTCGAGCAACTTTGGAAGGTTAAAGCATTGTCCAGTGTGATCGCCACTGCATGGAGGGTTTTGCTGGATAGAATCCCAACAAGATTGTGCTTAGCTAGGAGAGGGGTGATGGTTAACTCATCTACATGTGCTCTTTGCCAAAATGCAGATGAAACATCTCAACATCTCTTTCTAGAATGTGCTATCTCTTAACGTGTGTGGTATCTATGTTATAGGTGGATTGGTATTATTTTCGTCCAACATAAGGATCTGCAACGCCACTTTGAGAGTTTTCACCTAACCCATACTAATAACAAACAAAACTTGATATGGAAAGGTCTCTGGGCAGCTGTGATGAGGTGTATTTGGGAACAAAAGAATTGTGTGGTCTTTAATCAGGGGTAGCCGATTCGGAAGAAATCTAGCATTTGTCACAACTGAAAACTTGGCTTTGGCTGAAACATAGGATGAATTCCTTTGTTCATTCTTTCTCAGACGGGTATCTGAACCCCCTCCTATGTATCAAAAGTTATAAATAAGGAGGGAGGGGTAAAGTGAAGGTTGTTACTCTCCTCTGAAGCTGAAGGTAGTGTGAAGGAAGGAGAGTGAGGATTGGAATGGTGGCAAACTAAACACTTAGCATTACAGTGGTGATTGGCTAAAAGAAGAGGAATCATGGTTTGTTTGGTTTATGCTGAAATGCAGGAAAATCAGGTTTATATTCTGCTTCACCTCTGGTGTTGTTCTGCTGTGGCACTTCTAAATTGACAATATCATCCAGAATTAGTAGAGAACCTGTAGGTGGTGCTTTATGGGGTGTTTGTGCTGAATTACGTTGGTGAAGGCAATTTGAAGGCTAAGCTATGAAGAAGGCATCATAGAAGAAGAGGTTGGAGGCGCAGGGTAGACCATAATGTAGTAGCTGATGCAAAACCACTCCGTTCTTGTGAATCACTGGAATAATTTAGTTTAGTGCGTATGCTGCCAAGCTTTTTTAGAGCCATTGGAACAAAGCCTTTTTGTTGGATGCAGTTGGAAGAAATAGCAGGATGTCGCTGTTTTTGGAAGTTTGGGGATTAAGATGAAATCCACACACTTAAGGATCAAGACTCAAGTCTTTCAAGGTGGAGTAGAGAAGAATTTCATGGAATTGGAGCTAGAAGGATTGGAGTAATTGGTGAGTCAATTCTTGGGTGTAAGCCTTCGCGGTTCAATTTCTGAGAACCAAGCAGCATTTATCTTCAATTCAGAATTTGGTGCAGCCACAATTCTGCATAATTTTCATGCATAAATGTGGCATAAGTGATGTATATCAGCTGTGTAATTGTGGTATAATGGAGGAGCATAGGCAATGGTATTTAATTATAGAGCATTTGATGTGAAACAGAACCGGTCTGTAGCGTCTGTGTGTGCCTAATTTGTGAATGCCGGTAAATGCACATTAAAGACACCTAGTAGGCTATTATTTATTTGTGAAGCAGAACTGTTCTGCCGTGTTTTGTGTGCCTAATATTTGTGTTATGGCCAATTGTGTAGTCCCTTATGAGTTGGTGGAAGGGTTCTCACTGTAAGAATGAATTTTATCTTGGAACTCTATGCTCATAGTTGGTAAGGAGTTCTTGATTTTTTGTACGGGTTAGAATACTATTGAAATATCTATTTTTAATTTATTTAATTCTTTACTAATAAAAAAACTTATTTTGAATAAAAAAACTAAGATTTTAATATAATATCTGATTGTGCTCATATTGCAATATACAATTAATTGTTTAGAACATTATAACATTTTTTTATCTTACGATTTAAAATATTTTCCTAATTAACAAGTTATTTGAAATTATTCATAGATATTTTTGGACATGTGTTTTATTGCTCCGTATTATTTTGAAAATTGTACGTATTGGACTTAATCAGCTGATCATGAAATATTCATTCCCTTTAAATGGTAGAATTTAATAGTTTTACATAGTTAGAATTTAATAATAATAAGTAGAAGAAAAATAATTATTAATTTAATAATAAGAAGTAGAAGAAAAATATTACTAATAATAATATGTGTTTTTATAATAATAATAATTATAATTAATATTCTTCTTGTTAATAATAATAATACAATTATTATTATTATATTATTAATATTATTATTTATTATTAATGATAATAATATGGTTATTATAATAATTACTATTATTAATCAGTAATAATAATATTAATAATGATAATGATAATAATAATAATTATAATAATAATAATCATCATAATCTTAATAATAATAATAATAAGAATAATAATGATAACTATAAAAACAAAATTATCTAGTGTAGGTTTTATGTTTATTCACGGACATGACTTTTTTTCTATCAGCAAAAAAGTAAATAAATAATAGAGTTAGTTTAGGGATACTTCAACCTTTATACAAGAGGTGTAGACAAAATAAACCGGTAACATCTTTAACCCATAAGCAAAACTGCTATTCCTTACCTCACTACTAATCTTTATATTTTTTTTATACCACATACAAACCAAAGGTTCAAGAAACCAATCAGAGTAAGAAAAACATGTTAAACATACCTTTGATGTCACCCATGACCAAACCTTGAACTACGCCATCGAGAAAATCTCCAAGTGGTCTATCCGCCCATTCCTGAAGATCTTCTTATTTTTATGCTTCAACATTTCTCCTATAACTGCTATCCACACACACAACCAAATCCGATTAACAACTACACTTTCCTCAATTAGCCTAAATTGTGAAAAATGCATTTTCGGCTCTTGATGTGCTAACGATATCAGTCTCACCCACTTGTAACACTTAAACCATACAAGTCAGGCAACTCTGCATGTACAGAAGAAATGAGACGTGGTTTCCTTGGCCTCCCCACACATATTACAAACACTACTTTCCATACTTATCCTCCTTTTCACTATATTTTGTTTAGATGTTATTTTATCCTCTAACACCCTCCATGCTATTAACTACGCTGATGGTTGGGCCTTAATCCTCCAAAACTCCTCGTATATAACAACTTCTTCCTCCTGACCTTCACCACGTAAAACTCTGTAAGTCGATTGGACTATAAATTATGTATCAACACTTACTTTCCAAACCCACTTATCCTCCTTTTCTTCATTTATACTCTTTGTATCCAATATCCTAGCCAACTCTTGCTCTAAATGTTTTTCCCAATCAAGCAGGCTCCTTCTCCATCCTAAACTCCAAACCCAGTCTAAATTATTATTCCAACCTCCTGCTTGCCTCAACTTAGCTTATCTGCAAGAAGAGATTGAGAATAGCCTTTGAAAATTTTCTCTCAAAGTTACATTTCCCAACCATCTATCTTCCCACAAACTAATCTCTCTCCCGTTCTCAATATCCCATACAATGTTGTCCTCAAAATTTCCTTTCCATCTCTGAAACCTCCAGACCTCCTTCAAATCCTTCCACCACAAGGAGTCAGACCTCAAAGCCTCTTAAGCTATAAGATTTCTCCACCCACCATACTTCGAAACCACAACCTCCTTGGACATTTTCCTCCGTGCCCAGCTGCTAAGTCCACTTCCTTAAAAGAGCGCTAGATTGAACTTTCTGATCTCTATCATTCCAAGCCCACCCTCTCCCTTTGATTCATACACCTTTTCCACAAGGCCCAAGCTATTTTCTTGCCTTCCGTGCCCCAACCCCATAGGAAGTCCCTCTACAATCTCTCCATCTCCTTTACCACCACGGACAACATTTTGTATATCGACAGATAAAACAAAGGTAGAAAGGAAAGTACCAATTTGATCAAAAATAAGCAACCCGCCATTGAAATGAACTTACCTTTCCTTCTTCCTAACCTGTTTCTCACTCTCTCCACCACCCCTTCCCAGAAGGTTATTCTTTTATGGCATCACCCAATGAGCAACCCCAAGTTTTTAAAGGGAGTTCTCATTACTTCACAATTCAAGATAGTTGCGCAACACTGTAACATCTGCTGACTACAACCCACTTTACCTATATTGCTCTTCAGATAGTTTACCTTTAAACCCGATGTCAATTTGAAATAGTTAAGCATTGCCTTGATTGCAAACACACTTTGAGGATTTGCTTCACAAAAGAAAAGAGTGTTGTTCGCATACTGAAGCATATTCACCTTGACAAGCTCATCACCAATGGACACGCTTTCCAGCAACTCTTTCTCCACAACTTTCCTAATCACTCCAACTAAGCCCTTTGCTTCAATCAGAAAGAGAAACGACGTTAATGGGTCTTCTTGTCTCAATCCCTTCCTAGGTTTGAACTCTTGAGTAAGACTTCCATTAACTAATACGGAGATCGACGAAGATTGAAGGCACACTCTTATCCAACCAATCCAACGCTCACAAAAGCCAAGCCTTTGAAGTATATAATAAATAAAGTCCCAATTAATTGAGTCATAGGCCTTCTCATAGTCAACCTTGAAAAAGATGCACCTTCTCTTTTTCTTCTTCATTTCTTCCAACATTTCGTTAGCAACCAATACACTATCCATTAAACCCCTCCTCTCCAAAAAAGCAGATTGCCTGACATCTATGATTTTGTGTAATACCTTCTTCAACCTCAAGGACATGATTTTTGCAACTATTTTGTACAAGCAACCCACCAAGGAAATCGGTCTAAATTCATTTAGAAAGTAGGGGTTATCCACTTTAGGGACTAGAGATATAAAAGATGTGTTCGTCCTCCTTGGCCATCTCCCAGCCTCCTCAAATTCGTACACCACTTTTATGATATTTGACTTGATTTCTTCCCAGCAGAACTTTATAAACCTGAAATTGAACCCATCGGGGGGCCCGGACTCTTCGAACTCTCACAACTCCACACTGCACTCTTTATTTCCTTCTCTGTAATTCTTTCTATCAACCTCTAATTATCCTCATCTGAGATGCAGGTGAATTCTGCGTTGTCAATCCTAACCTGTTGTCAGGCCCCTCTGTTGAACCGCTCTTTAAAGAACTCTTTGACCTTCTCCTTTATCGCCACTTGATCGTCAAACCACTGCCCGTTTTCTCTCAACCCACTAATTCCATTACTAGACCTCCTCCACTTTATTACTGAGTGAAGGTACCTAGTATTCAAATCCCACTGCTTTAGCTATCTCTGGCGCACCTTCTATTGAAATAGAATTTCCTACCTGTGACTATTCCTTATTTGTTCTGCCAAAAGCAGTCTCTTTTCCTCCCTACCTTCCTCCTTGAGGTCGCTCTCGTTATCCCTCACATCCAGTTCTTGAATTCTCCTCTGAATATCTTCCCCCTTCTTATTTATATCCCAAAAAACATCACTATTCTATACCTTTAGATTTGCTTTCAGCATCTTCCACGGACATGACTTTGATTCCTTGCAATACTAGATTGTTGACTTTTAAACTAAATTGTTAATACCATTAATGATTATATTAAAAAAAATAAAAAAAAATATTATAATAGATAAAAAATATTTTAAAAATAATGATATTTTACCATTAGGAACATATTAGATGCACAAGTTTGTAATTTTTAGCAATGTCTAGATTATCAAAGGATTTTGAGCCGTCGATAATTTGATAGTCATTATTTTTTTTAACTCCATGTGTTTTGTGGTCATTGCACAAAAAACAAACACTTTGATCATTAAAAATATATTATATCATTACAAAAAAATCATTAAATAGAAATTAATTTCAGAGACCAAAATAATTAGTCATTATATTGACTAAATTAGAGATTATTTTATAAATTTAGAGATTATCATTAAATTATTATTGATATATAAAGTAGTTTGTATTATTAAATAAAAATTTATAAAGTAGTTTCTAAATTAGTATCTAACTATTAGCTACAAAGGTTTTAACTACTAACTACTTATGTTCTAAATTAGTCTCTATTAGTCATTTAGAGACTAATTTAGAATCTAAAATATTAGTAGCTAAAACTTTGGTAGCTAATTTATATATCAATTTAGAAACTATTTTATAATATTTTATTAATAATAGAAACCACTTTAGATACCAATAATTTTTTAGTTTATAAAATAGTATCTAATTTAGTCAATATAGTGACTAATTATTTTTGGTTTCTAAATTTGGTTACTATTTAATGATTTTCTTGTATGCACAAGTTTCTAATTCTACTATAAATATAATTTGGTCATAAGGTTTTTTAAAAAGTATGCAATTCAGTCACTTATGTTAAATTGGCATGGACAGTGTTAACTGGTGATGATGTGACACACAAAATGACATTGTTATGCACATATGGACTTCATGTGTGTCGTCCACCTATCTAGTCTCTCTTTTTCCTCAACGTCGTGTTTGTTTCTGCCTTCTGCATCCTGGACAACTCCTTGTATCCATTTTATCGCCTTTTTCGTTAACTACCCGATCACAACGGAGTATGGTGGTAGGATGCCCAAATTGCTCCTTTGGATGTCGAAGTTGGGTGCGATGCAGATGTTGAAAGGGAATGATACCAACTTGGCAATGTTTTGCACAAGAATAATGTTTGGCAGTGGAACTTGACTTGGAGAAGGGGGCTTTTTGCTTGGGAAGAGTCTCATGTATGCTAGTTGTTTAAGGTGGTATCCTGTAAGAGCCTCGCGTTGGAGACTGAGGATAAATGGGTTTGGAAGGGTTGCGACTATAGAGTTTTTTGTCAAGTCTGCTTACGGTTTATTAAGGGAAGAGGAAGCAAAGGATTGTTTGAGGATGTACAACTTTTTTTGGAAGGATTAAGGCTTTTCCTTCAGCTCATGTCACTGCTTGGAGGGTGATTGAAAAAAAGATTGCTACCATGGTCAACCTGTTGAGACGAGGGGTTCAGGTTGAGAGCAATCTTTGTTGTTTATGTAGGGTATTAGAGGAGTCGACAAGTCATTTGTTCTTCGGTTGTAGAGTTGCTTGGGTACCTTAGAATCTTTGTTACACTTGGTTAAGAGTGAGTTCGATAAATGTTCTCTCTCCTGGGTCACATTTCGAGCAATTTAACACTCTTAATGCGACAATTTCAGTTAATGTTATTTTGGTTATGTTTGGATTGCGTTGGTAACCGATATTTGGAGGCATAGGAATAATTGTTTATTCAACGGAGGAGTGGTAGACTATTATGAAGTCTTCTCCTTGGCACATGTTAAAGTTTGGTCTTGGATCTCGTCAAAGGTACCATCAGCGAATTTCCCGTTCTTTGATTGGTGCCCAGAACCCCTGGTATGTATGTACTCAATTAATAGTTGTTGATAGGGTGGCGGGGTTGGTCTTTGAATTTTAAGTCATTTTTTAGCTAGTTGTGGCAGGGTAAGCCGTTGGGGTTTTCTTCAAGTCTATGTTTCTTTTGCTCTGTAAGAGGGTTGGACCACCCTTAAAGTGGGTCACATTTATTATATCTTTTCTTGCTGATAAAAAAAAACAAGAACATTTCTCACGCTATCTCCGATGCCCTTAACGAGTCCTCTGATCCACCCAATGACCTCGTAGGAGGCTACACAGTAACGACGTCAAGCACACTGCTAACAACATTAAGTTGTCACAAAAGCTCAGTGTACTCATTGCCACCACCCGTGTGACCTCCCAGGTGGTCATTGAGTTGATTGGAGGACTGGTGTAAGGCATAAGAGAAAGCGTGGGGAATATTCTTGTGTAGAACTTTGCCAGAAAGTATCACTCCCCTTGAGCGTCTGCATTGCAGCCAACTTCGAAATCCAAAGGAGCAGTTTGGGCATCCTACCACCGTACTCCGTTGCAATCGGGCAGTCAACGGAAAAGACAGGGAGGATCTCGACAACGATGGAGATGGAACAAATAATTGTGACGAACGTGGAACTTCCAGGAATTGAAAGGCAGGAGCAAACAATGTCGTTGAGGAACAAGAGAGACTGGACAGGTGGACACATGTGGATTCCATGTGTGCATAACATTGTCATTCATTATATCACATCATAACCAGCTAACATCATTCATGTCAATATATCAAAATCGATCGAATTGCATACTTTTTAAAAAACCATGGGACTAAATTATTTTTTTTAAATCACTATATTAAATTGATTATTGACCCTTAATAGGGATAAAAAAAATATAATTATACTTATAATTTAATACTAATAAATTTATTTGACATTTGTACAGAGCCATGTAATTTAGAGCCATGTAATTTCATTTGAGGTTGCGAGGATTTTACTTATAAAAAAAGGTACAAAATATTGATATAAGTTATTTACATAATTATTATTCATTGTAATATATAAAGTACAGTATTATTATTATCTAAATTTAACATTTTCCGCTGACATTAACACACTACAAGAAAAAAAGGTTTTAGTAGAGGTTATTTAGCGGAGGTTAACATAACCCTAGGAATTGATTTAATTAATGGAGGTTTTTTCTAAAACCTCAACAAAATAACGGAGGTTTTTTAACCTTAGTTAAATTTCAAAGGTTTATTCTAAAACCTCGGCAAAATGACGGAGATTTTTTTAACCTTCATTAATTTTCAAAAGTTTATTTTAAAACCTCCGCAAAATAACTGAGGTTTTTTTAACCTTCATTAATTTCCATAGGTTTATTTCAAAACCTCCACAAAATAACGGAGATTTTTTAACCTTAGTTAATTTCCAAAGGTTTATTTTAAAACCTCTGCAAAATAGTTGAGACTTTTTAACCTTTGTTGAGTTTCATTAATTTATTCTAAAATCTCATCAAAATAATAGAGTTTTTTTTTAATTTTCATTAAGTTTGAAATGTTTATTGTAAAACATCAATAAAATATTTTAAATTTTCTCAAATTTCAATAAATAAATATAATTAAATTTTTTTTTAAAAATAATTTTAATATATTTGATAACTAAATTCTTAAAGTTTTTGAATGTGTAAGTTTAAACATATAATTTTTTAAAAAAATATTCTTAATTTTAATTATTTATTTAATTAAAATTAATTAATTTTTTATTTATTTTATATAAATATTTTTATTAAAATAAAGAAAAATTATCCTTTTTTTTTAACTTTTCCAAAGATTTATTTTCAAACCTCAGGAAAATACTCACTTTTTCAAACTTTTGACTAAAAAACTCATTATTGTTTCCCTCCTCCACCGTAGCTATTTCTCCTTTTCCATCATAGAGCTACTTCTCATCCTCTACCACAAAGTTTCTTCTCCTCCACCACGGACCTATTTTTGCTACTTCACCACGGTAATTGGTTTCTTCTTCCTCTTATCAGTACATATTCTCTCTCTCACGCCCCTATACGCTCCACCACCATTGTTCTCTCCGGCGAACGCAACACCACCGTCATCACCATCGATTTTGCTCTTTTTTTCATTATCCTTTCTCTGTTTCCATTGTCGATTTCTTCAGTTGGCATTGAATTTTCTGAGTTGCTCGTGTCGTGTTCGCAAATGCTTATTTGAATCAGTAGTTGAAGCATAATCCCTAACGCTTGACCGAAATAAAAATGTTGACGATTTTGTTACAGGTCCAACAAATACGAGGCCACTGAGTTAAGTTATGATAAGACCTATAAACTTTCGAATTAAGACTGCTATTGTGAAGAGAGGGTTGAAGTTTCTTCGTGAACTCATTAGTTTGTGCTTATAGGTCTTATTAAGGAGGAATTTAGCATTTTACTTGGAAAAAATGAAATGGTGTTTTCTTTGGGTTTGCTGGTGAATTAAATTAGGTTATTTTTGGTAAGGATCCATTTAACTACAATTAACAGTGTCGACATCATGAAATTGTTTCTATATCTTATCCATGCATTTATAATCTTTTTATAACAACAGTGCTTCCACTAAGAAATAGTAGTAACTGATTCATTTTCAGTCAATGTTCTCAATCCAAAACCCACTATAGAACCATTACTGTGTATACATAAAATAAATATTTGGACCAATAATTGTGCTACTAGTTAATTTAGAGTAGTTTATTCTTCTAGCTAATTTAGGAGTACATAGTTCATGCACTAATGATGTAAGGTGTTATTGTTCATCCCATTACAAATTAGTATGTATAATAATGCTAGACTATGACAAAAGCTATAACCTAATTTAAACTAAAACATCTGACAAAAGTGAAATGTGGTGGATTTGCAGGTATAACAAACTCACAAATCACAATGCCTCATCAATTAGTCAATGGGTTGAGTATCTTCCAGGTTGTGTAAAAGAAGGGGCTGCAAAGGATACTAGAAAAACTGAGGTTGGTATACACTTGTCCATTTGTTCTTAACATGATCAAATTAAGCTATTATATGCCATAAAGGAAGGTCTATGCATGCAGGTGAACTTCCTTGGAAACATTTATTGGAAGGACTTTGTACTTGTTTTCTTTGTGTGGCTCGCAATTGTTATCTTCCTTTCTTTCCCATTAACCCTTTTCCTTTCACTACTTTCAAAATTTACTTCTCTTTGATTCTTGGCATTTTTTGAAATTCCTTCTTCACCCTTTTGAGGCACAAAATCACTTGTAGCTTTTGGTGAGGTTAAAGCCTCATTAGCTTGTATTTGACTCTCAATTATTGATTTTGGTTCCTCACAAGTTTCCATTTCACCATTCTCACTTGATATGGTTACCTTTTGCATTATAATACTGTAAATTTCTCCTTAGAACATACCTTTCAACTTGTTCACATCACAATTCATAGGAACTGCATATACAATGTTGAAGCGGATTGATCTATTATCTCCAAGTGATCGTCCACCAAAAAATCTAACTCTTCTATAATCATACTCAAATTGAGCACCTATATCATCTTCTGCATAACCTACACCAAAGCCAAGAAATTAATAAGCACATCATGGGAAAAATAATGATTTTAAAATAATTTATTTTTTACCAGTAAACTTAATCAAGTACGCATGTATATATATTTGTAATATGATTGAAGGTTTGAAAGGGAATAAAAAAAAGGAAAAACAAGAACATGGTTTTGGTGGATGATGAGGTAATTAGCCATACAAACCAGGAAGGTGAATGTTGGAGATCCCACATCGACTAAAGATGAGAGCCTTTCATAGTATATAAGTGGGTGCAAACCTCATCCCATCGAGTCGGTTTTATGGGGTTGAGTTAGGCTTAAAGTCCACTTCGTAATATGGTATCAGAGCATATTTTCGAGCCTATCCTAGCGAGTATTTGTTGGGCTTATCAGGCCACCTGCTATCGGGCCGCTATTGGACCACCCATAATATATAGTCCCACGCACGAGCTTCTATCTATCACCCTCGGCGTGAGGGGGGTGTGTTGGAGATCCTACATCGACTAAAGATGAGAGCCTTTCATAGTATATAAGTGGGTGCAAACCTCATCCCATCGAGCCGGTTTTATGGGGTTGAGTTAGGCTTAAAGTCCACTTCGTAATATGGTATCAGAGCCATTTTGAGCCTATCCTAGCGAGTGTTTGTGTTGGGCCTATCGTGCCACCCGCTATCGGGCCGCTATCGGACCACCCATAATATATAGTCCCATGCACGAGCTTCTATCTATCACTCTCGACGTGAGGGGGGTGTGTTGGAGATCCCACATCGACTAGAGATAAGGACATTTCATAATATATAAATGGGTGCAAACCTCACCTTATTGAGCCGGTTTTATGGGGTTGAGTTAGGCTTAAAGTCCACTTCGTAACATGATAGCGGCCCGATAGCGGGTGGCACGATAGGCCAACAGTGAACGGTAGGTTTTGGAACTTCTTGATTATATATATATATATATATATATTTATATATGGATAACTGAGTAATCAAGATTTGATGAGAAATGATTGCTGAAGAAACAATTCATTCCTTTTTGTTGCTCAATGTTATGAGATGATGAATTAACTTTGAATTAACTTCTGCTAAGCTACAAGGGTTCTCTTGGACATTATGAAGAAGCACAAGGGGAACATTTCTATCAAGGTAAGCTACCTTATTGTGAATGTTTGTAGGGGAATGAGAGTGGTAATGAGTTATGTTTGGTTTTGAACAGGAACTGAGTGATATGACTGCCATAAAAGCTGAAGATATATTAACCCATTTGCTGTGATTTAAACATGTCCTATACATCAGATACCTTCCCTTCAACATTGCTAACCACCTAGACTAACTCCTCTGCACCACCACCTGAAAAACTTGCTTTACATAAATTATTTGACATTTATTATTCTAACTTTTTCATTGTTACTAGATGCTTTTAATTCTATAATTGTTGTATCTTCTAACTAATGTCATTATACCATTATGCCATTGAGTTTACAAGTTTGCTTGATTAACTCTAATTAATAGAGGAAAAACCTAGCGTATAGTGGTCGTCTCAATCTTTTTTATATGTACTTTAGGTCAGTGTTGGAGTCCTCCATCACCAACATGTCTAAAACAATTGAAGTAAAAGTGCCACTATCAATTCTTCCATCATCAAACTCAATACCATAACACCAATTTTTTATTATTTTTCACAATTTCAGATGAGACAACTTTTTTCCTTGTCTTTTTTTAGTTTTAGAGAAATAAGTTTCAAATGTTGCATGATAAGAAATGACTAAGACATAAAAGAATTATTAAAATATATGGAGTACGTAGTCCAGTAAAAATGATCTCTTATAATTCTAAAATAATTTAAAAAAGAAACATGAAAATAGACTAAAGATGATTCCATTGAGTAAAAACAAATAGCAAGTCTTTTCAAGTGTCTGATTTTGCAGGGAGGAAATCTAAAGAATTAAGGCTAGTAATCCAAATATCAGCCACAGGGAGGCTTTCAGCTCCGCAACCAAAAACGTGAGTTTAACCTTAATCACTACATTCATCAATATATATATATATATATATATATATATATATCATTTTGTGATACACACAGACAAGTGCATGCTGCAATTTTCTATATTTTTCATGTTGTTTTGGAGCCACTTGTGTCAATTCAACTACCTTGGTTAACACCATTAGGTGTTAACTTCACATATGCTTTGTTTGTACACCTGTAACATTGCTTTTCAAAATTGAATGTCCACACATGTAATATTCCATGTTAATCTTTTTTAGATCAATCTTGATCATGTCTTAATTGAGAGTATCGAGATTCGAATACTAATTAATAATTAATTGAGTTCAAATAGAAATAAAATATATTTTTTTTATCACTTTCATATCTTCTTCATACACTTTGTACAACTTCTTTATACACTTATTTCACTTCTATTCTTTTACGCATTCTAATGCTCTTGTCGACACATGTTATTTTTTTAAACTTTCATGCTAGGTTTGCTTTATTTTTATCAAACAATTCCATTTAGATATGGATAAATCTTGGATTAACATGCCTCGAAATACATGTTAGTACATGGACGGATTAAATAAATTTTTGGACTTTGCATTTGCTAATAAGAGCGTTGAGGGTAAGATAATTTGCCTATGTCCGAAATGAAATCTTAAAAAATGGCAAACTCGAGAAGCAACACATGAGCACTTGATTCTTCATCCTTTTCCAAAAGTTTATACATTTTCTGGCTTCTACATGGCGAGACAAGTTTTGTACAAAATATGACTGAAACACCTCCAGTTTTCCAATCAAATGAGCATAAAGTTTCTGGTAATGATCCCATACGTGTCATGGTTAATGACGCATTCAGAATTTTTTTCTATGATGATAACGTGGAGGATGATGAGGATATGCGTCCTAGATCAAGCGAAATGATGCCTGATGAAATTGTCGAGTATCTGAAGTTTATGCATGATAGGCAACAAAGTTTGTATGAAGGATGTGGCAAGTATTCTAAACTTTCTTTCTTGCTCAAATTGTACCACATGAAATGTCTATGTAGAATGACTGACAAGGCATTGTCAATGATATTGGAGTTGTTAGCAGATGCCTTTGATTATGCTAAAATTCCATGTTCCTTCTATGAAGCTAAGAAAATCATCTATAAGCTTGGCCTTCATTACACCAAAATTGATGCTTGCCCAAATGATTGCATGTTGTACTATGAAGAAGACAAAGACAAAGACAAAGAAGTTTGTAAGAAATGTAATGAATCTAGATGGAAAAGAAGAAAGAAGAACAAGACTATTGATGGTACTATGAAAAAGCAAAAGAAAGTTCCTGCTAAAGTTTTAAGATATTTTCCATTGAGGCCACGCTTACAACGAATGTTTATGTCTTCTAAAATAGCTGAGCATATGCAATGGCATGCTTCAGGAAGTACAAATGACGGCATACTAAGGCATCCGAGGGATTCAGAAGCATGGAAGAACTTTGATCTAATGAATCCTCAATTTTCTTCAGATGCTCGAAATGTTAGACTTGGTTTGGCTGCTGATGGATTCAATCCATTTGGTGATTTGAGTACAAGTCATAGTACTTGGCCTATTGTACTCATACCCTGCAATCTTCCTCCTTGGATGTGTATGAAGCAAAGTTCATTCATTCTTTCCATGATCATTCCCGGTAAAAGAGCACCAGGAAATGATATTGATGTATATTTAAGGCCATTAATTGAAGAATTAAAAGAGCTATGGAACAATGGACTTAAAACTTTTGATTCATATAACAATGAAGTGTTTAATATGCATGCAACTATATTGTGGACCATTAGTGATTTTCCTGGTCTTGGAACCTTATCTGGGTGGAATACACATACTGGGTTGGCTTGCCCTAGGTGTAATTTTGACACTACTCCTAAGAAGATTCATGGTAAATTTTGTTTCATGAATCATCGACGTTGGTTAAATGCAAGACACAAATTTAGATTAGCCCGCATTCATTTTGATGGAAGTGTGGAAAATAGAAATTGTCCTTTGACAATATCAGGAACAGATGTCTGAAGACAAGTTGAGAATGTCAATATCATATTTGGGAAAGAACCAGAAGTAGAGGAACTGGGGAAAAGACAACACAGAGATCACCATGCTATTGATGGCCCTCTACAATGGCGAAAAAAAGTATATTTTTTGAACTTCCTTATTGGGTAAACAATTTATTGCACCATAATCTAGATGTTATGCACATTGAAAAAAATGTATGTGATAATGTGGTGTATACATTATTGAACCAAGGTAAAAAATCAAAAGATAACCTAAAGGCACGAAAGGACTTAAAAGATTGGGGTGTTAGACCTGATCTTTGGCCTGATGAAAATAATAAATATCTTCCTGCTATATATACATTGACAAAAGAAAATAAGCATACATTTCTGACAACACTAAAGAACATCACTGTTCTAGATGGCTACTCAAGTAACATTAGTAGATGTGTTGATGTCAAACAATGTAAGCTTGGAGGATTGAAAAGTCATGATTCACATGTTTTGATGGAGCAACTTCTACCTTTAGCAATGAGAAAGACACTCTCTAAGGAAGTGTGCTATGTTTTGATTGATTTGTGTTCATTTTTTAGAAACTTATGTAGTAAAGTTTTAAAAGTGGATGAACTTAACCAACTGCAAAATAGAGTTGTTCTCACATTATGTCACATGGAGATATTATTTCCTCCTGCATTTTTTACAATCATGGTTCATTTGATTGTGCATTTGGTGAAAGATGCCAAGCTTGGAGGACCTTTCCAGTATAGATGGATGTATCCCATTGAGAGATATTTAGGAAAATTGAAATCTTATGTGCGTAACAAGGCACAACCAGAAGGCTCAATAGCTGAAGGCTACATGGCTGAAGAGTCTTTAACCTTTTCTTCAAGATATTTAAATGAAAT
The DNA here is from genome assembly GCF_000499845.2 of Phaseolus vulgaris. NCBI lineage: Eukaryota > Viridiplantae > Streptophyta > Magnoliopsida > Fabales > Fabaceae > Phaseolus > Phaseolus vulgaris. The sequence continues at coordinate 37,062,192 of NC_023759.2, forward strand.
TGTGACTGTATTTAATCAAATAAGGCGTGTTAATGATGAACCAGACACTATGTTATCTAGTGCAAGCACTTTGTTTCCACGTGTTGGAAAACCAATTGGGTCTTTTACTTACTTCTCTTTATCAGCAAAGGAAAAGTTACAAGCACATCGTCATATATTGACTAATTGTGCTCAAGTTGACCCTTTCCTTCAGTAAGTACTTTGATTTTATAACTTATTATGATTCATCTGCAATTGAACACTAACCATGTAATTATTATTTATTTAATTTAGAGAATTTATAGACATTATATGAAGACAATTAAGAAGTCGTACACGGTCATCCTCTGTGATAGATAAGAGGGTTCATAGAGAATTTGCAGAATGGTTTTCTCGTCGTGTATGTATAATTTATATTGTTGAGGTTTGATTATATTGAATATATAGAATTGTCTTGATCATATTTTCCTCTTTTTTAGATAAGAAATTAGTTGAATGGACCTCACTCAAATGATTTAAAGTTCTTAGCTATGGGGTCAATTGATTGTGCAAAACGTTACAATGCTTACAATGTAAATGGCTTCAAGTTCCGTACATTGGAGAGAGATGAAGGACTTAAAACACAAAACAGTGGGATATTTGATACTTTTGGGACAAGGAGTTATGCAAGTAGCATCGACAATCAAATGCTATTTGGGGGTGTGCCTTATTATGGAAAATTGGTAGACATAATTGAGATAAACTATAATGGTCGATTTTCTGTTACTTTGTTCAAATGTATGTGGGCTAATACAACTACTTCTAGAGGGATTATGACAGATGATCTTGGATTTACACTAGTAAACTTTACACGTTTGATACACATTGGTGATAATGATGATGATGAACCATACATCCAAGCTAAAGAAGCACAAATGGTTTATTATGTAGTGGATGAATTAGCTAAAGATTAGAGCATTCCTGTGCATCTAAAGCCACGAGACTTATATGACATGGGAGAAGATAATGATGTCACTTTTCATGAATGTGAAGCATTTGTACAAAACAATTTTGAAACTTTATTTGTAAATGGAGAAGGGAGTATATCGTTAACAAGGTCCTATTTTTAATTGAACACTTGTATATTATTTTTGTTTAAATTATCATCCTTATTACTTATACATTATTGTTTATACATGCATTATATTATGATTTATTGAATTTCTATTTTGACTTGTATTAATGTTATTATTTCAAGAATACCTGAAGATGAAGAAAATGTCCATCAAGAAGACTAGAGCAACAGAACATGATACCCTCAATAACACTTTTGACCAACTTGCAGCCCTTAATAACTCAAGTAAGTTCATACACAACTTCCATTTAGTGAGATGTTTGTACTTATATTTTAATTTGGCATTCTCTTTAAAAGTATATTATTTTTCACATGTATTCATTTAATTATTATGCAACACCTCATGTGAATTCTCATCCTATAGAGAATAATAATAAGAAGCCTTCTCCCCTACATGCACCTCATAGGTTGATTTCTACTACTAAGAACACTTCTGCACCTAAATTTCAATTTGATAATACAAATGAATCTGTCCATGAATCTACATTTGAACCTACACCAAGGTTACAATCTGATGAAGAAAGGGAAGAAAATGTGGGTATTGAGATGCAAACTGAACAATCAAAGCATGTATCACGTAAAAGATCATGGCTTGTTGATGTCATTGGTAAGCTTGAATCAATACATTGCAAACTCACATTGTATTTGTTTTCTATGTTCGTCATCTTAAACTAACAATAATTTTGACAGATAGTGAAGGCAAAAAGGTTAGGAAACAATTAACAACAAATTATGTCTGGTTTTTATCTGTTGGTGAGAGGATTCTTGTTAACTGGAATAACGAGAACTAACCAGTTGATGATAATGGAGCATTGTTGAATAGATTTTTAGGTCATGTTGCAATAAATGTTCATGCATTTCCTATTAGCTATCAAAGTTGGAGGAAGATTCCCAAAGATTACAAAGAAGATATACTTAAGAAAACCATTCAAGTAATTGATTTTTGGATTTTTCTGTTTTTTAATTGATATTATATTGCAATTATCGTTACATTTACTTGTGTAATAATTTTGAAGGCTAAGTTTGAAGTTGAATCTGATGCTCATGTAAGATATATCTTCAAATCACTTAACACAAAGTGGACTGCGTATAGGCAACAACTATGGCAACAAAGAAATAATGGAACACACAATAGAGATGAAATTATTGCAATGTGTCTAAAAGTAATGAATAAAGACCATTGGGCTTCTTTTGTTGACTACCGTTTAAATTCAAGGACAAAGGTAATAAAAACTACTTTATTCTTTAAAGTGTTGATTTATTTATATTTAGTTCTTTTACTACATGTATGCTTAGGAAATTGCCAAACAGAACAAGGATAATAGAAAGAAGCAAACAGTTCCTCATACTGGTGGATCCAAGAGCATTGCACGGAAGAAAGATGAGATGGTAACTTGATTCTCCTATAATTTTTTTTTATATCATATATCATGATTCATATACTTTTGTTACATTTTATAGGAGAAAGAGCTTGGTCGCAAAGTTAGTAGGGGAGAAGTATGAGTAGCAACACATAAACATGCTAACGGAGAATTTGTGAATGATGGGGCAAGAGATTGGGGTAAGTATCATTTTTGTAAAGATGAAAACTCAACCAAATTGGATGTGAGCTTCATTTATAACTTTTTTCATTATTTGTAGGAAAAGATTCAAGTATATGAGTCAAATACATCTTCCCTCTCACATGATATATCAATTGATGATTCACTAGCTCATGCCTTTGGAAGTGAAGAACATTGTGGTCGTGTTCGAGGGATGGGATTGGGACCTTGCCCTTCTCATGTGTTTGGATATACTAGAAATTCTCGCACTGGGATATCTTCAACTACTTCTTATAGAGAATTGGAGAATCAAGTTTTTGAACATGCATTTTCTTATGTAGCAATTTGGTGTTGTTTACTTTAGATTATCATGCCAAGATTGGAAATGTTGTGTTGAATATTATTCACACAAAATTATAGGAAATTTAGTATAGCTTTTTTTGATAAATTGGTTATTTTTTAATGTGTATGGTTTTCTCACTCTTTTTCATGATAAATTATGTTTTAATATAGGTTATTGCATTAAAGTCACAATTGGATGAACAAAATAAAAGATATGAAGAACGTGAAAAAAGATATGAAGAACATGAAAAAAGATTTGAGATAATGATGAATTTTTTCTTTCAAAGTTATCAAGGTCAATTGCCTCCTGAGTTGACTATGTTCAATCGTTCATCGGTAATGTTTAAAAAATTTAAATAACTTGTTTTATTTTTCAGATTTACACTTTTAATTGTGATATATGTTTATATTGTAGGTGTCTGATCAAGGAAGTGTGCCAAAAAATTAGGAAGGCAAAACCAAAACCATAATAATAATAATGCACCAAACACACTCATTCAACAAATTAAAAATTCATGTGGGATTAGAACGTTATCAAAACCTGTTAGGAGGTTATCAAAATATTTCTCAGTATCTTATATTCCTGGGAAAGTTGCATTATCTGAACTGATTTTACGTGCTAATGGGGTGAGAAAGGTACATTTCCATGGGATCTGGTTTTACCTGTTAGGAATAAGATTCTGACTAAAAATTCTCTGTAATGTTATTCCTGGTATTACAATTATATAACTTAAACCAAGTTCCCCCCTAAATTTCACCAAAGATGACTAGAGGATGTATGTTGTAACCACAACAATGATAGAGGTTGTAATTGAAGATGGATTCGCAATTGTGGATCCAAGAAATACCGCTATGCAGTTGAGCTATATCATCTCTATGGCTGCTATTTAACAACTCTGATTGATATTGGTTATGTTATAGCCATATTTGAAATGAGGGCATAAAATTGCCAACTGATCAGTTTGTATTGGGTTAAGTTTGGTTTTCGTGCTTAGTTTTTGAACATCTATAGTAAACTTTTTAACATTTAGTTCCTTAAAAATGATATGTCACCATTTTATGATATGGTATTGTTTGAGTGAATATATGTTTTTTCTGCTTGAATCATGTTTGTTTGGAAATAGAGAGGTCACTTCAAATTATGGTTGATAACTATATGTAGTATGCTAATAAAAATTCTGTTTGATCGTTATAGGTTCTAAATTGTCACGAGTCTGCCATATACATCTTAGCACCTTTGAGATATGCTACTGTCTATGGGTGTTCAGATGCAACAATAATTCAAGGAGCAGTAGACAAGGTAATACTTAGTAGCTTTGTGTCCTGTTTGTGAAAGGAGCATATATAGATATAAATTCTGAATTTCTTCCTCTGTAAAAGACTACCTGATGAATGTGAGCGTCACCAAAACTCAGAAACTGTCAGATTAATCTCTTGCCACTTCCCACCGACCATGCTATAAACTCTTACATATCCAGCTTCTTTCATTCTTTGGTGGCTTTTAAATTGCTTCTATACCCAATTTCTGTCTCTAATTCAAATATTGTTTAAAAATAAGAGATAAAAAAATAGAGCCTTCGAATGAACGCGATTAACTTATCTTGCAGTGGATATCTTTGAACCTATAATCCCATTCATGTTGTTGATTTGTTTCTCTGTGAACTTTGTCTAAATTAACCCTTCATGGTTGCTTTGTGTCTACACATATCAATCTTACTTTTTTAATAATATATTAAGGAATACGTACTGACTCTCCGAATTTGATAATTAAGTTATATAAATTATTAGTTTAATTCACTCAAGACCTCAATTAATACCATTTTGTTCTCCAACTCACAGGAATGATGGGAATTATTAGATGATAAATATGTTTTGATATAATATTTTTAATTTTTAGTTATAACTATTTTTTTTCAGTTATAATTAAAAGTTGTAAATGTTATAACAATTATAACTATCTATTGTATTAATTTACATAGAAAAGTCATTTACTTAGTGCTTGTTAAACACTAACTTATCTTTGCTTAATCTTCATCCTACGATATTGCTGAAGATAAAGCTTGGTCCCATTTATTTCTTTTATTTATTGAAAAAAATACTTTAACAAACATAAATAAATACAATAGATGTAAATAATTGTGGTTTAAAAAACACATGAATGCCTAAATGGTAAATGAATAAAAAAAACAAATTTCATAATTTTGTAACCTATGGTATTTTTTAAGGAGGTTCTAAAACATTTTATGGAGGTTTTGAAACCCATGGTATTTTATGAGGATTTTGAAACCTATGATATTTTACGGAGGTTTTGAAACTCATGGTATTTTACGGAGGTTTTGAAACCCATTATATTTTACGGAGGCTTTGAAACCCATGGTATTTTACGGAGGTTCTAAAACCTGTGGTATTTTACGGAGGTTTTGAAACCCATGGTATTTTACGGAGGTTCTTAAACTCATGGTATTTAACAAGAGTTTTGAAAGGCTTTTCCTGAGGTTTAAAAAAACCCCGGGGAACACATTTCCTAGAGATGGTTTAGCGGGGAAACTATAACCCTGAGTAAAAATAAACTATCGTTAAAATCATTTTTTCTTGTAGTGACAAGACTCACGAGTGTAGATATGTAGATATTATATAATGAGACACATTCACACAATTATATTTATTAACATTGTTAAAATTTTGAATATATAAATATTGAGTGACTCATTTTAATAGAAGTATGAAGTAATAGAAAACACTTGAGTAGAGAGCCTCATATTTTTAAGTATTTTTTACAGGTTACAGTTTTATAAAAATGTACATGAAAATGTTACATTTGACCTCCTTATACGTTTATCATTATATATTGGTACGGTTTATACAGTTAATTTGTGTTTATTTACTTTAATAAAAAAATTTAATTTTAATTTAAGTTAAGAATAATAATATTTGTGCGATTGGAATAGCATTTAATTTGAAAGGAACAAGCTTGTTTAGGAACTGCAAATTGATATATGCACATCTTCTATATTGCTATTCAGGAAGAAAAATCACTGAAATAAAAATACTTGAAATTAATAAAATTATGTCAATTACTACTAAAATCAAGATAAAAAAACTATGATTTACTAGCAATAATGGTCATAATAAATCCTACTTTCTATATAACTAGTAATAATCGACAGAAGATATAGATACATGCCTTACAATAAGTAACATGAAATATTTCTGAACGGACATAATAAGTGATATTTATTATGACAACTATTTAAACATTATTTTGAACCAACAGAGAAAAAGAAAAAAAAAATGTTATAAAATATGTTATCTTTAATAAATAAAAAATGGAGGTAGTCAATTTGAAGGAAATTTTTCTTACAGTGAAAACAAAAGTTGATCATATTAAAGCCTAAACTACGAGATCGATTAATTATTTGAAAGGGAAATATATTGATAGATTATGGTTTGATATTTTAAATTTATTATTTTTTAAAAGTGTGAATTTAAAGTTCTTATTTTATTTTTTAGGGAAAATGTTATTTTGATTGACAATTGAATTAAAATAATTTAATAAATATTTATATAGAGTATTATAATTAAAGATTAATGAAAGTAATGTTTCTACTAAATAATTTAATATAAAAAATAGTCTAGACCATTATAATATTGAAATTTTAAAAGGTGATAGTGTTACAACTTTTTTTTTGTTTAATTATGTAGTATTGTTACAATTTTTAATAGTTTTAAATTACAATTATATATAATCATGAATTTGGAATAAAAATATTTAAATTATTTCTATTTAGAAAGAAATGATTGCAAACATAACACCACAAATTAATTAAAATTTTTAATTTCTTCCAATTGGAATTAGAAAAGTGATTGCTAACACCGAAAATGGCGAAGTAGGGTTTGTTTCAGAATTCACTATTTTTATGAACAATCTATAACTTATAAGAAACTTACGTGTGAAGTTCCGTTCCACGCTATAAAGACCAAAATACCCACAAATTTAATTCTCCTCAATACAGATTTTTGTTTCAGTTGATAAATCCAAGTAAATCTACAATTACAAAAATAATAAAATATTCCACAATTACACAACTGTGATGGAGCTTCTAAATTAAAATGTCTTTGCCAGATAAAAAATAAAATGTATTTTTACACACAAAAGAGTGGGTATATAATTCTCTGAGGAAGAAATAAGGAATGCGGTGTGGCAGTGTGAAGGCACGAAGAGCCCAGGTCCTGATGGCTTTAATTTTAACTTCCTAAAGAGCTGTTGGGAAACCATTAAGGTTGACATGGTGGAAGCAGTGATTCTCTTCCAGGAAACGGGGTATATTCCAAAAGGGTGTAACGCCTCCTTCATAGCTTTGGTACCAAAAGTAAGGGATCCGGCATATCTAGAGCAATATAGACCTATCTCCCTCGTGGGTGCCATGTACAAAATCATAGCAAAGGTGTTGGCGGAAAGGATCAAAAAAGTGTTATCGTCTGTTATAGATGAAAGTCAGTCGGCATTCCTTAGAGACAAAGGTATTTTAGATAGTGTGCTCACGGCTAATGAGATGGTGGAGGACCTAAGGAGGGAAGGGAGAAGAGGTTTGTGCCTAAAAGTAGACTTTGAAAAGGCATACGATTCTGTCATATGGGATTTCCTCTATTATATGTTGCAAAGGCTGGGGTTTCATAGTAGGTGGATTATGTGGGTTAAAGGATGCCTTGAAAGTGCTACAGTCTCAGTGTAAGTTAATGGGAGTCCTACGAATGAGTTTATGCCGTCTAGGGGACTGAGGCAGGGTGACCCTCTGGCACCATTTCTCTTTTTAGTAGTAGCTGAAGGTCTGGCGAGGCTTGTAAGGCAATCAGTGAAAGCCCAATTGTTAAGCGGACTAAAAATAAGAAGGAAGGAGGTCGAGGTGAGCCTTCTCCAGTTTGCCGATGATACCCTGTTCCTGTGCAAGGATTCCTATGCCAATGTGGTTACTCTTAAGGCTATCCTCAGGGGCTTTGAGTTGGCATCGGGTTTGAAGATTAACTTCAATAAGTCAAAGTTAGCTGGTATTAATGTCCTTAGTAGAAATATCGAGTGCTACACAAAGACTTTGAATTGTGCACAGATGGGTATTTCGTTCCTGTACTTGGGTCTAGAAGTGGGGGGCAATCCAAGGAAGAAAAAGTTTTGGGAACCTGTCATAAACAAGCTGAAATCCAGGCTTAGTATGTGGAAAGGAAGATTCCTGTCTATGGTAGGCAGAATATGTCTAATAAAATCTGTTATATCAACGCTGCCTCTCTACTACCTATCCCTGTTTAAAGTGCCAGATTCGGTCTATAAAATTATCATCAGTGTCCAAAGGAGATTTTTGTGGGGCTGGGGCAAGGAGACAAAACCAATATCTTGGGTTAGGTGGAAATACTTATGTAAACCAAAGGAAGAGGGAGGTCTAGGCATAAGAGACATCCGCAAGTTCAATGTAGCTCTCCTGGCTAAGTGGAAATGGCGTTGCATATCAAGTGAGAAAGGGAAATGGAAGGAGTGCCTGGATTCAAAGTATGGAACGGAGCAAGACGCTGTACAAATACCCCTGAATTATCAATCATGGTGGTGGAGAGATTTAAGGAAAGTATGTGGGGAGGAAGGTGGAGTTGGGTGGTTTCAGGACGCAGTTGTTTGGAAAGTAGGGGCTGGGGACAAAGCTAGGTTCTGGGAGGATACATGGGTTGGTAGAGTCAACCTCAAATCTTTGTTTCCTAGACTGTATTCCTTATCTCTAAACCAAGGCCAAAAGGTACAAGAGGTTGGAGTATGGGATGATCTGGAGTGGAGGTGGTCCCTAAGGTGGAGGCGAGCTAGATTTGAGTGGGAAATCCCTTTAGAACTTGAGCTCGGAGTGCTTTTGGCTAGTGCTCATGTTGTCAAGGAAGTCAATGATGCCCAGGTATGGACGGGTGATGAATCAGGAAGTTACTCTGTGAGATCAGCTTATGATCTCATAGACAAACCTGATAGGGGCCCTCAGTGTCAAGCTTTTAAGAATCTCTGGAAGGCTAAGGCTTTTCCCAATGTGATGATTACATCCTGGAGGGTACTTTTGGGTAGAATACCTACTAGAGTGAGCTTAAGTAGGAGAGGGGTGGTGATGCAGAACACTCTATGTGCCTTGTGTCAAACAATGGAAGAATCATGCCAGCATCTATTCATGGAGTGTGATCATGCCATACGAGTGTGGAATCTGTGCCACAGATGGATTGGGATTTTATCTGTTCAACATAATGAGATTATGACTCACTTTGAAAGCTTCTACTTGGCTCAAGGTAGCAACAAACATAATCTGATTTGGAGAGGAGTGTGGGCAGCTGTAGTTCGGTGCATTTGGGAACAAAGGAACTTGATCGTGTTTGATAACGGAGTGGCAGACGCGGAAGAAATCTTCCACAAGGCACAACTCAAATCTTGGCTATGGCTTAAACATAAAGAACAGGTTGTTGCTCGCTGTTTTGCGGACTGGATGATGAATCCAAGGTTGTGTATGAGTAGCTGTAATGAGAGAAGGTAGGAGGGCCAAAACTGATGGCAACTGGATGAAGGAGTCAACTTGTTGATATCGTTAAAGGCTAGCTGGGATGGCCTGTGGTGCAAAATCTGGCTTTTTACAACAGTACAGCTACCATAGATGGCTATCTACTAAGTCATGGCTGTCAAGAAGAATATTGAAGATGTGCAGGGCAAAGACCGTGAGGATAGCAAACACTGAATTACAATGGAATCCACATGTGTAAGAAAGGGGAAACGCTGCAAGAAGGGGCCATGATATGCTGTAGGTATTCACTGATGTGTGCAGATTCAAATCCAGTAAGGTTTGTATGAGGAAAATTCCGCCACGTTCGTCGAAGTTATACAAGGTTAACATGATCGCCAGTCGATGAAACGGCGATCTCCACACGGGCGTAGTCGGTGGTCGTCGAAGGGTTGCAAAGGTCAACATGACCGTCGGTCGATGAAACGGCGATCTCCATGCGTGCGTAATCGGTGGTCGTCGATTGAAACGACGATCTCCATGCGTGCGTAGTCGGTGGTCGCCGAAGGTATGCAAAGGTCAACATGATCGCCGGTTGATGAAGCGGCGTTCTGTCAACATGAACGCCGATCGACGAAGCGGCGTTCTCCATATGTGTGTAGTCGGAGGTTGCTGAAGTTATACAAGGTCAACATGATCGCCGGTTGATGAAACGGCGATCTCCATGTGCGTAGTCGGTGGTCGCCGTAGGTATGCAAAGATCAACATGATCGCCGGTATGGATCGGCGTTCTCCAATATGATCGCCGGTTTATGAAACGACAATCTCCATGTGCGTAGTCGGTGGTCGCCGTAGGTATGCAAAGATCAACATGATCGCCGGTATGGATCGGCGTTCTCCAATATGATCGCCGGTTTATGAAACGGCAATCTCCATGTGCGTAGTCGGAGGTCGCCGTAGGTATGCAAAGATCAACATGATCGCCGATCGATGAAGCGGCGTTCACCATTGTGTAATTGGTGGTCGCCGATGTTGGTTATTTTTTTGGGTAGGGTTTTCTCACTTTAAGGTTGTTCTGCTCCAACCATAAAGGAGAGTTTCGCTTGTGGATATTATAGGAAGTCCACTTCTGGGTACTGTATATGGGTTGGGATACCCCTGAAGTATCCCCTTTAATTTTATTTATTCATTGCTGATAAAAAAAAAAAAAAAAACAAATGATCCAATGCAATTTCATGTGAAAAAAAAGTTCAAACATATATTAAGAGAATTATCAAATGCAAAGTCTTCATTAAGAAAAATACTTCTAGAAAAAAAAAAAACCAATAAAAATAGGGCTTCAAGGCTTATCTGTCTCCTTAATGCATTCCTCTTCGTCTTGCTCTTCCTCTAATTCTTCTTAGACTTCTGGTTCATCAATGTAAATGTTTTTTATGTGTGATATTTTGGGCCAAAACTCTCCAACATGGGGTTGATATTTTTCACATAAATCATGACAACCATCAATCATCAAAGTTTTCAGGTCACTCATAGTTGTTAACCAATCTGGAAGTGTTTGAATATTATCGCAACCTATAATTAACAAGCCCTGTAAGGAGTTGGCAGCTTCTTGAAGCCATTTAGGCAAGGTCACCAGCTGTGATAAATTTGAAAATAGAACAGTTTTTAACTTTAGCTTGTGGCTTTGTTCTTCAAGGTGGTTGACCTTCCACAGTTCCAAGTCCAAATTACCACAGGAATGAATAGCCAATGTTTCTAATTCAGGAAATTTTTTACCATCAAGCCGAAAAGACTTTAGACTCTGGCAGTCAACAACACTCAACACTTTAAGAGCAGGGAATTCCACATCTCCGAAGATAGACTCCAAATTAGCTTGATATAATAGACAGATTTGCAAGCAACTCCAGACTAGCAATCTCATTGTCAGGCAAAATAAATTGCTTTGTGCTGAACTCTAAATGCCTGAGACTGATTAATTTTCTTAATCCTATGGGCAATGCTTCCAGCTCCGTGCAATTCTCAAGCTTCAATATTAACAAATTTTGGAGCTTACAAATAGACTCCGGGAGTTTCTTAATGTTGAGATTTTGGCCAATTTCCAAATATCTCAAATGTTTCAACTTAGCAATGGTACGAGACAAAGTCTCGAATGTCGCACTGCATAATTTCAAAACACGCAAGCATTTGAACTTTGACAGACACATATTTAGTAATGTTTCAACGTTGACTTCTGCTGCATCATTTAGAAACAGTATGGTTCTAACAGCAACCAATTTTTTGTTGTATAAATTGGTAAACAGATTGCTTTCAGCAAAAGACACATGCCGAACATTATCTGGAATATTTTGAATACTGGAACTTACATGTACATACTCATCCTTTGCAACAAATAGAGCGAGATCATGCACCAAATCATGTATTCGAAAATTATAAACAGCGCCAAAGTTTGAAAAATCTTGAAGAAAAGATCTGGACAGAAGTTCATGCAAATATTGATTGGCCACATCTTCAAGTGTCCTGTTCTTTTTTGGTGGTGCAATGAGTCCAAGTGCCCCCCAAAGCGCAGTTATTTCATAATTATCGAAAGCAAAATCCTTTGGGTAAAGGGAAAACATTGCAAAACATGCCTCAAATAGGACGGCATGAGATCATAACTTAATTTAAGGGCAGGTAAAATGTCATCCTTTTTCTGAGGCAAATTCCAAATTTCATTGTCACTCACATATTCCCATTCATTGGCCTCAAATTTCGAGAATAGTAGACTACCTAATGTTCTCACTGCCAAAGGAACCCCCTTGCATCTTTTTACAATTTCTCTCCCAATATTTACTAAGTGAGGATGTTTTTCCTCTTCTCCTTCTTTAAATGCCCACTTGACAAACAGAGACAATGAATCCTCCTCAGAAAGACCTTCTAAAGTATGAGAGGGAACTGTGCCCATCATGGAAGCAATTGAATGACTACGTGTGGTCACAAGAATTTTACTTCCTGATACACTTACTTGGATTAAATTCCGCAGCTCAACCCATTTAACACGATCTTCGTTCCATACATCGTCTAAGACGAGTAAGAATTTTTGACCGGAAAGTTTGTTTGTGAGTTGATTTTGCAGTTGTTCCAGATCCAACATGTTCAAATTCTGTTGGTTAGGAGGAGCACCTTGATCATTGACAGAATTGATGATTTTGATAATCAGTTGTTTAATGTCAAAGTCATCAGAAACGCACACCCACATCTTCAATGGAAAACACTCCTGGATCCTGCTGTCATTGAACACAAACTTTGCAAGCGTAGTCTTTCCCAAGCCTCCAATCCCCACAACAGGGATAACAGAAAGACTTGTATCATCATCATTAGAATTCTGCGGCATCAAAAGTTCTATGATATTTTCTTTATCGTGTTTCCTTCCTACGACATCCGAATCACTGACACGGGAGTGTGTCATATCTCTCCGATGAACAACACGTGTGTCAACATCAATTATTTGAAGACTAAATTTATGCCTATCAGCTGCTACCTTGTCTAGTCTGTTGCTGATATCTTTAATTTGTTGGGCCATTTTGTAACGAAAGAGAAGTGGATTAGAGGTTGAGAAGAAGTGGCTTACCTTGTCTTTGGTGCTACCATGAGCTTTGACCACTTTCTTAAGCAGTGTTTGGCACTCAAATTCATCCAAAAGATCTTCGGCATCGGAGAAGACAGTTTTAAGCTGAGTGAGCCATTCGCGCAGCTGATGATTGTGCTCCTGCTTTTGCTGAGCATCTAGCAGCACAGCCTTGACTAAAGAGAGAGTCTTTGTAAGGTCTCCAAGATTGTCATATAAACCCACCAATTGAGAAGCTTCTTGAAAAGCATGAGAAGCAAGCTTTGCTATGAGTGACTCTGCAATGCTGAAGAGAAATGATTCGGCCATAGTTGTCTTGAATGCAAACAGCAGAGGAGAGGATAAGATGGGAAGGCCAAAGAGTGTTTCTAAGTCAACTTGGTTGTTGGCAAAGTGTTTCCAAATGGATTCCAGAACTACTCAATAACCAATGCCACTTGCTACCATTTTTTACATAAAATATTGAAAGAGGAAGACTACGGAGTGTTTTTTTTTTAATCGTCAAAAAAGAAGACTACGAAGTATTTTTTTTGTTTTAATCGTAAAAAAGAAAACTATGAAGTATTAAATATTTTTCTTCCGCGTCACAACATGTCCAATGGATTCCCGAACTGCTCAATAAACCAACATCCCACTTGCTACCATCTTTTTTACATAAAATATTGACCGAGTACATATATATATATACATATATATACATATATACATATATACATCTTAAGTTATTTGATTACAAGTTTATTAGTTAGTTAAGTGTTTTATTATTCTCTTATAGAATGAGCTTATATTATTCCTATTAATGTAACTTATATCAAATGGTATTGTATAAAAGAAACTAAAGAAATTAAAAAAAAATTGAAATTTTTCTTAGGAATTTTAATTAAGAAAAATAGTAAAATTTCAAATATAGTCGAAACAGAAAGAACTTGATATTTATCTCTTTCACACTATTCTTCATTCGCACTCACTTGCTCGTTTCATCTCCTTTGTTCATCAGCCACTCACTTGCTCAACTCTTTCTTGCTCCTTTAAGTCTCTTCCTTCCAATGTTGAGGCTCGGTTGGAGGTTACCTGCAAAAGGTACTCCGACGCTCAAGTAAGTGCTCAGATAAGCGTATTCTAGTGAATGAGAAAAATGTACCTTACTCCTCTATGAAGAGCTCTATTTATAGTATTGGTTTATGGGCTTTGACCCTTATGGGCTGAACATCAGTTATTAATTGACATGCATAGTGGTTCTTTTCTTTTTATCAGCAAAGAATAAAATTAAATTAAAAAAAACACTTTAGGGGTGTCCCAACCCTTATACAAGAACCAACAATCATACAAAGATCATATATAACCCAAAGATTACAGTCATGATAAGAATAAGAATTTGAGTTTCTATATTGATGCACAATTATAAAACTGTATAATCCCATAAAGAAGAGTGGATGGCAGCCTTCATACGGAGAAGCTACTCCTCTAGTTGCTCCAACAGCATAGTGGTTCCTTAATACTAGGAACGTGTATCTTTTAGTTTTATCTTTTATGTTGGAGATATTTTTCGTATATTTTGGGATATAATTTGACTCATTCAACGTCATAATAACTATTGTTTCTTGTTTATTTATTATGTACCTTTACGTGTTATGACTCAGACGGTTGGTCACCGAGGTAGAACTTGACTCATCTGGTACCTGCCGGTACATTCAAGATATGGTCTTTTTAAAAGGTTAAGCACCCGCTTCTTTTTTAATTTCTTTTTTTCTGATTAGAAAAGAGTTGTTTTGTGTGCATATCTTATTTTTAAAATGTTTTCTCTTTTTATTCTTCTTTTCTTCTTTCTTTCTCTCTCCTCTTAAAAATGCTTGAGTCATCAAGTAATTTATATTAAGTTTTGTGGTATCATATAGGTAGGGTGTGAATAGTTTTTAAACTCTTGCTATAATATAAATAAAATCGATATAAAACAATCTTAAATAATAATTAATATTAAATATAACAATCCATTATTTCTTCTCATATTATTATAATATCTGAAATAACATGAAATTGGCATAAATGGAAAATTAATATTTAATATTAAAAAAAAATAAAAATCAGACCAGATACAAAAGGGTAGGGAGAATTGGTAAAGCATAAAAAGAACACATATGATCGTATAAAAGCAGAACAAATCGGTTGGAAACCACTCACTAGCCTAGAAATGCTAATCAAGTGCGGTTATTTTACATTTACAAATGCGGCTATAGAGCCGCATTTGAACAACACGCATTCATAAATCAGAGAGATACAAATGCGGCTATACAGCCGCATTTGTAAATACTATTGATAAGTGCGGTTATTTCAAATAGCCGCATTTGTATATTCTTCTGAATGAGGTGAGGGGGTTTAGGGTTTACAAATGCGGCTATTACCATAGCCGCATTCGTAAATGTGATTTACAAATGCGGCTTTGGTAATAGCCGAATTTGTAAATCATGTTTTTGATTTACAAATGCGGCTTTGGTAAATAACCGCACTTGTAAATAGTGTTTTTTTAGTGCAATCTGTATTGTCCCTAAACCATATAAATTAACCTACATATTGATCAAAATGTACCCATCCAGACAAATACATAAATATAGAGATAAATTCAGAGAATCAAAATGTACATTACAAACAAGTAATCAAATTACATATAAAACCTACACTATTGATCGGCTATCCTAGAGTTATAAAAATTTATGAAATATGTGGACCAAGAATGTCTCACATATGACATGGCTTCCGAATTCATTGGTATTTCTTCCGTGAATAACTGCCTTGCAAAATATAGTTGACATAAATTAGTTTTTAGATACATATATGTTTAAGAATTATAAAAATGATTTAACATATCATGTTACCTCTTTCCAACCAGTTTTAACACCTAGTCTTATAATGGTAATCATCCATTGCATAATGTAATAGCCACACTCATAGCTTCCTGGTTGTTTATTACACTATAATTCAATAAAAAGTAAAAGTTAGTATATTGATAAACAGTGATAAGAGAAAGAAAAAAATTACAAACCTTTATTCTTATCCAGTTCAAATTATTTGAATTGGATCGACCTTTTAGGATGTTATATCCACGCCATGAACTGGTTAATACAAAAAACCTCGTTAGTAGATGGTTAATTAGTAACATATACAAAGTTAAGTTTATAGTGTACTTACGTATCAATGATATCCTTAAATTTTGTGGGCATCTTCTTGTGTAGGGAACAAAACCACACAGTAGTCTTATCAACCATTGATAAGACAAGTAATTGCCAATGATGCCTATATCATCCATGAAAAGAGTTAGTAAATATTTAAAACATGAAATAGTAATAATTGATGACATATAATTAAACTTACTCATTAACATAAGGGCATGAATAAATTTGTTTTCCCTCTTTTTCCAGGGTGTTAGTGATGTATGCTTGAGTCTCATATGACCTTGGTCCAACGGGATTAGTATATGCAGGATCTAAGAATTCATACACATTTTCCTTCCCCTCAGTGAGACAGACTCCATGCAAAAACCTACAAGTTATTAGTTAAAGCATAATCAATAATAATTTAACATAAATTAAATTGAATAATAGGTAAAGATACTTACATCATAAAAAATTGAATTATATTTATATTGAGCTCCTGATTCCCAGATACAAATTCTAATAAATCTGTGTTGTACATCATCAGTGGCAGTTCAGTGTTTATTTGAAAAAACGTATCATCCCACGAAACTGCAAAAGGTTCATTACCAATCTGACTAGCAATGAGACCTAAGGAAGCTATAGGATCGTCAACTGGAACCTCACGCTTCTTCTGCGGACTTGGTTTCCGAAAAGGTTTCTACAAGATAAAGAACATTTGTATTAAATAATATGTAATATATAAATAAAAATAAAAATTAATATAATGAAATGAAATTATTACATGAGGTTGGAGCATAAATCGAATGAGGTCTCTGGGCTAGGCAACGAATGTCTGAAATGCATCGACCACAGTGGTTACCTCATCTGTAGGTAGTGGAACACGAGTATCAGGTACTCGTACTTTTTCAACTGTTACCTTCGCCACATCAGGGGAGAGAGGAACGTTATGTAAGGTGGTGGCCTCTTCATAGAGTTTTCCAAGGGCCACCACCCGAGGAAGTTTGCCGCCCGCTACCAGTAGCTCACATTCCCTCATCTGCCCAATATCATCCCCTGATGTTGTAGGAGCTGCACAACTCCCCTTTGTGCTCTTGGGAGTGGGACTAACAAGGGGTTGACGGCTCAGCATAAAGTTGTTGCGATAGAAACTCTTGTCGCATTCGATCATTCTCCTTTCTCATCTCTAGCCGCATCAAATCAGTCTCCTTTCTCATATCCTCCATTAATTCTTCACGTATCTTAGTCTTCATTTGAGTTTCGCTCTCTTTGGAGGAGGAGGATGACTGTCATTTTGAAACTCCAAAATATAGTTTAATTCCAACCCCTTGTCTAGCTGCACGAACACGACCACGGTGCTTAGGTCGTCCAATTGCTTCAACCAGGATATCTTGACGACCTTCAGCAACAAATTTACCGTCAGATTCCATGGAATCCTGCAAGAGACAAAAATCATATCAGTTTTTAATATAATTAATGCTTTAAAATAAATGAAAATAACAAAAATAGCTTACAATTTTTTCGATGATAACCCCGGATTGGTCAGAACTTGGTGCACCCGACTTTTTAATTCGGGCCCTCTTCTATTTTACATGGCGAAAAGGTGGTGATGGAGGAGAAGTGACCCCTGTTTCCACATTCTCAGACGACATCCCCTGTTTAGATTGCTCCTTTTCCACCATCAGTGTTTGCTCAAGTTTTCGATACCCCGAACGAGACATTACATGCGGGGTAACATTCTTCAAAGCTATCTCTTGAGCTTTCTTCCGACGATCCTGTCATAATTGAAATAAACAAAGTGAAGTAAATAAGGTAAACTTATTAATGTTATATAAATAAAAAAAGTTAAGTTACTTCACTTACCATCCAAGCCTCATTTTCACAACTTTCTTTAAAAAGACGTCATGTCTATTCATCAATATGTTTGTACTTTAAACATGGATTTTCGTCTTTAAGGTCGCCAAAAACGTATCTCAAAGTCAGTCTTGACTTAAAGGTACAAAATTTAAGTCCGATATTGGATATAATCTTTGATCGAAGGGGTTCCACATCAGGAATTTCAAAGTTTTCCTAGAAAAATAACATCACTAAATTAAAATTAATCAATGAATATTAAAAAGCATTATATCAAAATGTAAAGCTTACCATAACATCCTCCCAGATCATGTTCCGATCGACCTCTGACACCTCATCCCATGAATTAATCAAAATGGAGAGCCTCTCACGAGAAACAACTCCAAGATAGCTCATAAACTGATGTGCTTTAGGACCAAAAGCCACTCTAGTGTTGACGTCAATGCCAACACGTGTCTTCTCACCAGTAGCACGTCTCAATGCGAGACGCTTCAATCTAGTAGGTCCTCTGCTGCCTCATCCAGATCGAGGTCTGAGTGGGGTCTGATCGTCATCCATGTCTCTGTTAAAAAAATTAGGTAACAAACATTAGTCAATCTGCATCGAATTAAAATCATATAAAAATAATACATAAAATTCTAAATGCTTATTTACGGGTTGCATGTGGGTTGAATGTTCATATGTAAATTCCTTCACTGTGGTCTTTACGGGTTGCATGTACATCATCAAGTACATCGTCATCTTTATTAATTATCATTGGTGTGAATGAACGGGGGTCACTATTTTCACTATCATCTATGACCTCCCCTTGTTTTTTCTCGTGTAAAACGACATACCAATGTTCTGACGTAGGATCTTTCACATAGAAAACTTGAGATGCTTGTTGAACCATTATAAATGGCTCATCTCGATACCCTATCTTTCGAAAGTCCACTAGTGTGAATCCTGATTCATCAATTTTAACCCCACTTTTATTGTCAACCCATTTACACTTGAAAACTGGAACGGAAAACTTAGTGCAGTCAACTTCGCATATCTCTTCTATAAACCCATAGTATGCCATTGATCCAAGTACTGGATTTGTATCTTTCGAAGTCGATAACTGCATTGACTCGGCTTCAAGAGTAACACCAGAATTTTGAACTGTACTCTTTTCATCCATGGACTTCGTGTAAAATATACAATTATTCACTTCGTACGCTGTACATGAGATGACATCAAACTTCAATCCAGCAGCCAACCAGGTCAAGGTCTCTGATGCTGTTGAATCCTTGAACACCTCGTCTTTAAACCAAGGCATGAAAGTTCTATTATGTTCCATCAAGACCCATTTCTCTGCTTGTCTTGGGTTACTTGCCTTCACAATGGCTTTATGAGCTTCTATGTAAGGTATAACTTCATCTGTGTTATTCAATATGTACAAATGTGCTTACAAGACTTCTGATCGAGATTTACTTTGAATATTCACACCACGTAAACATTTACTTGTAGAACGCCTGTGGTGCCATGAATTAGCTGGAAGACCTATTGGATTTGCTTTTGTCATGTACTCTGAACAAAATTCAATACTTTCTTTAGCTATGTACCTTTCAATCATTGAAGCCTCTGGACGATAATGATTTTTCACATAACCTTTCAAAATTTTCATATACCGCTCAATAGGATACATCCATCTTAAGTACACTGGTCCACACAATCTAACCTCTCTTACCATATGCACCACTAGATGAACCATGATGCCAAAAAAAGATGGAGGAAAAAACTGTTGGGTTTAATAGTGTCAAAGTTCAAGAGGGGGGGGGGGGGGGTGAATTTACCTTTTAAAAGTTTTGCGCAAAATCAGTATTTATCACAGTATACAGAAAATAAATCGATTTATTTGAAAATGAACAGATTTATTTTGGCACTGTTAATGTTTAAAAACATTTATATCCGCCAAGTTAATCTCAAGATTATGCAGATTAATTTGCAAGTCACACACCCTGATATTAGAAAGAAAACCACTGAATTACAAAAAAACAACCTTCAATTTTAAGCAAGTGATTAAGGTTTAATTGATAGCTTGACAATTAATTGAGTTACCTATCACAATCAATCTGTTCCAGTGGCTTTTAACAGATTATATATGTTCTTTTCAGAATCAAACAATTTTTCCAGAAATTAAGAATAGTATGAAACAAGCCCAGAAAGAACAAATTTATTATTAATTGAACATATTTATTTCTTGACAGTTTAACAGATATGCAGTAATTCAAGTGCAAAGATTAAGGGAGAATGAACACAAGGCAATTATACTGGTTCACTCCAATGAGCTACATCCAGTCTTCACCTAATCCAAGGTGAAATTCACTAAATCACAATTCGAACAAACACAAACACCACTGTTCTTGAACCCTACAAGAACTTTGGTACACTTGCTGAAAAACCCTATTTCAGCACACACACTCTTCAAGAAACCCTATCAAGAAGAGTGTACAACCACACTTTTACAGGAAATGAAATGTGAAACGAATACACCTAATAGAGGATGCAGAAATTTGCCTTAACCTAGTAGAACAGATCGCTTAAACAGTAGAAGCACCTCTCACCAAGCTTTGGAACCAAACAAGAACAAGCACACTTTTGATTTTGGAAATCTTTCAAGAACAAATGCTAATTCTTTGTAAATCCTTAATTCTCTGATGAAAAACTTGTTTTCTCAATTGTATGATCGATTGTTAAACTCAGAAACAAGTTTTCTTTTTATAGAAAACAAACTTATAACAGATTTTTGAAAAACAGTTAAAGCTGTTATAAAAAGAACAAATTGAAAATAAAATGAACAGATTTATTTTCAAAAGCAGTTAGAGAATTTGTTATGTGAGGAGACTTAGTTAGCCATTCTGGTGCAGGGACAAAACTGAAAACCGTTTAAGATAGACATGGCACCAGAGTCAAAAAGAATCTATTCATTTACAGATGAACAGATTTATTTTTCAAAACGATAACAGAAAAAACTTAACTATTAGAACACAGTCGTTTTGAAAGGTAGAAGACTTAGTCAAAATACTTGATGCACAAAATCTAATTTTCACAAGACTTAGCCAATGCATCAGTTTAAAAATGAATCTGTTTATTTTGAAAAGAACAGATTTATTTTTATGCAGTAAACGTGTTTTTTGTAAAACATGTGAAAAACAGTTTAAGAAATTTTGTGCTTGCTCTTATCACATGGTCAGTGGTTAAGAGGTGAGTTACTAAGCAAAAGGCCTACTCTTAAACAACCTCTTAACACTACCTAAGACATTCTTAAAGCAAAATGAAATATACATGACTTGTACATAAAAGTCTTCATCAAACACATGTCTTGAAGGGGCAACAACCATCTTCAACAAAAACATCTCCATTTCAGACAAGATAACAACAATTTCATTTTGAAGTTCATCTAGTTTTGATGGATCAATGAATTTACAACAAATGGAAGAGAAGAATGAGCACAAACAGGTTATGGTATGTCTAACATTTTTTGGTAAGATCCCACGGATAGCTACCAGCAACAACTATTGCATCAAGATGTGACAATCATGAGACTTCAACCCAATTAACTTCAAATCTTGCATTGACACTAGGCTCTTCACATTTGAGGAATGTCCTTGTGACACTTTCACACCCTTTAGACATTGACAAAAACTAATATTTTCATCTTTTGACATTGTGTAACAGGCTGGGGGAAAATATGTACGCTTACCCATTTCTATGGGTGCCAACTTGCCGCGTATCTTCATCTCAATCAAATCTAAACGAGCATTTAGACCATCCTTCGTCTTCCCGTTAATGTTAAAAAGTGTACCAATTAAGCTATCACACACATTCTTCTCAACATGCATTACATCTATACAATGTCTGACTTCTAACCTCGACCAGTACGGAAGATCAAAGAAGATTGATTTCTTCTTCCAAATGTTTGTCACAGATGACTTTTTTTTTACTTACCGAAGGTGTGGTCTATGTTATTTACCTTTTCGTAAACCTCAACACCGGTTAATGGAGTTGGTGGACCACTAGCCTCTTGGTGTCCATTAAAGGCTTTTTTCAACCTCCGGTAAGGATGATGACTTCTAAGAAACCTCTGATGCCGAAGATATACTGTTTTCCTTCCATGTTTCAATTGTTGAGAAGCAGTCTCTCCTTCGCATATTGGACATGCTTTATGACCCTTAACACTATAACCTGATAAGTTACCATATGCCGGAAAGTCATTGATGGTGCAAAATAACATGGCATGAAGCTTGAAAGTTTTATTAGCAAATCCGTCAAATACTTCAACACCCTGGTCTCACATTAACTTCAAATCTTCAATTAGAGGACTTAGATATACATCAATATCATTCCCTGGTTGTTTCAAACCGGATATCATCATAGACAACATCATGTATTTTCGCTTCATGCACAATCCAGGAGGTAAGTTGTAAATAACTAGTAAAACAGGCCATGAACTGTGATTTGTACTCATATTACCAAATAGATTCATTCCATCTGTAGCTAAACCAAGTCAGATATTTCTTGATTCTTTACCAAACTCTGGAAACTCATCATCAATTTTCTTCCACTGAATAGAATTAGCTGGATGTCGGTACATGCCATCACATTTCCTCTCATCTACATGCCATCTAAGATTCTTAGCATCGTTTGGGTTTGCAAACAAACATTTCATCCTTAGAATGATGGGAAGATACCGCATAACCTTCATTGGGGGTCCATGCTTTTCTATATCTTCAATAGTATCATCATCTTTTTGTTTCAACTTATAATGTGGTAACCCACACCTCGGACAACTTTTCAACAATTCAACATCTTTCCGGTATAATATACAATCATTAGGACATACATGTATCTTTTTATACTCCATACCCATTGGACAAAGAATCTTTTTGGCCTCATAATTACGATTAGATAGAGTATTTCCCTCTGGAAGCATATCCTTCAACAACTGAAGCAATTTCGTGAAGCTTTTATCAGTCCATCCATTTATTGTCTTCAAATTCATCAATCTTAACATCGCCGACAACCGTGTGAAGTTAGTTGATGTAGGATACAATGGAGTCTCTGCATCGCTTGACATACTACCATATCCATGCGCTTTTGCAAAAGACTCAGCTCCTACATCACGAATCATGTCTTCCAATCGATCATCATCTACATCATCGTGTACTACTTCATCCATGGTGGACCCCACATATTCTTCAGTTATGGAAACACATGGTAAATTTAATAATTCACCATGCCATGTCCAAGTTGTATAAGATCGAAGAAACCCATCACATAGTAGGTGCTCCCTCATTATATTAACATCCAATATCCTTCCATTCAAACAATTAACGCACGGACACCTGATCTTTGCTCCATCATGACCACTATTAATCGCGTTACGTTGTGAAAATTGTATAAATTCTTCTACTCCTCTTTCGTACTCCTCACTTATATGAACATAATTCATCCAATTTCGATCCATTATATATTCTGGAATGTTTAGAATTTTTATATCAGTGTTCTATCTCACGCGTTTGCCGAGGGTTGAACACCTTCAGGCTCAATACCAGAACGTATTATTGCTAAATATAACATATGAAGTATCAACTAACAACTAACATATTATAAATTTTAATATAAATTACATAATACATAAAAAATAACAAATTGAAAATATAATAAGTACTAATACTAAATAATATAAATTTTGAAAAATACAAATTATAATACATAAATAACATACAAATTCAAAACATACAATAAATTATAATACATAAAAAAAATTAAAAAATTTAAAACAGCATACACCAACCTTGTGCGTGAACCAAAGTTGGTGGTGAAGAGTGATAGGGGAGCAAGAGCAACAGCGGCAGCAGCCAAAACGGTGACGGAGCAGTGACAGAGAGCCAATGGAACAGTTACCTTCGACCAACAATGCAAGAAACAAAAGCCATTAAAAAACAGATATTGTGATTCAAAGGAAGAAAGCGAATCAATGGACTCAGTATACGTACCAACAATGCAATGAACAGTGAAAACGATGAGGCAAACGAAAAGGATGAACAACGCAAACGAAAGGAAGAATATGAAAGTGGTGAGGCGCGTAAAAAAATTAGGGTAAAAAGCATTTACAAATGCGGTTAAATGTAAAAACCGCATTTGTAAATCAAGCGCTTTGATTTACAAATGCGGTTATACAAACTACTGCATTTGTAAATCAAATTAATTTAAAAAATGCCACCACGTTTTTAACGAATGCGTTTAAGCGTAAAGCCGCATTCAATAAAGAGGGCTTTTTTCTTCATTTTGCACTAGTGACTGTTTCTAGCTAAACTTAATTATCTAGTTAAGAGACATCCTTTTTTACTAGAACATTTTGACGTCCACCATGGGGTAGCTAAATCAAGCATGCGCCATTTTTAGAAATGCAAGTGATAGGAAGGACGATGGCACAAAAGAAATGAGAGACAATACATAAAACCTTGGACGTGGAATATTGCAAATCTTCGTGTTTAAATGAAACCATATCGCATTTATAACGTAGTAGGAAGGGAAGCATTTCGTTTGGAATCATTGGACGGTGGCCTTATACAAAGAAGGATTTACTAATCTTCATTTCAGTTTTAGTTTATTATGCACTCTTTTCTTTGTTGTGTTTCACTATAAATTTCCAAAACCAACCAATTTTTTTATTTAATTTAATAAATCTTCTTAAATTGGCGATTGAACCAAATTTTTTAATTAATTTTAATTCAAAGTCTCTTAAGTTAGGATGTTTATGTTTCTGGTAAAGATAGGTTTTTCTACATTTATTTTAATTTTGTCCAAAATTTTGATGAAGTTTTAACTCGTGGCATCTAAGAGAAGTTTATTAGTGATGGTGAAAGACAGGTTGATATGCATCCTGTCCTACTAATTTTCTACAACGTTGTAGCTCCACTTTTTCGTTTCTCATCCATCAGTATTATGGTCCCACACTTTATGTTTAAGCACTTTCTTTCTACCATCATAATAAATAAGTAAATTATATAAAGAAGAAGAAAACCATGTACGAGTCTTAACTAGATCCACTATCAGAAAAATTAAAACCATGTCTAAGTCTTAACTTAGCATGGTGTCGAGCCCAAACTTGGTCCACTATCAAAAAATAAAAATCATGTCTAAGTCTTAACTTGGCATGGTGTCGAGTCCAAACTCGGTCCATTACCAGAAAAATAAAAACCATGTGTAAGTTTAACATGGCATGGTGTCGAGCTCTCATTCGATCTACTTAATAGAAGAACAAAAACCATGCACAAATCTTAACCTGACATGGTGTTGAGCCCAAGCTCGGTCCATTACTACTAACAAAATTTTGATTAATTAGCCTCTAAGGCCTCACCTTGAGGCTAGGGGGCTTGTGATGTGATGAGTTGGTTCTGGTTAGTTAGCCTCTAAGGTCTCGATCTTAGGTTGAAGGGCTTGTGGTATCATAGGTCGAGTCTAAATAGTTTTTAAACTCTTATGAATAAGAATAAAGTTGATATGAAATCAATCTTAGATAATAATAAAGATTCAATATAGAAATCCCATTATTTTCTTCTCGTATTATTATAATATATAAAATATAAAAAATTGGCCTTAAATAGAGAATTAACATTTAATATTGGAAAAGACTGAAAGAAAAAAACAGGATGGGATACAAAAGGGTAGGGAGAACAAGTAAAGCATAAAAATGTCCTCATAAATAAATTAAATGATCTAATTAGGAGACATTCTTCTTGGTTAGAACAAATTCATTTGTGGTGAAAGAAGCCTATTTGGTGAGTGCTGAATTTAGTTTT
Source organism: Phaseolus vulgaris (assembly GCF_000499845.2). Lineage (NCBI taxonomy): Eukaryota > Viridiplantae > Streptophyta > Magnoliopsida > Fabales > Fabaceae > Phaseolus > Phaseolus vulgaris. The sequence continues at coordinate 37,088,110 of NC_023759.2, forward strand.
TAGGAAGTCGAATTCTGAGTCTATTTTTTGATTTTGGCGTATGAAAAAGTTTCATCGAGATTCAGTTTTTCGATAGCCAAATTCAGGTAGGAGGTCAAGTTTTTGTTTTTTTTTCAATTTGTAGGGTGTGATTAGGGAAGAAGAAAGGAAAAAATAAAAAATAAAAAAAAGGAAAAAATTTTGTAGGAAAAAAATAATTTAACGAAATTAAATAAAATTAAGAAGAATAAATTTAAAATAGTTTGTGAGAGAGAAAATTATAAAATTAAGGTGGAATATAATTTGGTTGGGTAGAGAAATAAAATATTTTAAACTTTTAGAATAGAAGGAAATATACAACTTTTGTGCATGTTTATTGTTATTGGTAAATTAATTTTTTTAAAAGATTTAAAAAATGCAGCTGGAAATTTAAAATGAATTAAAATAAAGGTAGTGCATTTTTTATATTTAAAAATAGGAAAAAGAAAAATAAAAATATTTTGCAGTAAAAAACTTTATTAAAAATTGAATTAAATTTTGGGAGGATTTTTTTTTTAATTTGTTAGAGAAAGTGAGGTAAATAAAAAAATTAGGTAAGGGAAAAAATCTTTTGTTTTTCTTAAATTTATTTCAAAATAAATTTATGATTATTAGTTTGTTTAAAATTGAACTAAATTAATAATATAAAAATGATTGATTTAAATTTTGAAAGGATATTAAAAATGAGAAGAAAATAAAATGAAAAATTTCATAGTAATTTTATTTCATAGCCACAGATGGCTTAATTGAATGAAGAACACTACAGTAGACATATATGTTTTTATACTTTATTCATGTATATAGGAAGATTAATTACTGTGCCGATAAGCTTGTTAAGCTTGTTGATTATGGTTCTTAGGTCTCAAGTTTCATTTGGTAAAATAATGTTCCTAGAATTGTTAATTCAGAATTTTTAAGAAATAAATTTGCTCTACCTTGTTATAGATTTGTTACATAATGGGTTTTGGTTTGGTTTATTTTTTTTATATTCTTTTTCGATTATGATATTCTAGTGTGTTACAAATTATTGATGAAGTTTGTAGGAACAATATAATTAGAATGGCAAACTACATAATGATGATGTTATGGCACTAACATTTTTGGTAAAAAAAAGTGATATGCTACTTTGTTACTCTCAGCTTTTGAACTAAAATAATAAGCATTCATGAAGGTATATGTAACTCTGCGGTGCCTTAGCTATTTTTATCTTTGAATTTGAACTCTGCGAAACATCATAAATTCATTGACAGGAGCCCTTAACAAGGTTTTTTTATACATACAAGAAAAGAAGATTTTTTTTTAATGAATAAATTAAATTAAAAGGAAGATATCTCAACTCAGGATATTTTAACCCGTATAAAAAATTCACAAAGCCTCTTTCGTTAAAAAAACCAAAAACCAAAACAAGCGGAGCTACCACAAACCCTTTACAGCCCCAACAGCACACAACTCCAGGGTTAAAAAGAACCTGCTTTAGACAGCAATGAAAAAACCAGAAAAAGAGGCCAAACGAAAGTCTCAACAGCACCAAAAACAAACCAGATAACACCTACTACTAAGGTGTAGAACCTGCATAGCATCAGCTAATGTATTTATACAGATGCCTCTCCTTAAGCATCACCAAACCAGCAACTAAAAGAAGATCAACGAAACAGTGACAACTTCAAAACGGTAGTATCAGCTACTAGCAAAGCCCTGTTTTCGTGAATCAAGTGCACCAAGGAGCAGCCAAAATTCATTAACTGACACCACCCTCAACCTATCTCTGCTGCCAGCACAGGAAGGCATGCATAAACCCTCCCAAAGCTCCTTCCTTCTATGGGATCAGTGACCTTACTAGCAGCCAAAAAGATATAGCAGCAACGCCACAATCAGAGAACAAATTCACAACTACCACCCTACAACCACACACCAAACATCCTAATCCAAACTCCACTTCACACAAAACTGGGAGGCAGTTTATACTCAGGACCCAGCTTATGCTATCTGCATAAATAACCAAAACAAACCGCTGTTACCACCAACAGCATCTAACTACTAGAGGACCCCAAGCACTCAACACCTACAAAAGCCACCTACTTTGCGCATACAGATACAAACCACCTCCAAAACCCCATCCCATATCCACCCTCCTAGCTTCCAATGCCAGCCCTCACAGGGAGATCAGTTCAGATATTCAGGACCAGATCTAACTTACATTGATTGTTTGAGTCTTGAAGGTGTATTCTCCATGGTCATTTTGGTTTCAGGATCCAACTTTTAGCCTTTGCTTCTGTTCCCTTTAACTATTACAAATTATTTGTATTTGTAGATTCAATATCTTCTATGAACTTAGCCTCTCAGGCTTCTGCAACTTTTCCACAGTCGTGTACCTATTATTACTGTTAATAATGTCATTCATTTTAGATTAAAACAAACTAATGTAAAATAAAATAATGAGGATTACATATAACAAATTATTTGGTAGGCATTTCAACGGAATATCTTATAGAGATCATATATATGTTCTTTTTGTTTATATATTTATCTTTATTTTTTTTTGTTTATAAACACATTTTCACCAAAAAGAAAGTACATCATCTCTACTCATCTACTGTACAATATATTGTTAAATCTCTTATATTGACTTTAGTAAGAGATTTTTCTGCAAATAGATCTCCATTAATTGTTCAGGTATCCTCCTCTACCATAGCACATTACCTAGGAGTTCATAGCTCGGCAAGAAGATTTCAACCTTCTTAATAGCTTGTCCCAGTGACACCTCAAATCTGGAAAGGACATGTAAATCAAACACTGATCAACCCAATGAACCTCATTCAACCACAAATCTAACTATAAAAAAAAAATACATATTTTTAAAACAAAAACATCATTCCGAACAAGAATAAGTCCTCAAAGACTCTCTTCTCTTGTCAGCACATCACAAGAGAGATACAACAAAAATTAAAAGTTCAAATTATTACTAAAAAAATATGCTTATTAGGATGGGCCAAAAATGGATATTAACTATAATAAATGGATGCAAATATGTAATTATCGTAGGCATTTCTCGTTAGTTATAGACATATTCAATGAATTTGCCATTTCTCTATTTTTGGATTTTCTTTCCTACCTCACTCCCACAGGTGAACCATGTGTTTTTTTTTTATCAGCAAGAATCAATTAAATTAAAATGGTCACTTAAGGGGTGATCCAACCCTTATACAAAAGGACAAATAATACATTTCCTTTTACAACAAAAGATCAAGAATCAAACCTTTAAAGATACATTAATAGAATACATCCGTACCAAGGGTTATAGACACCAGTCAGAGAATGAGAAGCTCGTTGACGGTATCTTTGAAGCGATCCAAGACCAACACTTTAATATGATCAACCACTCCATCTTTAAATAAACAATTGTTCCTATGTCTCCAAATCTCACTAACCAACGCAATCCAAATATTACCCATAATAAGATTAACTGAAGTATGTGTAAGAATTAATGGCTTAAACAAGAGGGGGATGGATTGTTTATCAAAGATTTTCGCAAAGATTGAATATGAATGAAGCTTTAACACAATTCACAGATAAAACAATCAAGGAAAGCAATCAAACAATGATTAAGAAATTGTTTGCAGAATTTCAATTGGTTGAAACTTCGTTTTAACCGGTTGTTTATAGCAGCAACAAAAGCAGAATTAAAACAAACAATTATAAGGAGTGAGAGAGAGAGAGATTTACTCAGCCAATTTTATACTGGTTCACTCAACCTTGACCTACATCCAGTTCCCAAAACAACCACTGGGTTCCACTAGTAATCACTCACAGATTACAACATATACAACCACAAAGAGGTGATCTTGAAACCACAAGACCCACTCACCTCTCTGCAAACACACACCTCTAGCCAGAACAACCTCTGACTTTACAAGATTTCACACACATTTACAACTTTATGAAAAATCAAATACAAGAATCATGAAAGGAACATAATACACGTGAGTTTACAGGAATCAGAAAGCTCCTATGATCATACCTTGAACCATTGCACAACTAAACAACAATCTTGCAAAACTTTTGAAAAACTTCTTTCAAATCAATCTCAATCTCACTTCTTTTTGTTTTTATTTATAGCACACAAATCTAGCCATTCTAGGCAGCATTTATTGTCCAAAATAGTTTTGATTCACATCCAAAACAGATTAATAGGTTTTCAAAAGGCTGTTATGAAATGTCACAATCAACTGGTTGAAAAGTTGTTTTAACCGGTTGAATTGGTTAGGCAGTTGCATAACCAATTCAAAAACAGTTTTAAAACCTTTAAACAAGCCAAGTGACAAACAACCGATTATTTTGATAATTCAACCGGTTGTTTTTGTTTTTGCTTAGAAAAACACTTTTCTTATAGAAACAGATTGAGCAAGCTTTGTGCAAGGGACTAGGAAAGATCTTACAAAGATTCTAAACACCCTAAACTAAACCCAAACCAAAAGCAGCACAACTTTAACCTTCATCATGGATTTAAAATATCAAAACTCCCATGTTCAACAATCTCCCCCTATTTGATGGAGACAAATCCTTGGGATGCTTTTTGGAATGTTCTTGTTTAGAATTTGTATAACCTGCATTCATAAGCAAACAGAGACATACAGGATAATCTATTCCAATCAAACAGGTACCACAAACCATAGGTGTTAATGTATTTCCAAGAAACATTAGGCTCCTTAGGAACCCATTTCAGAATACCCTTAGGGACAAAAAACTTTCTGATTCTGCAGAACCTAACAGAGTGTCCCTTTTTCATGCAATAGAAACAACAAACAACCGGTTGTTTCAATTTTTTAACTGATTTTTGATGAGTGAAAGTTGGAAAAGTTCTTGTGCATCCTGTTTGTTCGCTTTGGGGGTTAAAACCCAAGCCAGATTTTCCAAATACACATGTTTGGGATGCCAACACATTTTCAAAATTTGATTTTCCTTTCGAAATGATATCAATTGTTTTCACAAGATATAAGACTTTCTCTTGAAGAGACTCACGATTTTTGCAAAAATTTGAATCACGTTTGCAAGATATAAGAAAATGATAAAAAATGGTAAGAAGAAGAGATGTTTCTTATTCTCTTATGTGTATATTACATCACTTCATGTATAGGAAATATATAGGGATTTTCTCTCCCCCAAATTACAATCTAATTAGGTAGGATACTAATCATGAGATTTTATAATTATTAAATTAATTGCATATAATTGGGTACAATATCGTCAAATATTGCATACAATAATTGCATATAATTTGATAATTATTATTTCCTTAATACTCCCCCTCAAGTTGGTAGGTGAAGATCAATAACCCCAACTTGTGTCGTAGTGTCAAAAATCGTTCCTTGCCCAATGACTTCGTAAAATTATCTGCGAGCTGATACTGTGTCGGTACATATGAAGGGCTGATTATCCCAGCTTGTAATTTTTCTCGCACAATGTGGCAGCCTATCTCAATGTGTTTTGTGCGTTAATGAAATACTGGGTTTGCTGCTATATGTAATGCCGCTTGATTGTCACAGAAAAGTTGAGCTGGCAAGTTACATGGCACCTTTAAATCCTGCAACAGATATCGCAACCAAACTATCTCCAAACAAGTATTGGCCATTGCGCGGTATTCTGCTTCCGCTGATGATCTTGCTACGTTTGTCTGTTTTTTTACTTCCATGAGATAATAGAGGAACCAAGAAAAATGCAATACCCAGATACTGATCTCCGAGTTGTCTGACAACCTCCCCAGTCTGAGTCGCAATAAGCTGTCAATGTCAGATTGTTTTCGGATGGCAATAGCAATCCTTGTCATGGTGATCCTTTGATGTACTTTAGGACTCGAATTGCGGCATTCCAATGAGGTTTCCGTGGATCCTGTATATATTGACTTAGGGTCCGAACCGAAAATGTTATGTCAGGCCGAGTAACCGTGAGGTATATCAGTCGTCCCACGAGTTGCCTGTATTTGATTGGATCCTTTAATAACTTTCCATCGTCTGGTGTGAGTTTTAGGTATTAATCCATTGGAAATTTGTCTGGACGAGCACCTGTGAGTCCCGTATCCTGCAAAATATCAAGCGCATATTTTCTTTGAGACATGTAAATACCAGGTTTGGAACAGGAAAATTCAATCCCTAGAAAATATTTTAGGTCTCCAAGATCTTTAATGCGAAATTGTTGTAATAAACAATCTTTAACACGCTGAATTTCTGTCAAATCATTTCTTGTCAAAAGAATATCATCCACATAAATCAAAAGAGCAGTAAATGATGAGTTATTTTGTCTTGTGAATAGAGAGTAATCTGTCTTGGACTGTTGAAATCCTACAGATTTAATCACATGAGAAAATGTTGAAAACCATGTTCGAGATGCTTGTTTGAGACCATAAAGGGATTTGTTGAGTCGACATACAATGTTCTCCCCCTGTCGATGATGCCCGGGTGGCAAGTCCATGTAAATAATTTCATGCAATGTGCCATGTAAGAAGGCATTTTGCACATCTAGCTGGTGAGTAAACCAATTTCTGGCTGCTGCAACACCTTCAATCTGAGTGTACCCCTTTGCGACAAGGCGAGCCTTATATCTGTCGCTGCTACCATCTGAGTTGTACTTTATTTTATAGACCCATTTGCATCCGATGGGTTTCTGCCCCACGGGTAACGGTGTCAAGGTCCACGTTTGATTTAGCTGCAAGGCGGAAAGCTCTTCGTCCATTGCTTTTTGCCAATTTGGATCAAGGATAGCTTGAGCATAAGTGTGAGGTTCTTTGGTGGCTGTGATGTTAGCAAGATATGCACTATGTGTAGAAGAAAATCATGAATTAGAAAGAAAATGATGCATAGGATACCTGGTTCCATTCGGTCGGTCTTGGGCAGTGGTCGAATGATTGGCTTAGGATCCCGTTACGTAGTCTTGAAGTCAGGAAGGTTGGGTTGATGTGCGACTGGATCGTCGAATAGGAAGGTCGGTTGGAGAAGGTTTGGTAATGGGTGCTAAACTTATTGGCATGGGAGAAGAAGGTTGGTCTACTGGAGGTTCATGTGTATTATGACGAGTAGGAGAAGAAGGTTGGTTTGATGGAGGTTCAGGTGCATTGTGACGAGTAGGAGAAGAGAGTTGGTTTGATGGAGGTTCAGGTGTATTGTGACGAGTAGGAGAAGAAGGTTGGTTTGATGGAGGCTCAGGTGCATTGTGATGAGTAAGAGAAGAAGGTTGATTGAGTGAATGTTGGACAGGAGTGGGTAAGTCAATGTCAATAGTGGGCAAAATACCTTGTAATGGAGGTGAGGATTGTGTCTGTGACTATTGGCAGAATGGGAAAACACTTTCATGGAAGATGACATCCCGACTTGTAAAAAAAGTGTCTGCATCTATATCAAATAATTTGTATGCTTTTTGACTGTGAGGATAACCAATGAAGATGCATTGTCGGGCGCGCGGATCAAATTTTTGCTTAGGTGAAACAACAGTTGCGTAACAGAGGCAACCAAAAGTTTTTAGATGAGAAAGTGAAGGTGGTTGATTATATAGTAGCTCAAAAGGTGATTTATTTTTTAGTAAAGGAGATGGCAAGCGATTAATGATATATGTGGCGGTTAAAAAGCATTCTCCCCAAAATTCTAATGGTAAATTGGACTGAAATAGGAGGGCTCGTGTTGTGTTTAAAACATGTCTATGTTTGCGTTCTACTACTCCATTTTGTTGAGGAGTGTACACGCAAGTGCGTTGACATTCAATACCTTTTTTGAGAAAAAAATCATACATTGAAATAAATTCCAGTCCGTTGTCAACGCGGATGGTTTTAACAGATGCCTGAAATTGATTTTGTGCAAATGTAATGAATGACTCTAAGAGATGTTGGGTTCCAGATTTGTGATTCATAAGCCTGCGTGTGAGAAAAAACTGTTTTCCAAAATGATTTGGGGTTTTATGAGGACCCCAAATGTCACAATGCAATAGATTAAATGGAGAATGAGATTTTATTGTGCTTAAAGGAAAGGGTAGCCTTGTCTGTTTAGCTTTGGGACAAATACTACAATTATTATGAATGGGAATGAGATTTTTACTGATAGGGATATGTAGTAAGGAAGATACAAGTTGTAGACACGTCGGAGAAGGATGTCCAAGGCTCTTGTGCCATAAATCAGGATCGGTCGATATTTGAGATGCGTGGGCTTGGTTTGGAAGAGGGGACATGTAGTGTAAGCCTGCGTGTTGTTTACCCGAGCCAATCATCCTCCCCGTAGCCAAGTCCTATAAAACGCAACCATGTGGAGTAAAAACGACACAACAATTTAGTGAACTGGTTATCTTACTAATGGACATGAGATTTAAATTAAAAGAAGGAACACAAAGAACATCTTTGAGAGTGATTTTGTCATTGAATTTAATTGTGCCTGTAGATGAGATGGGCGCAGTTGAGCCTGTGGGCAGATTAACATTTGAAATAAATGATGATGAAGTGTGTGTGAAAAATTGTGAATCAGATGCAATGTCATCGGTTGCTCTGCTATCCAAAATCCATGGCTTCGTAAAAGCAGAATTAGAAAAGGAGTTATGGGCAAGCAGACCTGCAGAGCTAACAAATGTGTCACTTTTACCGTTATTGTTGAGCGAGTAAATAGCCCTTGCCATTTGCTGAATTTGCTCAGCACTGAAGCGTTGTACGAGGTTTCTATCGACCTCGTTACTGGTGCCTTCTTTACCATACATGATTTTTTATTTAGGGGATAAAAATAGAGAGGCTGTCAGGCACCAATATTAAGGAAATAATAATTATCAAATTATATGCAATTATTGTATGCAATATTAGACGATATTGTACCCAATTATATGCAATTAATTTAATAATTATAAATCTCATGATTAGTGATGAGAATCAAATAAAGGAGGCTTTTATTAATGGAGGAAGAGGACATCCACCCTCACATTTGAAGTTCTTCCTTCTAGTCTTCTCAAAATTAAAAGAAGACATAAAATAAAGATGAGGCCCAAGCTCAAAGCCCAAGCCCAAGCCCAAGAAGGCCAAAGCCCAAAGAGCCCAAGTCCATCCCATGAGGGGCAAGGCCAAGCTTTGAAATACTCTTGTATAGTTTTAGGAGGTGTGGTTATTAAATAAAGGAGTGTGAAAATGTAAAATAAAGTCACATTGTCCATGTGACTTAGGAGAGTGGTGTAGGTGTAGTTTTTAAGAGGTGCCATAGTAGAAAAAGGTCACACCTCCCATGTGACTTGTTTTTTGTGGGAATTTCAAATGAGTTTATTTGAATTTTCCCACCTATTTTTCAGCACCTCTAGGCTATAAATAAAGGTGCTTAGCTTGTACAATGCAGATTTGAATTTTAATTAGAGAAACTATACTCAATTTTTGAGAGAGTATTGGAGAGCTTTGTGCCTTCTTCACTAGTCTTATCTTGATGGTTCAATGGTTACCTCAAGTGGCGGCTTGCACACTTATCTTGGAGTCTCCATCCTCCTAGTGGCGTGATCATCCAACCATTCCTCCATCTTCATGAGCTTTCTCTTCTCCTTCCTTCCTTCTCTTTTTATGTTCATTCCATAGCTTGTTCCTTTGAAATTCTGTTCGGTTCCTTTGGTGTTCTTGCTGTTTTTGTTTCGGTTTTATATTTCTGCCGATTCATTCTTTCTTCTTTTTCATTTTCTAGCTTTTATGTTCGGTACATTTCAGTTTTATGCCATTTTGTTCGGTGCAATTGCTTTTCCTTCCATTTCAACCGCTTCAATTTGACAATATGTGGAACTTCCATATGAGTTTGGGTTTTGGTACTAGTTTTGGTGAGTTCTTGTTCATAGAACCTTGATCCAATTCTATGATAAAGTGCCTATCTCATATCCAACTCAAGATGATTCCTAAGAATGTCAAGAATCATTCTAATTGTGCTAGTGGAATCACATTAATTAGTATCCTACCTAATTAGATTGTAATTTGGGGGAGAGAAAATCCCTATATATTTCATATACATGAAGTGATGTAATATACACATAAGAGAATAAGAAACATCTCTTCTTACCATTTTTTATCATTTTCTTATATGGTATCAGAGTCATTTCGAGCCTATCCTAGCGAGTATTTGTTGGGTTTAGCAGGCCACCCGCTATCGGGCCGTTATCGGACCACCCATAACATATATCTCCACGCACGAGTTGGTAGCCTCGACGTGAGGGGGGTATGTTGGAGATCCCACATCGACTAGAGATTAGAGCCTTTCATAGTATATAAGTGGGTGCAAACCTCACCTCATTGAGCTGGTTTTATGGGGTTGAGTTAGGCTTAAAGCCCACTTCTTAACACAAGAGGATTTTTCATGCATCAGTGTAGAATTTTCTAAATCAGTTTTTGATTGATTCAAGTCTTTTTCCAAAACTGTGATTTTCATTTTCAACTTGTTGTTTTCACATTTCAATCGGTTATTTGAAAAAGTTAATCTTTAGCTTCTTCATGAATTTCGTGGAAAGCATCAAGCAATTGAAAATAATTTTCACACTTATTAGAAGAGGTTGTACTTACTTCACTTGATTCTGATTCTCCCTTGGTCATTAAGCAGACTTCCACTTTGTTTTTAGAAGAGATTGAGCCAACAGATGACTCTTCTTTATCCACCAAGTCACTCCTTGGATTCTTGTGCAATTCCTCAAGTGTGTCCCACATTCCCTTAGCTGAAGTGTATTCTGAAATCTTGAGCAATACATCAGAGTCTAGAGCAGACACAATAATATGTTGTGCCACACAATCAAGATGTTCTTTAGAGGATTCATTAATTTCAGACATATGCACATAGGCATTATTTGAAATAACATTCCAAATATTTTTATCTAAGGATTGAATAAAGATATTCATTTTTATGCACCAAATAGGATAGTTTTGACCACAGAACAAAGGTGGTTTGTTCAAAGAGGCACCTTCCCCAAAAATCTTTTATTAGCCATAAAAAGATTTTTAACAAACAGAATTCAAAACTTGAGTAACTTTCAAGAACCTTGCTCTTGATGCCAATTGTTAGGTTTGATGGCTACAACAAGAGGTGAGGGGGGGGGGTGAATTGTTTTCAAAAGATTTTCTCAAATACTATGCTTAGAATGAAACTTTAACAATCAACTCAGAAAAGCAATTCAGTAAGCTAATCAAAATAGCAAACAGAAACAGATAGCACAATTTTAATTGGTTAAAAATATGTTTCAACCAGTTGTTTTTGACAACGGAAAATATCAAATAGATAATGAGAGAAGAGATAGAGAGAATCACACACAAAAATTATACTGGTTCACTCTATCCAATAGCTACATCCAGTCCTCAGTCAAACCATTGAGTATTCACTATGCAACAAATCATAGATTACACATACACCAAACACAAAGAGGTGACTTTGAATCCCACAAAGCCTACTCACCCTCTTTGCACACAACAAACACCTCAAGCTAGAATCACACTGACTTTACAGGATTTTACAGCAGTTATACAAAGAGTTATATGAACAATTACAAGAACTTGAACAGGATTAGAAAACACCTGGAAACACAGTACACCAGAACCCTATTGATCAGTTCATTGAATCACAACAAAGCTCGAAGGCAATCATGCTAAAACCTTGGTAAAAACCTTTTCACAAACAATTTGTAACTTCTCAAATCAATCACAATCAGAGTATCAAATTTTTCTATTTCATCAATCGCTTTACGTTCAAAAGAAGACTCATTTTATAAACCTTGAGAAGCTACCGTTGATGACAATTTTGAACATTCAAATCAGTTAAAACAGGTTTTTAAAAAACTGTTATGAACACATACATTTAATCAGTTAAAACCACGATTTAACCGGTTGAATGGTTTTGTCAGTTATACAACTGATTCAAAAAACAGTTTCAAAACCCCTTTGCCAGCTAAGTGACAAACAACTGATTATCTCGAAGCTTTAATCGGTTATTTTTCCCTTTACATGGAAAAAACACTTTAATCTTCAAAACAAATTGAAATAAGCTTTGTCTGAGAATCAATACTGATCTTACAAAGATTCTAAACCCCATACCAAAACCTAAACCTAAAACATCACACAACTTCAGTCTTCATGAGGATTTGACACATCAAAGCTTCCCATCTTCAACAGGAGAGATCTTAGGATTGCTAGGAGAAATAATAGAGAATCCTTATAGTAGAAGGATTTATAGAGAGTTTGGGCATTAGAAGAGTGGGGAATAATTTTGAGGATAAAGTTACCTGGGAGTTAGGTGATGGTGAGAGTATTTTCTTTTGGGAGGATAAATGGGTTGAGAATGGTGTTTTAAGAGTTTTTTTTTCCCTAGAATATTTTACATATCCACGTCTAAAATGGCGAACCTGGCTTAGGAAGGGGTCTAGTATGGTAATCTTTGGCAGTGGAAGTTGGATTGGAGAAGGCACAATTTGAGTGGGAAAAAGATAAGGAGTAAGTTAATGCTACAAATTGAAGGGAATAATCTGGTTAAGGACACATAGGACGCTTGGGTTTGGAAGGAAGATGAATTGTCAGTTTTTAAAATAAAATCAGCTTTTAGGATATTAAGGAAAGAAGCAAGTGGCAAGCAAAGACAATTATACGAGTTTTTTTGAAGTATTAAAGCGTTACCGTAAGTGACAAGCTACTGACAAGGAGCAATTTGGTGAAAAGAGGGATGGTGTTGGAAAGTAACTTATGCGTAATGTGAGATGTTGAAGAAGAGACGACTAACCATATTTTTTCAAATGTAATGTAGCTTGGCTAGTATGAAATCAATGCAACAAATGGGTAGGTGATCTCACAACTGAGCACTGTGAAGCTAGTATACACTTTGAACTCTTTAGTTTGGGTTGGGTTAGTAAAAACGTGAATAAACCGTTGGGAAGCATGTGGATAGCAGTGATAACAGAGATAAGGAAACAGAGGAATAAAATCATTTTTTTAAAAATGGTCAAGTGGATAGCGTAGAAATTTTTACTTTGACTCAATTAAAGGTGTGATCTTGGTTAACTAATAAAGAAAGCCTAACAAATTTTGCATACCCTCAATGGTGTTTGAATCCTATAGAATACTTAAAATCCATTAAGAAAGGATAATTTCTAAAGGTAGTTTTTTGAATGTGATTGTTGATCTGCATTGCTTGTCTGACGCTAGTATTAAAACTATCATGCATGTTTATTTTTGGGAGCGGGCATTACTGATCACAACTCTAGGTTGGAAGGTTGCCTTTGTATTGGTTTTGTAGAAACATAAACACTACAAGAAAAAACTGTATTTCCCATGGATAATTACCCATGAAATTTTTTTGGTATGTAAATAGGTTTTTATCTACCAACCACTTCGTAGGTAATGTTATTGAACATTAAAAAAAGAAAAAGCTACTTTACGTACAAAAGTTAGGTGGTAGTAAAGATTTTAATGTATTTTACAGTATTTTCAAAATAAACAAAATAAAAATTATATTGTTTCCTCCTGAGAAACATAGTTTCCCTCCACCGAAACACTCCACTCTCTCACTTGCTCCCTTGACTGAAACAGTTTTCCTAAACTGAAAGTGAGAATGTTAATGGAGGTTCTGAAATCCAAATCCAAGACATCCAACCGTGAGAATGTGAAAATCGAAACTGTAACACCTTCAAAGCTCTTCAACCCAGTGAAACGACCAAAGAATGAAACTTTGAAGTTCCCATTTTTTTCTGTGTTCCCAGTCTCGGTTTCGTTCCAAAATTTGAACCCAAATTCGTGTCTTCCCAAACCTACACTGAAATCCCCTATTCTTGGTTTCAATTTGTGAAACCAAAAGCCCTAATCTGGTGTTGGTGATTGTAAACCTAAATCCTGAATGGTGACTTCGTAAATGCAGTGAAAGCGTCGTCGTGGTGGCCTGAAGCGCAAGCGATTGAAGGGAGATTTACGGAGGCTTATTCATCCAGTATTGAGAAAGGTATTGAAATTTTTTTCTTTCGTTTATTGTAGGTGGATTACTTTACATTTCAGGTGGATTACTTTACATTTAAAGTGAGCGGTGCAGTGGTGAGCGGTGCGGTGGCTCACCACTTCCACCGTTTAGAACCTATAAATAATACCTAAATAATGTAATGGAAGAAATATAATAAGCAATAATACACATATTCCCTTACCTCTACTTCCTTCTCTGTTCACTATTTTGTTCTTTGTATTCTATTATGTTCTTTTCTCTGTTCGGAATTCCCAATTGGGTTTCCTTCCTTCAGCTTTATCTTGGGTTCAATTGGGAACCCTATATGACATTTTTGTTCTATCAGTTTAGGGTATTTTACAATATACTTTAAATGTATTGATATTGATAACCTATTGTAATCGCATAGTGTTTGTTTCATATGGGACCTTGAAGTGGAGAAGCTGGTATTCTGTGAAGTGGAGAAGCTGGTATTCTGTGACCTTGAAGTGGAGAAGCTGTTATTTTGTTTTCTATCGTGCAGGATCAAAATTTTGATGTAAGTCTTCTTTTCCAAGAACTCGTACTGGCTCCTTCATATTTGGCTATTCAGCTGCACTCATTTGCGGTAATGAAGGGTATGACATGATGAACAAGGGCAATGTATGGGCATGGAATTTTGTAGCAATATATTTCTTAATATATTACATATTCTTTCAGGTCTTTATATATTTCTTTCCTTTTTTTCAGATGTTGGTATGTTACAATGTTTAGTCTATATTTCAGATGTTGGTATGTTACAATGTTTAGTCTATAGACTTTTGTATTCATATGCAAAGTTGCTCTAATAAATAAAACCGGGCTATCCTTTTGTAATTTGAAGAATAAACACTTATCTTAAAACTAGGTGTTATCAAATGATTTGGATTGGAAGTGACATTAGTAAGAATACTATCTTCTAGATAAATAGTCTTTTCTTATTGTCAATGATAAAGTGTTTTAGATATTGGGGTTAAATATTTTATGTTTACACAGATCTATGAGATATATTGGAAGCTTGAGTGTGGAAGTAATAGACCAGTTTTTGACTATCTAGAGTTACTAAAAGTGAAAATAATTTGTTTGCATCGTTATAATCTTTGAGTTACATACCACTATAATGTAAAAATGTAATAGAATATTTCACTTGAACTAGATCTCATTCTTGTGCTTTTTACTTAATTTATTTATTGGTTTGTTATATTCCCTATAGACAGTATTTGATTTTTAGCTAATCCAAGGGTCTTCTTTCTCGTCCAGATTGTAGGTAGTCATCTTACTAAAGGTGAAAATAATTTGTTCATTCTTGTGCTTTTTACTTAATTTATTTATTGGTTTGTTATATTCCCTGCAGACAGTATTTGATTGTTAGCTAATCCAAGGTTCTTCTTTGTCGTCCAGATTGTAGGTTCATCTTGTTCCTTAAATATTGCAAATATTGAGTTATTTGAGGTTAAATATTGCTTTGGATTTTATTCCTTTTTAATGTACTTGTTTATTTTGGTCTTAAAGGTCAAAGTCACCGTACAAATAATGGCTTGTGTACATAGTTTGCTTTGTCCCACAACCCTCTTCACATTACTATATAGTCTTTACTTGTTTATTTTGGTCTTAGAGGTCAAAGTCATTGTACAAATAATGGCTTGTGTACATAGTTTGTTTTGTCCCACAACCCTCTTCACATTACTATATAGTCTTTACTTGTTTATTTTGGTCTTAGAGGTCAAAGTCACTCTACAAATAATGGCTTGTGTACATAGTTTGCTTTGTCCCACAACCCTCTTCACATTACTCTATAGTCTCTTCACATTAGCATGAACCAAAGGTCGTTGGATCCAAACATAGTCGCTGCCTATGGCTTAGAGAATAAGAAGGGATTGATGGGATGTTAAATGTTGATCATTGTATTTGTGATGGGAATATTGAATTGCTATTTCATTATGATATATGTTTTTCATGCTCTTTTCTGTGATTAATTTGTCCTATCTTTTCAATCATCTGAATCAACTTAGTTGTACTTCAAAAATTTTGTAGTTTGATGAGATTGTTTTGTATTAGCAGTGAGTATTATCTGAATTGCATTACTCTTGCAGTCTCACATTCATTATTTATACCTTAACCCCCCTTGTATTTTTTAAATGCAAATAGAATGAGTAAATGAGTTATTAAGGCCTTTATATGTTGATGAATTCTTTTTTAAGTAAAATATAAAGTTAAAGAAATAGGAGTCCAAATTGTAGTGCAGATGGTTAATGATTTATTGTTATAAACTTACATGTCATCTACATCTTCTTGATCTTACTGGTATTATTGTATTCTAATTTCTGAAGAAGGATGAATAAATACTATAAAATGGAAGTACTTGAGAAAGCTGAAAAGGACTTAGCAGCTGTGACAGATCAGTATGTGTCACGATAATGGAATAATAGGGCTTTATGGAATGACTAGTTTATTCAAAGAAATAGTTTCTAAGAGTAAGTTGTAGGTGTTTGGAATGAATGTGTAAGTTATAGGTCTGACATGTGTCTTTTCTTTTTCTTTCTTGAATATTTAGGAACTCTTAATGTCCACCCTCTGTTGTAATTTGGTAATACTAGTGTAGAACATTATGAAATATGGAATCATTAAAAGGATCTTGCAATCTTGTATGTTTTTCTCCTTGTTATGTGAGACTGGTCACTTCCTTGAAACTTTTCTCCCTTCACTTCCTTATATCTTCTAACAACATGACAAAGTTGTTCCTGTGCTCCCAACTGTTTTCAATAGGGGCCAAAATAGTTCTTTTCACATGTCATGGCAGTGCTACCATGATTTAGATTTCAAAATTCTATTTCTACCACTAAAGCAACATTGTTTAGGGTTTTTTTCGGATACAACTACAGTTTCTCTACCATTTTGTATTACATTTTTTGCTTAATAGATATAGTATTTGAATCAGTTCCCTGTTTACCATTCCATGAAAAGGTACCTCTGTTTCTTTCCACTTTATTACAATTTTTTTTTCTTCATGTGCTATGTTCTTCCTGATTCACACTGCAAACTTTTATCTAATTCATCTTTTATTTTATTTTTTTTCATTTTATTACTATGCTCTTATGCCTGATTGATGGTAATTGTGTGTATAAACAAACTGAGACTAATTATTTAGTTTTCTTTTTTTTTGTTTGAGTATTCATTTGTCTAATATATGAACTATTTGTTCGTATTTAAAATGATGATCATTCTGCTATAGTGATTTCAGAGCTAGCCACTACATGGCATATGAGATCTAAAACTGTGGTTGCCACATTGTTTACTCCCAAAAAATTTCAGTACCAATGTTCCTTCTATCTGTGCTCCCTGCTTTTGTACCACCTTATACCAACACTTGGAAAGACCAGTACAATTGTTCCTTGTATATGCTTCCTTTTCCTGTAAAGGACCTGAATCATTTACACATAGCTCTAGCACACCCTTGCCTATGAAGAGAAAATCTTCAAAAAAACAACCCTCTCCAGCACCTACTTGTCTGACCTGCAGACACACCAAGGCTGAGTAGCTCTAAAGGATCTGAATCATTTACACATAGTTCTAGCACACCCTTGCCTATGAAGAGAAAATCTTCAAAAAGAAAACCTCTCCAGCACCTACTTCTCTGACTTGCCCCTGCATGATCACATCTGAAAGATATACTGACTTGCTTCTTCCTTCCTTGACCAAAAAATGAGTACTAAGATTCATATACTCATTCATACCAATCTCCCAACAACAACTCAAACCCTTGTCATAGATTTTGCTCCAACCAAAGAGTGGACCTTAAAATAAACCACTTCAATAGTCTAGCTCCCACTCCTATGCAAATATGAGGAGAACTTAGTCTGCATACTGCAGAAACTACTAGGATATGTAGCAATTTAAGCTCATGCTAAACCAAAAGAGCATCAGAGAAAAACCTTGCCTTTCAAGAAGGAACCAATCTGAAAAAGAAACTTTTAGCCTTACATAAGGCTGCTGCCAGTTCTTAAAAACTGTAGGCTTATTGCTCTTGATTCTGCTTATTTTACTCTAAATCAGAACATCATTCCAATCTCAAAAAGACACTTTTAGCCTTACACAGGGCTGCTGCCAGTTCTTAGAAAACCGTAGGCTTATTGCTCCTGATTCTGCTTAGATTACTCTAAATCAGAAGATCATTCCAATCTCAAAAAGACACTTTTAGCCTTACATAAGCCTGTTTCCAGTTCTTAAAAAACTGTAGGCTTATTGCTCTTGATTGTTCTTAGATTACTCTAAATCAGAATTCTTAGATTGCTGTAAATCAGAACATCATTCTAGTACGATTATACCACCTAGATACCACCTTATAGAAGGCTTATTCTGCATGCCTTCAATGTGGTTCTGCTATACCTCCTAGATGGTTTAGGTAGCAGCTCATCAACCTCTGACCACACCTTTTCCACCCTTAGCCACTCTAGTTTGTTTCTTGCATCTCTATCTTGTCAAATTTCCTTACACCAAGTCCTCATACCACACCTTTTCCACCCTTAACCACTCTAGTTTGTTTCTTGCATCTCCATCTTGTCAAATTTCCTTACACCAAGTCCTCAGAGACTTGCATCTCCATCTTGTCAAATTTCCTTACACCAAGTCCTTAGAGACTTCTTCAACTCATATTATAGGAATTTATTCAATATTATTGTTTTGTCCTTCGTAGGAGTAGTTTCATATTAATAACTAATATAAATTATTAATGTTAATCTACCTGTGTGTAGTTGAGAAAAGAAGGTGTAGTTGAGAAAAGAAGATATTGAAGTTGGACTATAGTTGAGAAAAGAAGGTGTAGTTGAGAAAAGAAGATATTGAAGTTGGACTGTAGTTGAGAAAAGAAGATATTGAAGCTGGATTGTTCTTGAGAAAAAAAGATATTGAAGTTGGACTTTTGGTGAAGATGAAAGTTGGGCCCAGAAAAGCATGTGAGTATGTTTATATCACAATTTATTTATATTATATTACAATTTATTTATGTTGATAGTAGTGATTAGGCTAAGAGTTAGGTACTGCAGGTTAGATTACAAATTAATTTTTTTATGAACTAAGTTTATTTTGTAGAGAAGTTCATTTCATTTTCTTTAAATTTTTTTCCATACATACAGAAGTGTTCCTGAGAGAATGTCATCCTTCTTTGGGGTCTGAAGTCACAAGTTTCATGTTTGATGTTTGTTGTTGTGTGATCAACTTCACCAGCTAATAGCAAACAAGGATGGATATAGTAGAAATTCATAAACCCTAACATTAGGTAAGTGGATGAAAAATGAAACTGTAACACTAGGTCTGTAACACTGGATATATGTTAATGAAGGCACTGATGTTAAAGAAAATGATCCCTTTCAGCCAAATCGTTTTAGCGTTTTGATTTAAATATTCTTATGATATGTTAGTAGAAATGAAAATATTAGTCTCAATTAATTATCTTTAATTATCTTTAATTACCTTTTATCTGGGTCTAATTAACATAAGAAATTTACAAAATTTACATCACACAATCATGGGCCCGTGTCTTATTGTTTGTAAACATTTGAAAGCAAGAAAACCAAACAAGTCAATCCTAGTTTTGCTCTCAAGTTTTCATCCACCTCATGCACAACAACACATTTACCAAAATCTCCTAAAATAAGGAAATTCTAAACTCCATCTTTGTGATTTTATTTTGTAAATTTTGAATATACCCTATTTTTTCCTACAATATTGTGATGGCTATTTAAAAATTTAGAAACCAAAAATGAATTTCTTAGATACAAAAACTTTTAATAATCACTTGAAACAAATTTTGTAAAGATGTAAATCAAACAAATTTTATATTTGTGGTATAAAATTCCTATGCAGATTTGCTATAAAATCATTATAAGCATAATTAAGAGCAAATAAGGAAATTTTTTAGAATTAATTTACTATACATTACAATATACATTACAATTTGAGAGTATACAATTTGGCAATTGATTGATATCATTTATCTATTTTTCTTTCTCAACTTCTTTTAGTAGATATTATCTCGAGCAAATATTTTCAGAATAAACTAATATTTTTGTATTATAATTTTGACTGTACTTTTAAAATTGCAGGATGTTGCTTTGAAGGTTTTGAACAGTTAAGGATTTTTATCATATCAGTTGAAAAAGAGGTAAGTCTTTCTGAAATAGATTAAATAAGTATATTGATATGCTTATCCATTGCAATTTATTAAGATCTACATTATTTTCACTAATTGGTGACATGTTGAACCTCTCTTAGTAGAATAAGTGGGTCCAAAATTTGATTTATTTTTTGTTTTTTTTGTTGTTTTGTAATTGGTACTAATTGAAATTACATACTACATAGACCGACCTGTAGTTTATGATAATTGTTTGGACCTGTAGTTTATGATAATTGTTTGGATCTGTAATTTATGATAATTGTTTGGACCTGTAACTTATGATAATTGTTTGTTTATATCATAATGGAGAAAAGTAGATTAGGAAGTGATGGATGTCCTGCATAGAACTTATATAAGTAATTGATGTTGTCATATAATGCAATAATTTAGGAAACTCTTTGTTATTAAGAGATATCTTTATATTGGTTTAAGAGATGCTTTGTTCATAGATATAACCTTGAACAAGATACAAGTCAACATTTTTTAACACAATTGATTGTTACATTACTTTCTAGTTCAGCTTAAATACAAATGTGAAATAATTTATAATACTCTTTTTTAATACATTAAAGGGCTAAAAGCATATTTGTGGCAACTTCAATCTTTAGTTGTCATTACTTCAGAACATGGAATGGTTTCATGTAAATTGTAGATAGATGCTATATTGGCAGAGGGGGTTTAAAAGAAAGTTTTGTGAATGGGGTTGAAGAGTTTGTCATTAAAGCTTGTCAAGAACACTCTTATTTGAATTAAAGGAAGCTTGGATATCCATGCAATAAATGTGAAAGTACAAAGATTTTTCCAATTGAAATGGTCAAGCTTCACCTCTATAAAAACGGTTTCATGTATGATTATTATGTTTGGATTCATCATGGTGAACAAGTGCCACATGTTAATGACAATCACGATGACGTTTGTGTCTCAAGTAGTGATGTACATGTGGATGAAAGTGAACAATTTGTAGTAATGCAAGACATGGTGTATGATGCTCTTGGGCAACATGAGAGATTTGAACCATCTAATTTTAATAACAAAGAGGAGCCTCCCAATGAAGAAGCTCAAAGATTTTATGATCTGTTGTTAGAGGCTAATGAGCCATTGTTTGAAGGGGCTGTAGATTCTAAATTATCAATGTGTATGAAATTGTTAGCTTGCAAGTCTAATTGGAATGTTCCTAACCAATGCTTAGATTTTATCACAACAATGTTGTCAGACGCTACACCAATAAAAGAGGGTTTGCCAAAAAGTTATTATGATGCTAAGAGGTTAGTGTCAATGTTGGGGTTGAAGGCTAAGAGGATAGATTGTTGTGTAAAAGGTTGTATGCTTTTTTATGGCAATGAATATGGGAAAAATGATGGACAACTATTACAATGTAAATTTTGTCATCATGCACGGTATCACGACTCAAAAGTTGGAATAAGTAAAAGAAAACCAATTTCTCTAAAAAGATTGTTTGCATCCATGCAAACTACAGGATAAATGACATGGCATTATGATAATAGAAGGCCTTTGGTGTGCTACGACATCCCTCAGATGGTGAATTTTGGAAACATTTTGATCAATTACGTCCTGAAATTGCTGCTGAGCCACGTAATATACGACTTGGTTTATGCTCTGATGGATTTAATCCATATATTTAAGCATTAGCAAAACCTTACTCTTATTGGCCAGTAATTGTCACCCCATATAAT
This sequence comes from Phaseolus vulgaris, assembly GCF_000499845.2. Lineage (NCBI taxonomy): Eukaryota > Viridiplantae > Streptophyta > Magnoliopsida > Fabales > Fabaceae > Phaseolus > Phaseolus vulgaris. The sequence goes on from NC_023759.2 coordinate 37,109,952, forward strand.
CTTCCTCCTGAAATGTGTATGTCTAAACCCTATATGTTTTTTAGTTGTCTCATTCCCGGTCCACATAATCCTAAGGCTCGTATCGATGTTTATTTAGAACCACTTATCGATGATCTTAAAAAGTTGTGGAGTGGTGTTCAAACATACGATATTTCAAGGAAGCAAAACTTTATGATGCGAGCAAGTCTAATGTGGACAATTAATGACTTCCCTACATATGGCATGTTGTCTGGTTGGGGGACTCAAGGTAAATTGGCTTGCCTGTATTGCATGGAGCACACAAAGGCCTTTAGATTAGAACATGGAAAAAAAAATAGTTGGTTTGACTCACACTGTAGGTTCTTGCCTAATGATCATACATTTAGGAGGAATAAAAAGGCTTTCAAAAAGGACAAAGTTGAAATGGGTGGACCACCACCTATGTTGACATCTGAAGAGGTTTGGAATACAGTCAGGAATCTACCAATAGTCATAGATGAGCCTCACATGTCCAAATCACAAGGTTATGGAGAGTGGCATAATTGGACAAAAAGAAGTATCTTTTGGGATCTTCCATATTGGAAAGATAATTTATTGAGACACAATCTTGATGTTATGCATATAGAGAAAAATTTCTTCGACAATATATTTAACACCGTCATGGATGTAAAAGGTAAAACAAAGGACAATGATAAGGAAAGAAAAGACCTAACATTGCATTGTAGGAGACCTGATTTGGAGTTAAAGTTGCAGGCTAATGGGAAGATTCTAAAACCAAAAGCAAATTACACTTTAACTACAGGGGAATCAAAGTTAGTTTATCAATGGATAAAAGAACTTCGTATGCCTGATGGTTATTCTTCAAATTTGGCAAGATGTGTGGATGTAGACAAGGGGAAGATGATTGGGATGAAAAGTCATGATTGTCATATATTCATGGAGTGTTTACTTCCTATTGCATTTCATTCATTACCAGTGCATGTTTTGAATCCACTTATCGAAGTTAGCCTTTTCTTCAAAGATTTGTGCTCGGCAACAATAAAGGATCATGACTTGGTTAGAATGGAAGAAAATATTTCAATGATTCTTTGCAAGTTGGAGAGAGTATTCCCCCTGCATTCTTTGATTCAATGGAACACCTTCCAATTCATCTCGCAAATGAAGCAAGACTTGGTGGACCAGTCCAATATAGATGGATGTATCCATTTGAAAGGTATGAAAAATATTATTGTTATTATGTCAAAATACTTCATTTATTTGTTTAAATCCATCTCCAATTTACTTAATTATAGGTTTTTGGGTGATTCTAAACGCTCAGTGAAAAATAAGGCTCAAGTTGAAGGATCAATTCTGCATCTTACTTGCACCGAGAAACAATTCACTTTTGTTCCCACTATTCAAGAACTTCATGTTGTCACCACGAAATCGTAGAAATGAAATGCCTTGTGGAATTGAAAGTTTTCCATCAATGTTATCCATCTTTAACCATCCTGGTCATTCTTCAGGAAAAAAGTTAATCCATTGGTTCAACCATAAAGAATGGAACTCTGTCCATGTTCATGTTTTGATCAATTGCAACGAAGTCAAACCATACCTCGAGTGAGTATATCAAATAATTGGCTTCAATTTTTGACAAAACTGATCTTTTAAATAAACCATTCTTGATTGTGTTAATATGTTTCACAGTTCATTCTTGCAATCTAAACAAATAAGCTCATCAAATGCATCAAATGCATCAAATGATATACATGCACATTTCCCTTAATGGTTTACGGGTCAGGTTTGATAAAACTTAATGTGATTAAGTTATGTGTTATAGAACCTAAAAAAATATATATGTCAGTATCTCTTTCCTTTGTAGGTTACAAGTGAGCCTTTAAATGTTAGAAACATACACTTAAGGGAATTGTCATATGGCCCTTTCACATGTGCTAATGAATGGCACACTTACTTCGTCAATGGGTACAAATTTCACACCCAGGCATGGAGCAAGGGGAAAAAACAATAAATAGTGGTGTTTATGTAAAGGGGCTCACGGAAGGAGGCCATGATGATTTCTATGGAATCATTAAACACATATATGAGCTAGAGTACAATTCTTCGAGCTCCCCGAAGAAAGTGGTGGTATTTTATTGTCAGTGGTTTGATCCATCACATAGAGGTACAATAGTGGATCCTAAATATGGAATTGTGGACATTCACATGGAGAAAAGGTATTTACCCTTTGATCCATTTATCCTTGCACATAATGTAAGACAAGTATATTATGTCCCCTATCCAACATCAAGAAAGGAAAAAAAAAGTTGGTGTGTTGCAATTAAAACAAAGCCCAAAGGTCGCATTGAATCTCTTGATATGGAAGATGATGTTCCTTACCAAATAGATGAAATGTCACATGTAAATGAAGTAATTGAAGTTGAAGGTATTTCGGGATTCCAACATTTGCAGGTTCATGAAGAAGTGGAAAAAGATAATGAATTTCAAGATTTTCAAGAAGTGGACAATGAAGAGGAGTTTGAAGATAGTGAAATAGGGACACTGAAGATGATTATACTGGAGAGGATAGTGAAGATGGGCAACTTGAACGAAATGATTCAAAAGAAGACAATGAAGAACATGAATTTGATGACGATTGAATTATGTGTTATGATTACATTATGTGATTGTTAGTGTTGCTATTTTCTTGTTTATGTAATAACATAATGATTCTTCTATGAAGGAAATTTTTATTATGTTGAGTGTGTTTTAATTGCAGTATGTTCCTTTCATTTATAATTGATAATATAATTTTGTTGTTATAGATGTCTTCAGGAGGATGTGACCAACCAAAACCTTACTTATCTACTCAAAATAAGGGAAAAGGGGTAATGAAGCGTAAAAGGCCACGATATGTGCTTAAAGTAAATATCCCACCCCCACCAAATGCACATATTGCACATGTACCTTCCCCATCCCCAACTTCTGCACATACATCTTCTCCTACCCCAAGTCACACACCTATCTCAGAAAATGTTGTACCTGCAGCTACATCTTTCCCATGTCCTAGGACAACAAACATACCATCTCAATCAAGAAGAGACATTTCTCCCACCACATCTTCCCCAACCCCAGTTGTGGCATCAACACCTTCTCCATCAGGTACAGGACCCTCAACATCATCATCACCATTGCCAAGGGTTACACCATTATCAACACCCTCACCACTATCAGTGCCTTCTAGAATCAATGATTGTGCTATTGGGGAAGGTGCACAGATTTATCTTGATAGAGGTGATGCAGAATCAAACATTGAGGATGACACTCTTGGTCATGCTCTTCCTATGATTTCACCTTATGGTCATGGGTAAGTAATGACCATAAATAAAATCTTTCACATTATTTCTTTTATCAATTTATTATCTAATAATTTCTTTATTACTTGTTTTTTTAAGGTTTCATCCATGTAGGGTTTCATCACAGGCAATCACATTCATCATTAAACAACAATATTGTCAGTCATGGCTTACATGGGGTTCAATGACTGATGAAGACAGAGAAATCTTCTTCAAACGTTTTAAAGTATTTTTTCTTATATTTAATATCAACAATACTTGTTATATTAGACTTGTTGCATTTAATCAAAATGTCTATTTCTTTTGGTATTGAGCATTTTTCATAATTGAATTCTCAGTTATTATTTCTTTAAAGTGTTCTATTAAAAAATTCTTCACATTTTTAACCACAAATTTTGTGTTTACATAGAAAAAAGTCTGTTGGAAACCTGAAGATGAGGAAAGGATTAAAAAAAACTTCCACTCAAAAGCTGCACATATAGGTTATCTGAAATGTTCATGGAAGCTAGAAAAAATGGGAAAAAGCCTATTTGGATGTTTGATGATGTGTGGACTTCTTTGCTATCCCAGTGGAATTCACCTGACTTTCGATCCAAGTGTATTCAAAATCAAAAAAATCGAACATCTGACACGGGTGGTTCTTTACACAGGTGGCTCTATTAGTACACATGAGCATGTCATTCGCATGGTATGTATTCACGAAACATATAAGTTGCATTGGAATTTGTTTGTAATTGGTTTTGAATTATGTTTTATGATTACATACTTATTCAGGAAACATATAAGTTGCATTGGATATTGTTTCTAATTGGTTTTGAAATTATGTTTTATGATTACGTATTATTCTATTATACAATGTTTGAAGGTTAGATATTTGATAATAGTACATTGGATAATATCAAGTTTAAGAAGTGGGATGATATTCTTTTGCATAAGAATAATATTATTTATGTTTGTTGTTTATAGGCAAAACAGTTAGGTCGTCCTGCATATATTGATGAGGTATTTATGCAGACTCATATACGAAAAAGTAACGGTGAATTTGTTGATTAAAGATCGAGACATATACACGTGAGTTATATTTTTTTGTTATTTTTCTTTATTTTAGTTACATATTGTACATATGACATTATTTTTGTGTATCAATAATAGGAAGAATTTCATAGTAGACTTTCTCAAGTCAGATCCAGAGGTTTGTATATTAGAATCTGGATCATCCCCCATAGATTTTGCAGAGGAACACAAAATTAGACTTGAAAGTTGGCTTCTTGCAGCAGGTGGCAAGAAGAAAGGTCGAATCTACAGGGTTGGAGACTTGGCTCATAACTTTAAACGTGTTAATACTCTCACCTATAATCAACCTTCAACTTCCTTTGAAGATTCACCAAGTGTTTTGTTGCTAAAGGAAGAAGTTCAAAATTATAAGGAACACAATGATAAACTCACCGAGCATGTGAAATCATTGGTTAGTATCATTCTTCCTTTCCTTCCTCCTGAAGCACGAAGTTTCATTGCACAACAATCTCAACAAGTACTGTCGCCACAAGAACCACCAAGGCAAAAGGAACCTCCTACGCAACAACGACATGACGATAATGATTATGCAGACTATTAGGATTAGGATTATGTTTGTAGTTTTTTTAACAACAAATTACATTACAAGTTCACTTGACTTTTGAATTGGGATCTTTAGTTATGTTTCAAGTGGACTTGACTTTTATATTATGTTATATATCTTTGAATTTGAAATTAAATATATGTTGGATTAAATTATACAGGTTTTAAAAAAAATCATTCATTTAAATGCATGAAACATTTTCATGGATGTACCTACAAATTTACCTACGGACTGTTGTTCATGGGAAATACATACGGACTGTTGTTCATAGGTATTACCTACGGACTGTTGTTCATGGGTATTACCTACGGACTGCTGTTCATGGGTATTACCCACGAACTGCTATTACCCACGGGTTCATATTTCGTAGGTAAATTACCGACGCCAACATTACATACGATTTTTTTTCCGTGGGAAATCTGTAGGTAATGCTGATTTACCTACGGATTTCTGCTGTTACATACGGATTTGGTCCGTAGGTAAATCAGGTTTTTTTTTGTAGTGAAAGCTTATAAAAAATTTTGGTGCTGGAAGAGCTGTGATGCATCAGGGATATGAACATACCTTCTACTTTAGATAGCGAGCAAGATGCAATAGCAGTTAACATCTTAATAAGGGGTCTAGAAGAGGTCAAGAGGATGTTAGAGGTAGAACAAACTATCCAGGGTCTATTTTTTGTTGTTGTATTCCGTGGTTTTGTAGCGGAAAATGATGCATTTTGGGGTTGAAGGCTTATGTTTGTTGGTTATGTTAATGGTTCTTCAATGTTATAGGATTAGTTTATGTTTGGCTCATGTCTATGCTTATGTGGTGTTATAAGTTTGTGGTTATCTAGATATGAAGGTGAGTGTAGTATGAATGATGTACTATTAGGAATCTAATAAATTTATATCCAGTTGGAATTCTGTTAGATTGGGGTGTAAGGCTGATAAACAGGTTGAAACTGTAATTTCTTTTATAGGATTGAGACAATTAAGAAGGAATTCATCTAATTTAATCAATTTTTTATTAAAAGAAATAACTAACATATACTGCCTTGTTTTATGCGGATGGGTCTTGACAATAAGTAACATGTACTATAAGATAATTTTATTCGGAAGGGCATAGTGATATTTATTATGACAACTATTTAAACATTCTTTTGAACCGAAAACGAAAAGAATTGTATAAAATATGTCATCTATAATAAATCAAAATGGAGTTAGGCAATTTGGAGGAAACATTTCCTCAACACAAAAGTTTGATAGAGTATGGTTCCATATTTTAAATTTATTATTTTTTAAAAGTTTTTGTGAATTTAAAGTTTACTTTTTAAGGAAAATGTTATTTTTATTGACAATTGAATTAAAATAATTTAAATAAATATGTATCTAGAGTATTATAATTAAAGATAATAATAAGGAAAGTAATGATTCAACTAAATAATTTAATATAAAAAATAATCCAGACCATTATAATATAGTGAAATTTTAAAAGGTGATAGTGATACAACTTATTTTTTATTTAATAATGTAGTATTATTACAATTGTTTTTAAATTATATTTAGATAACAATTATATATCATCATGTATTTGGAATAAAAAAGATTTATGTTCTTCCTATTTTAATTAGAAAAAATGATTGAAAAATAATATCCCAAATTAATTAAATAAATAAATTCTTCGAATTGGAGTTAGAAAAGTGATTGCTAATACCCAAACGGGCGAAGTAAGGTTTGTTTCATCAGAATTCACTATTTTTAAGAACAATATAACTTCTTAAGTGTGAAGTTCCGTACCACGCTATAAATAGAAAAACTCCCACAAATTTAATTCTCCTCAGTACAAATTTTTGTGCCAGTGGATAAATCCACTAAATCTACAATTACAAAATGTAAACAAATATTCCAGTATTACACAACTGTGATGGAGCTTCTAAATTAAAAGTCTTTTTGACAGATAAAAACTGAAATGTATTTTCACACACAAAAGAGTGGGTAATAAAAAATGTATAATCAAACAAATGATCCAATGCAATTTCATGTGAAAAGAAAGTTCAAACACATATTAAGAGAACTATCAAATGCAAAGTCTTCATTAAGAAAAATACTTTCACAAAAAAATAAATGAAAACAATAAACATAGGGCTCGAAGGCTGATCTGTCTCCTTAATGCATTCCTCTTCGTCTTGCTCTTCCTCTAATTCTTCTCAGAATCTGGTTCATCAATGTAAATGTTTTTTATGTGTGATATTTTGGGCCAAAACTCTCCAACATGGGGTTGATATTTTTCACATAAATCATGGCAACCTTCAATGCACAAAGTTTCAAGTGCAGTGAGATGATGGATGTTATCTGGGAGAGATACCAAATTTGTACAAGGAATTATAGAAAGTGTTTTCAGATTACTCATAGTTCTAAACCAGTCTGGAAGTGTTTCAATATTGTCGCAACTTTCAATTATCAAGCACTGTAAGGAGTTGGCAAATTCTTGAAGCCATTTAGGCAAGGTCACCAGCTGTGATAAATTTGAAAATAGAACAGTTTTTAACTTTAACTTGTGGTTTTGTTCTTCAAGGTGGTTGCCCTTCCACAGTTCCAAGTCCAAATTACTGCAGGAATTAACACTTATTTCTTCTAATTCAGGAAATTTTTTACCATCAAGCCGAAAAGACTTTAGACTCTTACAGTTACCAATATTCAATGCTTTAAGAGCAGGGAATTTCACATCTCCGAATATAGACTCCAAATTAGGACTTGATTCAATAGACAGAAATGCAAGCAAGTCCAGACTAGCTATCTCATTCTCAGGCAAAATAGATTGCTTTGTGCAAAACTCTAAATGCCTGAGACTGATTAACTTTCTTAATCCTATTGGCAATGCTTCAAGCTCTATGCATCCCTCAAGCCTTAACACTTGCAGATTTTGGAGCTTGCAAATAGACTCGGGGAGTCTCTTAAAGTTAAGATTTTTGCCAATGTCCAAATATCTCAAATGTTTCAACTTAGCAATGGTATGGGGCAAAGTCTCGATTGTCGATCCCCATAAATCCAAAACTCGCAAATATTTGAAATTTGACACACAAGTATTTATTAAAGCTTCACCGTTGGTTTCTTCTGTACCATTTGGAAACAGTATGGTTCTCACAGCTACTGATTTTTTATTGTATAAGTTGGTAAACAAACTGCTTTCAGCAAAAGACAGATGCCGAACATTATCTGGAATATTTTGAATACTGGAACTTACATGTAGACATTCATCCTTTGCAACAAATAGAGCGAGATCATGCACCAAATCATGTATTGTAAAACGATAAACAGAGCCAAGTTTGTAAAATCTTGAAGAAAAGATCTTGACAAAAGTTCATGCAAATATTGATTGGCCACATCTTCAAGGGTCTTGTTCTTTTTTGGTACTGCAATGAGTCCAAGTGCCCCCCACATTGAAGTTATTTCATAATTAGCAAATTTATAGTCCTTTGGGTAAAGGGAAAATATAGCAAAACATTGTCTCCAATTTATTTATTTTTTTATTTTTATTTTTATTTTTTTTATCAGCAATGAATAAATAAAATTAAAGGGATACTTCAGGGGTATCCCAACCCATATACAGTAACCAGAAGTGGACTTCTTATATCATCCACAAAAGAAACTCTCCTTTATGGTTGGAGCAGAACAACCTTAAAGTGAGAAAACCATACCCAAAAATATAACCAACAGGTTACCTCAAAGCAACATTCAACTTTACCGAAACACCCAGAACCGAGGCCACCTACATTCACCTCGCCACGCGACGAGTTACCCATGCATGTTGCATAACTTCGGCGACCACCGACTACACACATATGGAGAACGCCGCTTCCTCGACCGGCGATCATGTTGACCTTTGCATAACTTCGATGACCACCGACTACGCACGCATGGAGATCGTCGTTTCATCGACCGGCGATCATGTTAACCTTTGCATAACTTCGACGACCACCGACTACGCATGCATGGAGATCGCCGTTTCATCGACCGGCGATCATGTTGACCTTGTATAACTTCGGCGACCACCGACTACACACATATGGAGAACGCCGCTTCATCGATCAGCGATCATGTTGACCTATGGAGAATGCCACTTCATCAACCGGCGATCATGTTGACCTTTGCATACCTTTGGCGACACCGACTACGCACGCATGGAGATCGTCGTTTCATCGACCGGCGATCATGTTGACCTTTGCATAACTTCGACGACCACCGACTACGCACGCATGGAGATCGCCGTTTCATCGACCGGCGATCATGTTGACCTTGTATAACTTCGGCGACCACCGACTACACACATATGGAGAACGCCGCTTCATCGATCGGCGATCATGTTGACCACGCCGCTTCATCAATCGGCGATCATGTTGACCTTTGCATACCTTCGACGACCACCGACTACGCACGCATGGAGATCGTCGTTTCATCGACCGGCGATCATGTTGACCTTGCATAACTTCGGCGACCACCGACTACACACATATGGAGAACGCCGCATCATCGACCGGCGATCATGACATCCTTCCCCATTTATTTGTAACTTCTAATGCAGATAAGGGGATTCAGTATCCAATCTGTAGAAGAATAGTTAAAAGAGGAGCCCCTGTGCTTTAGCCACTGCCAGGATTTAAGCTGGACTTTCTGAACAATCTCCTCCACATCTACTTTCCCTTGACTAAAGACAACAGAATTCCTTTGCTCCCAAATACTTGCCACTGTAGTTGCCCACACTCCTTTCCAAAAGAGGTTTTGTCTACTACTAAGTTGGGGTAGGTAAAAGCTTTCAAAATGAGATAAGATGGTATTCTGCTGGACCGAAACAATGCCGATCCATCTAAGACATAACACCCACACCCTCTGAGCAGCATCACATTCAATGACATGTTTCCTCCTTTAACTCACACATAGCGCAGAGAATTGTATTCAAGATCACCCCTCTTCTGCTCAAATTTTCTCTTGTAGGTATTCTACCTATAAGAACTCTCCATGTTGTGGTTAACACACTGGGGAAGGTTTTGATTTTCCAGAGATAACTGAATACAACATTTTGGGAGCTTCTAACCGGGTGAGCTATACATTCATACGCAGCGTTAACAGAAAAAAGCCCCGAATCATCGAACCTCCACACCCGAATATCTTCCTGATCCCTTGATAGCCTAACTCTTGATAAGTGCATAGCCAGATCTGATTCCAACATGCTTTCCCACTCAAATCTAGCTCTTCTCCATCTATGTTTCCATTCCCATATTGAGTCTGCCCAAGAGCCAACCTCTTCCACTTTTTGGCCCTGGTTCAAAGAGATTGAATAGAGCCTAGGAAAAAAGGTTTTGAGACTACTATTACCGGTCCATGCATCCTCCCAAAATCTTACTTTGTCTCCACTTCCTACTTTCCATACAATTTGTTGATTAAACCAACCTTCTCCTTCACCCTCCGTGCACACTTTATGTAGGTCTCTCCACCATCAGGATTGGACTTTTATTGGTGTTTGTCGGCATTCTAGATCCACCCCATACTTGGAAACCAACAACTCCTTCCACCTCCCTTTCTCTTCAGATATCAAGCGCCACCTCCATTTAGCCAGAAGAGCATAGTTGAACTTCCTTATATCTCTGATTCCCAACCCACCTTCCTCCTTTGGTTTAGACAGTACTTCCCATCTTACCCAAGCAATCGGTTTTTCCTCCTTCCCCCAACCCCATAGGAACCTCCGTTGTAGGCTGATTATGCTTTTGCACACACAATCCGGTGCTTTATAAAGCGAAAGATAAAAAAAAGGGACATCAGTTATAACTGATTTGATGAGACAAATTCTCCCTGCCAAAGATAGAAATCTCCCTCTCCATGCATTGAGTCTGGCTCTCAGCTTACTTAGAACTGGCTCCCAGAAAGTAGTCTTTCTTGGATTCCCCCCCACCTCCAAGCCCAGATATTTAAACGGGACTCTCATCTGATCACAATTCAATGTCTTTGCATAGCTTACCATGGCATTTCGGTTAACATTTACACCTGCAATTCTGGATTTATGGAAGTTAATCTTCAGACCTGAGGCTAGCTCAAACCCCCTAAGGATTGCCTTAATAGTGACCACATTCCTATTAGACTCCTCACATAAGAATAAGGTGTCATCTGCAAACTGTAGAGAACAAAGTTCAACCTTCTCTCTTCCAATCTTGACACCTGATAGTAGGTTAGCCTTCTTTGCTTGCCTTACTAACCCGGCTAAACCCTCTACCACCACTAAGAAGAGAAAGGGGGCAAGGGGATCTCCCTGCCTCAAGCCTCTTGTTGGCTTGAATTCCTCTGTTGGGCTACCATTCACAAGAACGGATACTGATGCAGATTCCAGACATCCACGCATCCAATCGACCCATTTACTTTGGAATCCTAACTTCAGGAGCATATCATAGAGAAATTCCCACCTAACTGAATCATAGGCCTTTTCAAAATCCACCTTCAAGCACAACCCAGATTTCCCACTCCTCCTCAGATCCTCTACCACTTCATTTGCCATGAGAACACTATCAAGTATCCCTTTATCTTTTAAAAACGATGATTGGCAGTCATCAATAACAGAGGGTGGCACTTTTTTAATTCTGCCCGCCAACACCTTTGATATGACTTTATATATAGCCCCCACTAGAGATATTGGTCTATAATGTTCTAGCTTAGAGGGATCCCTTACTTTTGGTACCAGTGCTATAAATGATGCATTACACCCATTTGGTATATAACCTGTATCATGGAACACAGCCAAGGCTGTAACTAGCTCATCTTTGATATAGTCCCAGCTTTTTTTTAATGAAATTGAAGTTGAAACCATCCCGGCCAGGACTCTTAGATCCTTCGCACTGCCACACCGCTTCCTTGATTTCCTCCTCTGAAAACGTTGCCATAAGAGACTGGTTTTCCTCCTGGTTTAGTCTTTTAAATTCCATTGCATCAAGCCGCACCCCCAGGTCCTTTGTTGCTTTAAATCTATTCTCAAACAACTTCTTTCCTTCTATTCGAACCGTGCAAGGTTCCTCACACCATTGACCCCCAATCTCCACACCCTTGAGTTCATTTCTATGTCTTCTCCATTTAATGGATGAATGATAGAATTTGGTGCAAGCGTCCCCGAATTTCAGCCAATTCATTCTAGCCTTTTGACTTACAAGTGAGTCAATTTTCGGACAACATTGAGGTCCTGGCAGTCCAAGCTTTCAATTTCTTGTATGATGGCTCTCCTCCTGGTATGTAAGTTTCCATACACATCTCTATTCCATACCTTGAGGTCTCCCTTTAGCCTTTTCAGTTTGTCCTTGAGCTTTGTTATTTCATTCCCCTGAACAACATATGACTGCCACATTTCCTTCACCATCCCAGTGAACCCCCTCTCCATATGCCATGCATCAATGGTTCTAAACGGTCTAGGCCCCCAGTCCTTGTCGACCGATTTAACCACAATGGCGCAATGGTCCGACACTTCCCTCCACTGTATATACTGCTTGCTACTTGGCCATACCTGTAGCCACTCCTCAGATACAAGAATTCTATCCAACCTACTTTTTGCCGAGCCATTTGCTTTAAACCAGGTGTATTTTTTCCCTACTAGAGGCAGATCTGATAACAAATTTGTCTCAATGAAATTTTTGAAACCGTAGGTCTCCCTAGAGCACCCAACGCTTCCATATATACTCTTCCTCTCACTTCTGGTTCTAACTGCATTAAAATCCCCGCAAAAACACCATAACAGATCCTGTGATGCTGCTTTAATGTTAGATAACTCCTCCCATAGCCTCTCCTTATCTGTGTATGTACAAGCAGCATAGACATTTACAATTACGCATCTCAGATCAGATCTAAGGAGTTTCCCGAAAAAAGCAATGAACCTTTTTCCCATGACATGACTCTCATAACCAAGCACAGACTTCTTCCACATAGTCAATAGACTACCTCCTCCATTTTCCCCTTCATTGTGTATCCACCCCACCTCATTATCCCCCCATAACGCAAAGCATCTAGCATCAGAAAATATAGTGGTCTTTGTTTCTTGTATGCAAACAATTTCTGCTCCCTCACCCGCAATAACTTGCCTCAGGTATCTGGCTTTGGTTCCTCCCCCCAGACCTCTAATATTTAGATTAAAGATCAACATAAAAACCAGGCTTCTTCCCCTCCTCAAACCTCTGCATACACTCCGCGTCTCTCATTTCCATACACTTATATTCCTTAACCACCTCTACTTCTTCTCTTTTGCAAGCAACACCCATACGTTTACCCACTTCCCATAGCATACCTGATTCCTCCACAACTTCCAGATCGCATATCCGGACGTTACAATTAAAGATGTCTCCATCAGAGATTGTTGTTGTAGGCGTTTCAGCTGAGTAAGAAGAATTCCTTAACCAAGCAGCTCTGTCACTTATTCTTATCGAACGCCTGGGATGGGTGCTTGGTTCTCCCAATTCCCACAGCCCTTTCTTCTTACTTTTACGAGGTGTGGACTTATTCACGAAGCCCCTTACCATTAGCTCTTCGCCACTATCCCTCTTTCTTTGTGCAACTTTACTCCCCTCTTCAAGCTCCTGCCATACCAGTTCTTCTACCTGACTTCTAAGGGGCGCATCGGAGTCAAAGATCTCTCTCTCTTGCAGATTACCCCCTCCACACCCTTCCTCATGGGCTGGGCCTTGATCTTGGCTTTCCTTCAACTGGGCTGACTGGTTGCCATGGTGGCCCAACGAAATAAAAGGTGTGTAAAGAAAATTACTATGCTCCACGTCCACCACTATCCTCGCCAGATCATCATGTTTAGGACAGCTATAACCTTCCACTTTATCAAATACCCACGCTGACAAGTTGACTAAAATCAACTCTTCTGAACCCTTGTGGATCTCCTTTTCCTCATTCGTGAAACTCTGACACACTTTAAGCCGACCTACTATTCCTTTTGTCATAGACTCCCCAGAACCGGACATTTTTGTCTCTTGCGAGGCCTGGTCCCCACCTTCGTTCTCCTCCCCCTTCTGCCACGTAGCCCCTCCGTCGCACCGCTACACCTCCTCCTCACAGCTATTGACCGACAACTCTGTCTCTTCTACGTAGGTGTCCACCGAAGATACACTATCGGAGGAGCCAAACTCATAAGCACTACACTTACACGGATTTCCCTTGGCGCTTGGGTTTTCTTCTTCAATAAAAATGCTATAAATTTTATTGTTAATCCTCATGTCTTTCTTCAACCTTGCATTACAATTTTTCAGAATCCTGACTTGGAACCTAGCGAATTCTAAATTCTCCCATACCAGCGTTGAGTTGTCTACAGACACCAGAGTTTCCATTTCTCCTACTACTTTGGCAAAACAATCCTCATTCCACAGGGAGAAGGGCAAGCCATAGCATCTGACCCATACTAGTTTATGATCCGCCACATGATTCTCAGACCACGGTTTTATATAATCAAAGATGCTATCGAACCATTCCTTGTTGAGGTTAAAAAGAGCCTCCATGCTTTCCTCTACTCTTGGAGTGATTAGGGTCAATCTATCACCCATATACCTCAACCTGACCATGTCCATACCTCCCTTCACAAACTCCTCTTCCAGATGGGCAAAGTCTAACTCTGCATTAAACTGGCCAATTGAGCTTTTTTCCAGCCACGGTAAAGACTGTTGATGTGTCTTAAAAACTGGTCCTTTCCATTGCTGTTGAGAGCCTCCAACAACTGCTTCAACAAAGGATTTCTTTCGAGCTTTTTCCACCCAGACCTCCTTCTTTATTGATGACCCAGTTACCCCTAGACCTATCACACTTTGCTTCCTTGTTTCTTTTGGCAACTCCAGTTGTTGCTTCAAGTCTTCCTTCCTCTGCTCCCTTCCATCTTCTACCCCATTCCTTGGGTACCTCGGAACATTAACGTGCAGCTTCAGATTTCCTATATAAATTTGGTCAAGTTCCTTCTCCAATCTCCCAACGTTTCTCACCTCAAAAAATCTCACAAAATGTATATACACTACAAGAAAAATCCAATTTATCTACGGACAAAATCCGTAGGTAACAGCCAAAATCCGTAGGTAAATCAACATTACCTACGGATTATCCACGAAAAAAAATCTGTATGTAATGTTGGCGTCGGTAATTTACCTACGGATATTAGGTCCGTGGGTAACGAAAACAGCATTACCCACCAACTGCAGTCCGTAGGTAATACCCACTGACTCCAAGTCCGTAGGTAATGTTAATATACTTTATTTTTAAAATTTTAATTATTATTTGAATCTTTTTTTTTATTTTCAATTATTATATATGTCATGGCAATTATAATTAATGTTAGAACTAAACTGCAGCAGGTGGGACTCGAAGCCAAGTCCCTTGAGATATGTCCATAGAAGCTTTAACCACTACACCAGTCAAGTTTTGTTGTCATGTTGTGATTATTATTATATTTATAAGTATGATTATCAATATTAATATAATTAATAAAATAAAAATTAATAAAATTCTTCATATATTAAATATCATCATTATTATTAATATTATTAATATTGTTTAATATTATTAAATATTATTAATATTATTAAATATTATTAATATTATTAATATTATTAATATTATTAAATATTACTAATATTATTTAAATTATTATATTAATATTAATAATAGGTATAAATTAGTTATGGTTATTATTATTTATGAATATGAATTATGTTTTTATAATTTTTCATATTATATTAATGTTTTTAATATTATGTATATAATTATTATGATAATAGTTGGTAGGTAATAGAGATCAGTGGGTGATAGTTCGTAGGTAATAGAGATTTGTGAGTAATAGTTGGTAGGTAATAGAGATCCGTAGGTAAAAGTTGGTAGGTAATAAGATCCGTAGGTAATAGTTGGTAGGTAATGTTGAATTTACCTACGGATTCAAAATTCGTGGGTAATAGTTCGTAGGTAATGCTGAATTTACCTACGGATTCAGAATCTGTAGGTAATGTTGTTCGTAGGTAATATCCGTAGGTAATGCTGAATTTACCTACAGACTCAGATCCGTGGGTAAAAATCCATAGATAATACTGATTTTTTTTGTAGTGATACTGGATCCTGGCTTTGTTCAATGACCCGCAATAACTTTCCAATATGATGGCATAAGATCATAACTTAATTTAAGGGCAGGTAAAATGTCATCTTTTTTCTGAGGCAAATTCCAAATTTCATTGTCTCGCACATATTCCCATTCACTGGCCTCAAATTTCGAGAATATTAAACTCCCTAATGTTCTCACTGCCAATGGGACCCCTCTGCATTTTTTCACAATTTCTCTCCCAATATTTACTAAGTGAGGATTATTTTCCTCTTCTCCTTTTTTAAATGCCCACTTGACAAAGAGAGACAATGAATCCTCCTCAAAAAGATATTCTAAAATGTGAGAGGGAACAGTGCCCATCATGGAAGCAATTGAATGACTACGTGTGGTCACAAGGATTTTACTTCCTGCTGCATTTAACACGGTCTTCGTTCCATACATCGTCTAAGACGAGTAAGAATTTTTGGCCGGAAAGTTTGTTTTTCAGTTGATTTTGCAATTGCTCCAGATCCAACATGTTCAAATTCTGTTGGTGAGGAGGAGCATCCTGATCATTTGCAGAATTGATGATTTTGATAATCAGTTGTTTAATGTCAAAGTCATCAGAAACACAGACCCACATCTTCATTGGAAAACACTCCTGGATCCTGCTGTCATTGAACACAAACTTTGCAAGCGTAGTCTTTCCCAAGCCTCCAATTCCCACAATGGGAATAACAGAAACACTTGTATCATCATCATTAGAATTTTGTAGCATCAAAAGATCTATGATCTTTTCTTTATCGTGTTTCCTTCCTATCACATCTGAATCACTCACACGGGAATGTGTCATATCTCTCCGATGCACAACACGTGTGTCAACATCAATTATTTGAAGACTAAACTTGTGTCTATCAGCTGCAACCTTGTCTAGTCTGTTGCTGATATCTTTAATTTGTTGAGCCATTTTGTAACGAAAGAGAAGTGGATTAGAGCTTGAGAAGAAGTGACTTACCTTGTCATTGGTGGTACCACGAGCTGTGACCAGTTTTTTTCGCAGTGTTTGGCACTCAAATTCATCCAAAAGATCTTCGGCATCGGAGAAAACAGTTTTGAGCTGAGCTAGCCACTCGCGCAGCTGATGGTTGTGCTCCTGCTTTTGCTGAGCATCTAACAGTACAGCACAGCCTTGACTAAAGAGAGAGTCTTTGTAAGATCTCGAAGATTGTCATATAAACCCACCAATCGAGCAGCTTCTTGAAAAGCATGAGAAGCAATCTTTGCTATGAGTGACTCTGCGATGCTGAAGAGAAATGACTCGGCCATAATTGTCTAAAATGCTAACAGCAAAGGAGAGGAGAGGATGAGATGGGAAGGCAAAACAAAGTCATCATTGTTGATGAGAGAGTATTTGCCCAATGGATTGCAGAATTGTTCAATAAGTAATACCACTTGCTTTGCTACTATCTTTTTTATATATAATGTCGAAAGAGGAAGAAGACTATGAAGTATTAAATATTTTTCTTCCAGGTCAGAACATGCCCAATGGATTCCCGAACTGCTCAATAAACCAACAATGCCACTTGCTACCATTATTTAGACTACGAAGTATTAAATATTTTTCTTCCACGTCACAACATGCCATTTTCCACACTCAGAAAAAGGGAAAAAAACTGGGGAAAGAAATTTGCTTAAAAGCCAATGCAATAGTTAAGTAGTTTTTCTTACGCATAAGAAAATATGTTTTGCCGGAGTTAAAATATAATGGTGAGCATATGAATATCTATCTAATTTGACATCATTAAAAAATATTACAATATATTTTAAACTAAAATTATGTCAAAATATCTTTATAATATATTTGTAGGGGTTAATTTAGAAGGGTTGTTGAATTAGTCTTAATGTTATTTAATAAGCTTGGTTGATAGTCTTATTGCACAACGTTTGATATATATATATATATATATATATATATATATATATATATTGTATTATGTAGCTTAAGTGCTTATTCTTAAGTTATTTGATTACTAGTTTATTAGTTAGTTAAGTGTTTTGTTATTCTCTTATATAGAACGGGAGCTTATATTATTCTTATTAATGTAACTTATATCAAATGGTCTTGTATAAAAAATAAAAAAAAAATAAAAATTGGAATTTTTGTTAGGAATTTTAATTAAGAAAAATAGTAAAATTTCAAATATACTCAAAATAGAAAGAACTTGATATTTCATTCTCTGTTTCACACTATTCTTCATTCCACTCACTTCCTCGTTTCATCTCCTTTGTTCATCATCCACTCAGTCGCTCTACTCTTTCTTGCTCCATTACACGCTTCTTTTTTAATTAATTTTTTTCTGATTAAAAAAGAGTTGCATTGTGTGCACTATCTTATTTTAAAAATGCTTTCTCTCTTTTTATTCTTCCTTTCTTCCCTCTTTCTCTCTCTTAAAGAATGCATGACTCATCAAATCATTTATATTAAGTTGTATCGTATTATATAGGTTGGGTTCGAATAATTTTTAAACTCTTACTAATATATATAATATCGATATGGAAACTATTTTAAATATAATAAACATTAATTATAGTAATTCCATTAGTTTCTTCTCAAATTATTATAATATATAAAATAACATTGACCTTAAATAAAAAATTAACATTTAATATTAAAAAGACTGAAAATAGGACCGAATATAAAAGGGCAGAAAGAACAAGTAAAGCATAAAAATGACACATATGATTAAAAAAAGGCATAACAACAACTTCAACTGAAAACCATTGTTTCTAACTAAATTGAATGATCTAGTTAGAAAACATCCTTTTTGGTTAGAACGTTTTGACGTCCACTGTGGGCAGGTAAATCAATCATACGCTATTTTTAGAAATGCAAGTGATAAAAAGGACTATGACAAAAAAAAAGAGGGACAATACATCAAATCTTGGACATGAAATATCGCAAACCTTCTAAGTGAAACCATGTCGCATTTGTGAAGTAGTAGGATGGGAAACATATCATTTGGGATCATTGGAGGGTGGTCATATACCAAAAATAGGAAATTTGACTAATCTTCATTTCAATTTTAGTTTACTATGCACTCTTTTTTTGTTGTGATTCACTATTTCTTTTCTTTTTTATTATTTTAATAGCAATCTCTCATGTTTTAAAGCATTATCCAATTGGGTGTGGTTGACAACCAGAAATTTCCCAAACCAACCAAATTTTCTTAATTAATTTAAATCTTCTTAAACTAGCATATTTATGATTAATCAAAAAAATTTAATTAATTTGAATTCAAGGTCTCTTAAATTAGGATGTTTATGTTTTTGGTAAAGATAGGTTTATTTACATTTATTTTAATTTTGTCTAAAATTTTGATGAAGTTTTACCTCGTGGCTTCTAGGATAAGTTTATTAGTAATGACGAAACCCAAGTTGATGTGCATCACATCCTCCTAATTTTCTACAATGTTGTAGCTCTACACAGTCCGTCATTTCTCACTCGTCACCATTATAGTCTCATACTTTCAACACTCTCTTTCTACCCTCATAATAAATAAATTGACATGGTGTCGAGCTCTTACTCAATCCACTATCAGAAAAATAAAAATTATGTATAAGTCTTAACTTGGCATGGTGTTGAGCCCAAGCATGGTCCATTATCAAACAATAAAAATCATGTCTAAGTCTTAACTTGGCATGATGCCGAGCCCAAGCTAGGTCCACTATCCAAAAATAGAAATCATGTCTAAGTCTTAACTTAGCATGGTATTGAGTCCAAACTCGGTCCACTATCATAAAAATAAAAATCATGTCTAAGTCTTAACTTGGCATGGTGTCGAACTCTCACTCGGTCCACTAAATAGAAGAGCAAAACCCATGTAAAGTCTTATCTTGACATAGGTGTTTATCAGTTGATTTTGCAATTGCTCCAGATCCAACATGTTCAAATTCTGTTGGTGAGGAGGAGCATCCTGATCATTTGCAGAATTGATGATTTTGATAATCAGTTGTTTAATGTCAAAGTCATCAGAAACACAGACCCACATCTTCATTGGAAAACACTCCTGGATCCTGCTGTCATTGAACACAAACTTTGCAAGCGTAGTCTTTTCCAAGCCTCCAATTCCCACAATGGGAATAACAGAAACACTTGTATCATCATCATTAGAATTTTGTAGCATCAAAAGATCTATGATCTTTTCTTTATCGTGTTTCCTTCCTATCACATCTGAATCACTCACACGGGAATGTGTCATATCTCTCCGATGCACAACACGTGTGTCAACATCAATTATTTGAAGACTAAACTTGTGCCTATGAGCTGCAACCTTGTCTAGTCTGTTGCTGATATCTTTAATTTGTTGAGCCATTTTGTAACGAAAGAGAAGTGGATTAGAGCTTGAGAAGAAGTGACTTACTTTGTCTTTGGTGCTGCCATGAGCTTTGACCACTTTCTTTCGCAGTGTTTGGCACTCAAATTCATCCAAAAGATCTTGGGCATCGGAGAAGACAGTTTTGAGCTGAGTGAGCCATTCTCGCAGCTGATGATTGTGCTCCTGCTTTTGCTGAGCATCTAACAGCACAGCCTTGACAAAAGAGAGAGTCTTTGTAAGGTCTGGAAGATTGTCATATAAACCCACCAATCGAGAAGCTTCTTGAAAAGCATGAGAAGCAAGCTTTGCTATGAGTGACTCTGCGATGGTGAAGAGAATTGATTCGGCCATAGTTGTCTGAAATGCAAAGAGCAGAGGAGAGGAGAGGAGAGGAGAGGATGAGATGGGAAGGCAAAAGAAAGTCAACTTTGTTGATGAGAGAGTGTTTGCCAATGAATTGCAGAACTATTCAATAAGTAATGCCACTTGATTTGCTACCATTTTTTATATATAATGTTGAAAGAGGAAGAAGACTATGAAGTATTAAATATTTTTCTTCCAGGTCAGAACATGTCCAATGGATTCCCGAACTGCTCAATGAACCAACAATGCCACTTGCTACCATTTTTTATTTTTCTTCCACCTCACAACATGTCATCTCCCACACTCAGAAATCCGGAAGAGGGAAAAAACGGAAAATAAAAATATTTGTCAACAAAAATTTTAGACTCGATTAAAAACAAAAGCTAAGAGTTAAATAATTTTTATTACGCATAAGAATATATATTGTTTTGCAGGAGTTAAAATATAATTGGAGGGCATATGAATATCTATCCAATTTGACTATCATTCAAACAATTTTATAATATATTTTAAATTAAAATTATGTCAAAACATATTTGTAATATATTTGGAGGGGTTAATTTAGAAGGGTTGTTGAATACGTCTTAAATGTTATCTAATAAGCTTGGTTAATAGTCTATTGCACAGCGTTTGATATATATGTAGTCGTTTGTCCACAAAGTTTATATTCTGTGGCTTAAGTGCTTATTCTTATTTAGATTATTAGTACATATTAGTTAGTTAAGTTATTTCTTATCCTCTTATAGAATTAGTTAGCGTCATAATTAGCTTATGTTAGTCTTATTAATGTATCTTAAATCATATGGGCTTGTATAAAAGAAACCAAAGGAATTAAAAAAATTGAAATTTAAGATTCTGTTTTTACTAATTTTAATTAGGCAAAATAGTATAATATCAAATATACTCGAAATAGAAAGGACTTGATGTTTCATTCTCCTCTCACATTTTTTTATCGGCAACAAAATAAATAAATAACAATCACTTGAGGAGTGATCTAATCCTTGTATAAAATCGCACAAAAACGAACGACACCTCTCCTAGAGACTTGTCACTAACTTCTCACTAAACCTAAAACTAAAAATTATAGGCCAACAAAATCTGAAAAACAAACTCATGAACAGACTAACACCTCAACCTAGTCTTCTAATAAATCCGAGAAATTCAAAATCTCTTGATCAAATACATACAAGTCAAAGGATCAAGGCACCAATCTAAATAAGAAAAACAAGCAAAACAATTTTAGAAGTAATCCAAGACCATACCTTAGTTGGACCAAGGTGAAAATTTCAGAATGATCAATCACTCCCCCTTTAAAAATGAGTTTATTCCTATGACTTCAAATCTCACCAACAACTGTCATCCAAACACTTCCTCAAACAATGTTGACGTGAGCAACAACACTCAAAAGTTTTAAATGCATAAAGTGTGGAATAGAGTTGTGGTGATCAACTAACACCAACCCTAACCAACCATAACACTGGTTCTAAACTAGCCAAGTAGTTATACAACCAAAAGTTTTGTTGTCTCCACTTCCACCTCGCAAAAACAACATAAATTGCTAACAACTAAAACCCCACGTCTTTTCAAATTATCTTGAGACGCAATCGAATTTACTAGCACCCTTAAGCTATTAATTAAGCTGAGGGCAAGGCCTTAATCTTCCACAAGAATTAAAAAAAAGTCGAACTTTCCCCCTTAAAAGACCCTTTAAAATACTATAAGCTAATTTTACCAAGTACCCACCAATCTTGTCGTTCTTCCAAACCCAACTATCAACGATTTCTGATACTAGATTCATTCCTTGCACCACCTGAAGAAGTTGACCTTCCAATATAACGAGGACCTAGAAGAGAGTGCGCCTACTGACCAAGCCTAGCCTCCTAGGAGGATGACTAGGAGCATGACCCAGGACCTAGAGTTAGGTCAGGATTCCCCAGCCACTGCCTTAGCACCTAGCTTGTCCCAGAGGATGACGAGGAGTAGAGCACAAGCCTTGGGTGTTGAGCATCAGTTGGTGTCATTATTTCAAATTTCAGTAGCATAGGGGTGCCTTTAGCATAAAAGAGAGGAGTGTGTTTATCACATGGCCTTTTAAGGTAGGTTTTTGACCTACTTTCTAGAACTTTAGGCTTATAGGTGAAACTTTGACCTAGGTCAATGCTCCTAGCTGTTGAAAATGAAGCTTTGATGCCTCCTAATCCATGAAGACTGCTTGAAGACTTTGTTGCTGTGTTTATGGTTTAATTCTAGGTGGTTTAGAATTTGCTAGATGCACTCCTAATCAATTCACAACCGAATCAATTTGGTTTTAAAAAGGGAAAATGTTTTTCAAAGCTAAGTGAAAAACAACTTGTTGATTTCTCGTTTTAATTGGTTGTTTTTCCTCAGCCTGTGTGAAGGGTTTTTGAACTGTTTTGGTTTTGGTTGGCTTAAGTGTCAAAACCAATTCAACCGGTTAAATAAACATTTTAACCGATTGATTTTTGAATTTTCTAACAACTTTTCATAAAACTGTTAAATCTGTTTTCAGTTATTTACAAACTGTTTTGGCTCATGTTTAACTGATTAAAATGGCTAGTTTGATGAGCTATAAAGATGTGATTACCCTTCCCATTTCAAATAGAGAAAAGAGATTCAGAAAAGATTTTGTGAAAGTTTGGATTCAAGAAAGCAAGATTGCCTTGTGTTGTGCTTTGGTTTAAGGGTGGATTAGGAGCAACTGTGATTTCCTGTAATCAGGTGTAATCTGTTCCATACTCCTTTGTAATTCTTTTTCAATTTGAATTCTTGTAAACTGTGTAATATGTAAGGTCAGAGGGTTGTTCTGATTGTGTGTGTGTGTGAAGTCAAAGAGGGTGTGTTCTTGAGTGGTCAAGATCACCTCTTTGAGGTTGTTGTGTGATTGTAATCTGTTGTTGGTTACTTAGTGAAATACCCAATGGTTTTCTGGGGACTGGATGTAGCTCTGGTAAGGAGTGAACCAGTATAATTGTTTGTGTGATTTTTTTTTTTCTCTCTCTCTCTCATTTAAAATCTGGTTGAATTGTGATTTTATCTTTACTACCATAAACAATCAGTTAAAACATATTTTCAACCAGTTATTTTTCTGATAACAGGTTTAACAATTCTGTTTTCTTGGCTGATCTGATTCTTTGATTTGTAAATGAATATCAATATTCATTCTTAACCAGTATTTGTGAAAAACTTCCCTTAAACAAATCACCTCCCTCTTGTTAAGGCCATTAATTCTTACACTAACTGCACCATTTTTCCCTTTCCCATCCTATCCCTCATGCTTGTTTTCCAAGACTCCTTCACCTATATATAAGAGGCCTACCTCATTGTATTTCACATGTTAATTTTGAAGAGAAAAGTTACTCTACACAAATTGTGTGAGAAATGTGTGAGGTTAGAATCCTCATGGCTAGGTCTTATCTTGAGTGGTGTGGGATTCTCAAGTGCACTCATCTTGGTGGCAACCACACCGCCAAGTGATGTGAATCCCTCTCACAACCACTCCATAAGCTACTCTTCTTCCACTCTTTTCAATTCATTTCCATTTCCATATATGTCCTTGTCTTGAATTCTTATTCTTATTTTTGCTTTTGTTATTGGCTCATGGTTCATCATTTGGTTCGGCCATGACCACCATTGATGCTTAGCTTATTGGTATTTCCATTCCACATTGCATTCCATCTATCACCTTATGTTGATTTTCATCTTTGCCTTTGTGAAATGAACATTCACACTTACTTAACCATTTGGTTAAGTTTGTGTCCAGTGGGAATCTTCCTTAGGTTTTCACCATAAATTTCTAAAATCCCAACTCTAAGTAAAAGTGTCACCATAAAATGGAACTATCTAAAAATCAACTCACATCACATTACCTTCTCCCATTCGAACAGACCCCTCCTCCAAGCAAACTTCCACTCCCAACTACCATTAAGCCACTCCCCAAAAGAATCTAAATTCGAGTCTTTACTGATACATAAGGAGAACAACCTTGGAATTTGCTTTTAAAATATAAATTACCTACCTAGAGATCTTCCCAGAATTTAACATCCTTCCCGTTTTCAACGCCTCACTCACAGCGGTCCTCAAAGTTCCTACCCCACTCCTCCAACCCCCAAACCCCCTTCAGATCTTTCCACCAGAGAGACTCCATGTGATTTTTCCTCTGATCTTTCAAGCTTCTCCATCCTCCATAATTAGACTCAATAATCGTTTTCTACAAACCACCCTTGCCAGCACTCAAACGCCATATCCATTTTCCCAACAAGGGCACATGGAATAACCTCAGATCCAAGATACCAAGTTCACCAACTTCTCGTGGCTCACAAACCTTCTTACAAGAAACCCAAGCGATCTTCCTCCCTTCCGAACCCCAACCTCAAAGGAAGTTTCTTTGTAGTTTCACAATCTCCTTCAGTACCAAATTAGGCACTTTATATAAAAATGTAAAACAACCGTATAGACGAAAGAACTGACTTAATCAGGCAAATCCTCTTGGCCAGCGAGAGGAATCTACCTTTCCATCTGGCCAATCTACTCTTGATTCTTTCTAACACACCTTCCTAGAACACACCTTTCTTTTGACACCCCCATTAACAACCCCAAGTATGTAAAGAGAGTTTTCATCACATCACAGTTGAAAATAGCTGCAAAACGTTGAACCAAAGATTGAACAACTCCCACCCCACCAATTTTGCTATTAAAAAAATTCACCTTAAGGCCAGAGGCTAACTCAAAGCAGTTCAAAATAACTTTTAAGTTAAACACACTATTGGTATTGGTTTCACAAAAGAACAGAGTATCATCAACATATTGAAGCTTATTTACCTTAACCTTCTTGTCCCTGATCTCCAGGCTCTTTATCAGATTCTTCTCGACTGGTTTCCTTTGACACGCTTGCCAAACCCTCAACCACTATAAGAAATAGAAAATTCGTCAGAGGATCACCTTGATGGAATAAAACTCCTTGGTTGGGCTCCCATTTATAAGCACAAACACTGAGGAAGATTCCAAACAAGATTTAATCCAACTAATCCATTTATCGCAGAATCCTAACCTTCCAAGCATATAAAAGACGAACTCTTAGTTTACAGAATCATATGCCTTCTCATAATCAACTTTAAAGAGAACACAACTTTTCTTCTTTCTCTTCACCTCCTCTAAAACCTCAATGGCCATGAGGACATTGTCCAATATCCTCATTCCTTTTAAAAAAGATGATTGTCTATGGTCAATTACTTTACTTATCACCTTTTTCAATCTTAATGACAGGATCTTTGAGACGATTTTATATAAACAACCAACCAACGAAATAGGTCTGAACTCACCAAGATGCTAAGGATTGTTGACCTTGGGAATCAAACAAATAAATGACGCGTTGGACCCCCTTGGCCAATAACCTCTTACCGCAAACTCATTCACTACCGTGATAATATCCTCTTTTAAGAAATCCCAGTAAAATTTAATGAAACTTAAATTAAAACCTTCTAGTCCAGGGCTCTTTTGAAGTATCGCAACTCCAGACAACTAGTTTTACTTCATCTTCAGACATACCTTCTACCAGCATCTCGTTATCTTCATCAGTAATGGAATTGAAACTTGCATTATCCAATCTAACGGGTAACTCAACTTCCTTATCAAAACGAGATTTGAAGAAGTCGCTGATGTTATCCTTAACCACCTCTTTATCATCGCTCCATTGACCATTCTCAAACAAGCCATTTCAACTGTTCCTCGTCCTCCTCACTTAACAGTCGAGTGAAAAAACTTTGTGCTCAAGTCTCCATGTTTCAACCACTTTTATCGGGCTTTCTGTTTCAAAACAACTTCTTGTTTGAAGAAATTCCTACTTTTTTGTGCTAACAAAAACCTCCTATCCTCCCTTCCTTGCTCGTCTAGCTCACTTTCGTCATCTCTTGCGTCCAACTCTTGTATCTTCTTTTGTAACTCATCCCCAATATGGTTGACATACCTGAAGATCTATCTGTTCCAAATTTTTAAATATGCCTTCAACATCTTCAACTTTTCTTTGAAGATGAACATCCCTCCCCCTGCACCTCGTAACTAAGCCACTTACTGCCTACAAAATCTTTAAAAATTTTCATTGCTCTGCCAAACGAGCCAATGTGAGCTACTGGTAGAGAGCGGCATGCTTCCTCAATTGGTGACCATTGGAAAAGTCTATCAAGAGGCCACCACTTTACATAATGTCCCAGCCAGCCCTCGGTCATCGACCCAAAGAATGACCGCAGACATCGCACACTGATGCTTAGTGATGGAAGGGGGGCAAGGAGGTGGACCCCAAACGTACTCACCAGGGGATTGGTTGGTCTTTGGACATTGCTATTTTAAGCCCGATGTCGGAGATCGATATCGAACCTCACCAGTGGAGGGAGGAGATCGAATATCAGTCGTCAGGATGTTGTAGAGGACCACGTATGGTGGACCCTAAAGTTTCGTTCAGATAACAGCTAAAGACAAGAGATAAGTGGGAAGCCTAAGTCACGAAGGATGAATGCATATGGTGTGTATGACGCATGAAGGCACAACACGTGTGGATAATCCTAGGAGGCGCTAAGGCCCACTAGGGTTAGGTTTTCCAGAAAAGTTGCATGCATGACACATGAATACTTAGGGCACCCATGAAGCAGATGGCACTAGAGATTAGGTGCACAAGTTGGTACCCAAACGACCACTCTGTCATTCGTTGCACTCTATTTAAGGGAAGTTCATGTGCCAAATACGCTAAGATTCTATGAATAGCGGCGCAAGGACATTTTCCAAGGAACCCTAGTCAAGGGTAACAACATAAAGGTAAACCCTAGTTTCAGCCTATATAAAAGGTGCTAAGAACCCTAGTAAGGTACGTAGTTTCTAAGACTGAAGCTAATATACACACTTGGTGTTTCTTTGCCCTAGTACTGACTTGAGCGTCGGAGTGCAAACGTGATAAGTGCCAATGTGTAGTTTTTATGATTGAGAAAATTGAACACTTTGGAACTTAATTGTTGCTCACTACAAAAAATCGTGTAAAAAGTGGCAGTTTTAATATGGCGATAATTAATAACCGCCACAAATTTCAGTATAATACGTCATTTGACTAACCGCCACAATTATCATTCAAAATATGTCATTTTCAACCGTCACAATTATCCTTTAGACTAAAAACAAGTTTTCCTTCCCTTATTATTTTCAATTATTTTCTAATATACTTTTGGTAACCGAAATTATTCAAACCCTAAACGTTCAAACCTCTCTCTCTGCCCTCGAAGCCCTAGCTGAAACGCTCCTCACAATCAAACCCTAAACGCCTAAATGCTCCTCACGAATCCTCCTCACGAAGTTTCACGAAGCTGTCGCCAAGTTGTACGAAATCATTTTGCGATTATCCGAAATCGCCATCATCGGCGCCTCCGCGGAAGGATTTGTTCAGGTTAGTTCACATTCTTTTTTAGTTCGATTTATCCCGTGTTCTCTGATTTGTTTTGATTGGATTGGATTGGTATGGTTTTCTTCTGTTGATTTTTTGGGTCTGAGAGATTTCAGTTGCGGTGAATTTCATTCTGGTTTACTGTCTCAATGGTTTGATAAATCAACGCACCTGACGCCAACGCCCTCCGCTCCGTCGTGTACGCGGTTAATGATGTGATTCCAATAGCCACATAGAACAAGATTCTTGACATTTTTAGGAATCACCTTGAGCTGGAAAATATAGAGGCACTTTCTTAGAGTTGGATCATGGTTCTAAGTCAAGAACTCACCAATAACAAGTACCAAATCCCAAACTCATTTGGATGAACCAAATATTGTCAAATTGAATCAACAAAGGAATTATAAAATGGATTGACCGAACAGAATTAGGCAAGAAAACATTTGAACCGAACATAAAAGGAATTGAAAACAAAAACAGAACATAGGTGCTGGAAAATGGAATAGCCGAACCAAAACAAATCAAAAACACAAGGCAACATGAACAATTGAAAAAGAAGAAAGGAAGGAGAAGAGAATGCTCATGAAGATGGAAGAATGGTTGGATGATCACGCCACTAGAAGTATGGATGCTCCTAGATGAGTGTGCAAGCCGCCACTTGAGGAAACCATGGTCCTTCAAGATAAGACTAGAGTAGAAGGCTCAAAAGCTCTCCAAATGCTCACTCCAATTTTGAGTATAGTTTCTTTAGATAAATTCCAATATGAATTTTACAAGGAAGGCTCCTCTATTTATAGCCTAAGGTGCTGAAAATGAAAGCTAAAACAATTCAAAATTTCCTCCCAAATCAAACTAGAACCGGCGCTTATTTGCAAAGCAAGGAATGTGTGATCCTTTCCTTCACTTTGGCACCCCCTATTCTACTCCTACACCTATCTACTAATACACCCCCCTAAAGCTCCTAACTAAAGCCTAAAAGATGCTATAACAAAATAGGTTTCTAAAGTTTCCCTCTAAGCACCTTTAACTAAAGAAACTACAAAAAGAGAAAATAAATGTCCTCTAGCTCCCAAAGCTTTGAACATGCTTCTTGTAATCCTTTGAGGTGGACTTTGACCTCCATGGGCGTCCTCCATTTGTGCCTCCACCTCTTCTTGAGCTTGATGAGTGGCCTCCATGTTCTCTTGAGCTTGATCTCCATCATACTCCCCGAGTTGGAGAGAATTCGACCACGAATGCTGGAGACCTACAGAAAAAGGAGTTAGATCGCTGACATTAAAAGTATGACTACCTAAGAATGTATCAGGCATATCTAACTCATAAGCATTGTCATTAATCCTCTTGAGGACTTGGAAAGGTCCATCCCCTCGAGGCATTAGTTTGGACTTCCTTTGAGTAGGAAAACGATCCTTCCTCAAGTGAAGCCAAACCCAATCGCCCTCATCAAACAACAATGCTTTTCTCCTTTTATTGGCAAGTTCAGCATACTTGCCAACCTTCTTCTCAATTCTCTTCTTGATGTCTTTATGCAAAGTTTTCACAAAAGAAGCTTTTTCATCCCCATCTTTGCACAAGACATCTTCAAGAAGGGGAATAGGAAGAAGATCAAGAGGTGTTAGGGGATTAAACCCATAGACCACCTCAAAAGGAGAATGGGAGGTGGTAGAATTTACTACTCGGTTATATGCAAACTCAACATGGGGTAGTAAATTCTCCCACACTCTAGGATTCCCCGAAATAAAGCATCTCAATAGTTGTCCCAAAGTTCTATTCACCACCTCGGTTTGACCATCAGTTTGTGGGTGGCAAGTGGTAGAAAATAAAAGCTTAGTTCCAAGCTTGCCCCACAAGGTCTTCCAAAAGTGACTCAAGAACTTAGGATCTCTATCGGACACTATAGACCTAGGAATCCCATGCAAGCGAACCACTTCTTGGAAGAAGAGGTTTGCAATGTGGCATGCATCATCCACTTTGTGGCAAGGAATAAAGTGAGCCATTTTTGAAAAACGATCCACTACCACAAAAATGGAGTCCTTTCCCTTTGATGTCTTGGGTAAGCCTAAGATGAAATCCATAGATATATCTACCCAAGGCATTGAAGGGATAGGAAGAGGAGTATAAAGACCATGGGGATGCATTTTAGACTTAGCTTTGCGGCAAGCTATGCATTTATCACACAAACTATGAACATGTTTATGCATATGAGGCCAAAAGAAATGTTCATGCAACACATCCAAAGTTTTAGCAACCCCAAAATGTCCCATTAAACCCCCCTCATGAGCTTCTCTAACAAGAGATAATCTAATAGAGCATTGGGGAACACAAAGACGTTTTCCTTTAAAAAGAAAGCCATCTTGAATAAAAAAGTCTTTGTGTCCTCCTTTAAGACACTCTTGATAGATGGGAGAAAAATCAAGGTCATCATGATAAAGTTCCTTAATGTGATCAAAACCAAGATATTGAGAGGTTAAAAGATTTAGCAAGGTGTATCTTCTAGAAAGAGCATCCGCCACAATATTTATTTTGCCTTGCTTGTGTTTGATCACATAAGGAAATTGCTCAATGAATTCCACCCACTTAGCATGCCTCTTGTTAAGTTTGTTTTGGCTTTTCAAATATTTAAGAGATTCATGATCACTATGTATCACAAACTCTTTGGGAAAAAGATAGTGTTGCCAAGTAAACAAAGCCCTAACAAGTGCATACAATTCCTTATCATAGGTGGAATAGTTGAGATGACTTCCCTTCAATTTCTCACTAAAATAGGCTATGGGGTGGCCCTCTTGAAGGAGAACAGCCCCAATACCTATACTTGAAGCATCACACTCAATCTCAAATGTCTTAGTGAAATTAGGAAGGGCCAAGATGGGAGCATTAGTCAATTTTTCTTTCAAAGTATCAAAAGCATTTTGTTGTGCTTCTCCCCAATGAAAGACCACATCCTTTTTCACTATGTCATTGAGTGGTGCGGCAATGGTACCAAAGTTGGGGACAAATCTTCTATAGAAAGAAGCTAGTCCATGAAAACTTCGGACCTCATCAAAGATTTCGGTGTAGGCCAATTTTGAATGGCCACCACCTTTGTTTTGTCCACATGGACCCCTTTACAACTCACAACAAACCCTAGGAATTCTATATGATCAAGAGCAAACATACATTTGGCAAGGTTAGCATACAAATGTTCCTTCCTAAGGGTTTCCAAAACTTGCCTAACATGCAACCTATGGTCATTCAAAGATAAGCTATAAATGAGAATGTCATCAAAGTAAACCACAACAAACTTACCAATGAAAGGTCTAAGAACATGATGCATGAGGCGCATGAAGGTACTTGGTGCATTAGTTAAACCAAAAGGCATAACTAACCACTCATATAAACCAAAGTTGGTCTTAAAAGCCGTCTTCCATTCATCACCCGGTTTGATACGGATTTGATTGTAGCCGCTTTTAAGATCAATCTTTGAAAAGATTTTAGAACCATGTAATTCATCCAACAAATCATCTAGTCTAGGTATGGGATGCCTATACTTAATGGTTATGTTATTTATGGCCCTACAATCCGAACACATTCGCCATGTGCCATCCTTTTTTGGCACTAAGATGATAGGCATAGCACAAGGACTCATGCTATCTTGTACCCACCCTTTCTCAATCAAAGCCTCAACTTGTTGGCGAATTTCCTTGGTTTCACTTGGATTGGTCCTATATGCGGGACGATTTGGTAAAGAAGAGCCCGGTATCAAATCAATTTGGTGCTCAATCCCTCTCAAAGGTGGAAGTCCATTTGGAGGATCTTGAAACACATCTTTGAACTCTTCTACCAAATTTTCCAAGCAATGAGGACTATCAACAAGTGATTCTATGCTAAGAGTTCTAGGGATGGCTAAAAAAAGAGGATGATGAGCCACTATTTCCCTTTCAATGTCACGCCTAGACACAAGGAGTGTAGGCTTAGAACTCTTATCTTTTTTATCTTTTTCACTCTCCCTCTTTTTCTTCATGATAACTTGGTCCTCATGGACTTCTCTTGGAGAGAGAGATTTTAAAGTAACCTTGTGACCATGGAATTCAAAAGATAATTTGTTGGTAAAGCCATCATGTAAAACTTTTCTATCAAATTGCCAAGGCCTTCCCAAAAGAACATGAGTGGCTTCCATGGGCACAACATCACATAATACCTCATCTTTGTATTTTCCAATGGAGAAATGGATGAGGACTTGTTTATTAACAATTATTTCTCCTACTTCACTAAGCCATTGTAACTTGTAGGGCTTTGTATGAGAGATAGTAGGCAATCCAAGCTTATCTACCACTCTTGTACTAGCCACATTTGCACAACTACCCCCATCCACTATCAAGGAACAAATGTTGTTTTGAATAAGACATCTTGTATGGAAAATATTTTCCCTTTGACTTTCATCAAAAGGTTGTGAAACTTGTCCAAGAAGTCTTCTCACAACTAACAAGTCCCCTTCAAGTGGACATTCGCTCTCTTCCTCACTAGATGCATGAGAATGCAATGAATGCTTTGGAGAATCCGAATCATGCTCACTAACTACAATGCCCTCATGCATGTACATACTTCGTTTGGAAGGACAATTTGCAGCAATATGACCATAACCCATACATTTAAAGCATTTAGTGTTAGATGTTCTAGTGGGAGACTTAGGTCTAGAAGTTGATGGCTTAGATTCCTTGGGTTTGAAAGAAGAATCTTTGGAAGGATGTTTAGAAAAAGAAGTTTTGTTTCTCCAAGACTTGGAGTAGTATCCATCATTGGAAGCATTTTTAAAAGAGTTTTTCTTAGCAAGTTGGGCTTCCACCTTCATTGCAAGATGAACTAAAGAGCCCAATGATGAATACTCTTGTAACTCAACAATGTCTTGAATATCCTTCCTAAGACCACTCACAAACCTAGCAACCATGGCTTCTTCACTTTCTTCTAATTTAATTTTAAGCACAAGCGTCTCAAGCTCCTTATAATATTCATCCACATTTAGCGTGCCTTGTTGAAACCGTTGGAGTCTCAACATGAGGTCTTTCCTAAAATGTGGGGGCACAAACCTAGCGCGCATATGATCCTTTAAAGAGTTCCAAGAGTCCACGGGAGGACCCTTGTGATAGATAATGTCCTTTACAATTCCATGCCACCATTTCATGGCATAATCACTAAACTCTAGGGTGGCTAGCTTGAGCTTATGCTCATCTTGGATCTCATGGATCTCAAAAATTTGTTCACACTTAGCCTCCCAATCTAAATACACATTTGGATCACTAGAACCATTAAAACAAGGTAGTTTGACCGAAGGAAGCTTGGACTTTGCATCATGGTAGAAGCCATTGCCGTAGTGAATTCTTTCCCCTTGGTGATGATGTCTTTGTCCATGGACTTGGGGTGGAGGTCTCCTTCTCCTATGCTCATCTTCACGGCCAACATCATTTGAAGAAGCTCTTGAAGATGGTCTATGAGAATGATGTCCATCATGGATAGAAGGAGATGGTCTAGTTTGTTGGACCTCCATCTTTTGCAATTTCTCCTCCAACCGTCTAATTGTTCTTTGAGCTTCATGTAATTCACCAATAATTGAAGCTTTGGAAGGAGAATTCTGCTTGTAGGATGCATCACTTGAAAATCCAGCCATTTGTAATTAAAAACAGCAAACACACAAAAACAGCAAACAAGTTAAAAATTAGCAAAAACAGTGAGCTGTAATGAAACTGCCGAAGTGAACTTAAGGCTGAAAAAGATATCACTCTCAAAGAAATAATGTTCTTGCTCCAATCTGATCTTGAGGCCTTGGAATCCTCAAATGAAATATGTCAAAGCAAGCACACCAATCTTAAGAGCAAACCACCACAAAACCAAAGAAACAATAAAGACAAACAAGAAAAGGTATAAGCAAGGAAAAGGTAATTGCAAAAGGAATACTATATGTAAGACAAACTCAAAGAGTAAGAATGAAAGACAATCAAGAAAATAAAGAACTCAATGAGAAAAGTAGGCACACAAAAGAATACCTAAGGAAAAGCACTAGAGTAGATGAAGAAAACAAAAAAATTTAGCTACTGGAAATTTTTTTTTTATGCAAACTGTGTTTGATATTCACTGATTTAACTGGAACGTTGTAGAGCGAACTGGATTATGAAATTTATACCACAGAAACTTCAAGATGTTAACTCAATAATGGCACTGGAATCAATTAAAAACAGTAAGCCAATTGAGAGAAATAAATTTTTTAAAATCACTGCCAGATTACCGTATTTTTTCGGCAGGAATGTACACTTTTTTTTTTATTTATCATTTTTTGTGTACTTCATATTTTTGAATGATTCTTTTTTCTATTCTTTTCTAACACTTTGAATATCTCAAATCCAGAATTTCAGAATTTTACAGTACGTAAATCAGTTGCAATAAGGAAAAACAGTAAGCACTTTTTTTCAGAAACAGAGGAATCCTAATAGGAATAAAAAACAGGATGATGAACTAGCAAAGACATAATAGAAAATGATGTATTGGAACTTGTATAGGTCTAGAATACAAGTATGAACTCAATTCTAAAAAGAAAATGCACAAAGGATCAACATCAATTCAGAAAATTATATGACACCAAAGCAAGAAACAATCAAAACAATAAAAGTACTACTAGAAGTAATGACATATATGGAATAACATGACTAAGACAAAACTTGACATGATTCAAAAATTAAAAGACACATTACAAATTGTAACAAGTGAAAGGAAGCTTAAGGTAAACTCTAGGAAGGATAATGCCATTCCAAAAGAGCAACCATACTCATAAGAATTATGAGTGCCATAAACCTTTCCACAAACACTTGGAGCAAAAGAAAAACAGCAAGAATACTCAATTAAAATTCTAAAACAGAAACTTAAATTGCAAGAAATTAAAAAGAGCTCTTGAAATAAAGTGCACACAACTCAACAATTAAACAAGAATGAACCTAAGACTCATGATACCACATGATGTGATTCCAATAGCCACATAGAACAAGATTCTTGACATTTTTAGGAATCACCTTGAGCTGGAAAATATAGAGGCACTTTCTTAGAGTTGGATCATGGTTCTAAGTCAAGAACTCACCAATAACAAGTACCAAATCCCAAACTCATTTGGATGAACCAAATATTGTCAAATTGAATCAACAAAGGAATTATAAAATGGATTGACCGAACAGAATTAGGCAAGAAAACATTTGAACCGAACATAAAAGGAATTGAAAACAAAAACAGAACATAGGTGCTGGAAAATGGAATAGCCGAACCAAAACAAATCAAAAACACAAGGCAACATGAACAATTGAAAAAGAAGAAAGGAAGGAGAAGAGAATGCTCATGAAGATGGAAGAATGGTTGGATGATCACGCCACTAGAAGTATGGATGCTCCTAGATGAGTGTGCAAGCCGCCACTTGAGGAAACCATGGTCCTTCAAGATAAGACTAGAGTAGAAGGCTCAAAAGCTCTCCAAATGCTCACTCCAATTTTGAGTATAGTTTCTTTAGATAAATTCCAATCTGAATTTTACAAGGAAGGCACCTCTATTTATAGCCTAAGGTGCTGAAAATGAAAGCTAAAACAATTCAAAATTCCCTCCCAAATCAAACTAGAACCGGCGCTTATTTGCAAAGCAAGGAAGGTGTGATCCTTTCCTTCACTTTGGCACCCCCTATTCTACTCCTACACCTATCTACTAATACACCCCCCTAAAGCTCCTAACTAAAGCCTAAAAGATGCTATAACAAAAGAGGTTTCTAAAGTTTCCCTCTAAGCACCTTTAACTAAAGAAACTACAAAAAGAGAAAATAAATGTCCTCTAGCTCCCAAAGCTTTGAACATGCTTCTTGTAATCCTTTGAGGTGGACTTTGACCTCCACCTCTTCTTGAGCTTGATGAGTGGCCTCCATGTTCTCTTGAGCTTGATCTCCATCAGTTAACAAGGCATCTGATGTTCTCAGTGACTACATCACCACCATCGCGGATGAACTTGAAGGTTTAGGGTTTAATAGGCTATTGCCTCTCATCTCTATTTTAAGGGTTGTTGTAGGTTTTATTTTACTATTTGTATTTGATTATAATATCTAAACTGGATTTGAGAATAGTGGTTTGAGTTGCATATAGTTAGTTGTGTTGTTTAACAGCATTATAGCTTTTGAATTTGAATGTTAGATTTTAGGAACACGTGGATATGGTAGAAAAGTCATCGAATGTTAGATTTTAGGAACACTGCAGCCAAACAAAGTTCTTTGTGGTGAGGAGGTAGATGATTCGTCGTTTGCGGTGAAACCCTAAAAGGTTAGTGATTTATTTGACTCCCTTTTTGTTTTAGGGTATATATTTTATTTTATGATGTTTTGGGTTGGTTTCTCCAAATTTTCATCAATCATTTTATCTTTTTACCCGATATTTTCCTCTACTTCTTTACTCATTTGTATACTTAGTTTTAGCCTCAATTGTGGGTAGAGGTTTTATGTGGGTAGAGGCAGAAAAGACGCTCAAGGGACTTTTGGTTCTTCCCTACACAGGCATTCTGTAATACTCTTTGGTTCTTCCCTACACAGGCATTCTGTAATACTAGATGAAAAATCCTGTCATCAGCTTAACAGATTGCAGATTGCGTTTAATATGTAAAGTGAAATATAATACTGTCAGAATATAAACCTTAAAAAAAATCCTATACAATTAAAAGTTGGCATGTAAACTTTAATGCTTATAATTACACAATCCAATCAATTTCTGAATTTCTAACTTAGGATTGAAGAAGTAATACAAACTACATGACTAAATATCATATGTGAGTAACAATGATCTAAACTATGACTCCCAAGTTAGAAGCAAAACTGAAATCTATTAAACAACCAGAAATACTGAAATTTACTTTGGTTCCTTCCAGCACATATGTTCTGTTCAAATCTGTTCTAATTCAGTATGGCTGCTAGAATGGAATGTGGCAAAGGTTATGTGAAGCTGGAAACTAAGACAAGCATCAATGATAAATTTTTATGCAAAATTTGAAAATACAATTATGCAGAATCTTGTGCTTTCTACAGGTTAAACTCTTTTGACAAGAGTTTCGAGAATGAAGGTGACATAGTGGTGCTTGTATAGATTTTATTGCCATATGGATGAGTGGAACATGGAGGGTGGAGGTTTTATAGGTAACCATAGTGGAATTGAAGATAAAAAGGAGTAGGAAACTGGTAGGGGCAGTAATGGGCAACACACAAGATTATGGAATAATGTAAATTTGAATCACTGGAAGTAAATAGGAAGGATTTTGAAGGCAGCAACGTGGGCCACTGGTCTTGCACTGGGTTAATGGTGTGGGAATGATATATGTTGGTCCTGTATGTGAGATGTATGTAAGTGTAAGGCTTTAGCCAAATTCAGGCCATGTGAGAGCTTGGTTGGTAATAGGTTTACCTCAGTACCAATAAACTGATATTGGTAATTATTTATGGGTTTATGCAGATAAAAAAACAGATTAAGAACTATTCAAACCTTAACAAAATCCTATACAATTAAAAGTTGGCATGTAAATATGACTAAATAGCATATGTGTGCAACAATGATCTAAAATATGACTCCAAGTTAGAAGCAAAACAGAAATCTGCATAATCATTACATACTCTCATACTACTACTCAATGTCAGACTTGAGCATCTCATATTATATTGTTGCGTAAGTTATTTGGATTCATGCTGAAATAATTTGTTATACGGATGTGGCTATTATTGCAATGAATGTAGATATTGGAATTAGATACTTACCTGTTACCTGAATTAGATATATTAATCTATAACACTGATTTCATTTGCTATGTAGTTATTCCATCTACAACTTTCTTTGTTGCAAGCTTCATTTTTTTGTCCAAATAAACACAAGCTTGATTATACTGTTGAAGGTAAGTAGCATTATATTCTTGGATTTGCCAGCGGCTACAGGCTTCTCTTATCCCAAAACAGAACGTGTTGCTACCTCTTATTCAGCTAGTGACAAGTTTTACATTGATCTAAGGAAATTGTTACCTCTTGCAAGATTTCTTCCACAACCCAAGTATGACCTCTTTGCATCTCTTTGCCAAAAGATTAACCTTCATAAGTATCATACAATTAGTTTTCCCATTGATGTGTTGTATATGGAGATGAATAAGGGTGAAGCAGAGCCCAATTATTTTTGTTCATTTTTGTTTGAGGTGAATCTAAATTTTTTTGGTTTATGGCTACATGTTTTTTTACTATCCATGCCACATCATTGTTTTAAGTGAACTTTGGAGTAAGAACTGTTTCATAGGTTGTTTTCGGTGTATGCTATCCATGCCTTAAACAATGTTTTTTCATGATTACTTAAATTAGGAATACGTTGAATGTTTAACTATTATTTAAGAAACAATTTTAAGATTACAAGTCTGCATATTACAATGGCAATGGAGGATGGAAGTTTTGTAGGGCTTGTGGATCCACGTTTAGAGGGGATTTATGACAAGCAACTAATGACTTGTATGGTGACTTGTGTTGCATTTAGCATAAGGTACTCAACAAAGAGGTGTCCAAAAATGAGTCAGGTAATTAATAATATCTCTATACATTCATTTCACTTTCCTCCTATTTTAAATCATTAATTTTTCACATGTTATTTTTTCTTTCTCTCTTTTCTAATTGTTGTTGTTTATATAATTTGAATAAGCTTTGTTTAACTTAAGTTATGATGGATGAACTAATGAATTAATTAGGTTGTGAAGAGTACTAGAGGGTGATGTGTCAGTAGAAGTGCTTAATGAGTTTGGTGCAACCAGTGAATACGGCCTTAAACCTTCCATCTCAATAAGTGAACAATCATCTGCTGAATATGCCATCTCAGGAGGGTATGGGCTTTTATGCACACTCCTTAATTTATGCACACTCCTTGGATATATAATATTCTTTTCATTTATTTTTTAAAATTTGAAAATTAACTCTAAACATATTTTAATTAATTTCAGGCACCGGATGATGAAAGTCGTACTTCATCATTGAACCAGAATATTATTGGATCAAGTGGAGACAACAAGACAAATTAGAATTAGGACTATGACATTAGTTGTAATATATTCAAATAAAATTTACATTTTGACAATTTAATTTAATTGTTTTTTGGATTAGTTTGACATTATAAACTTTGTTATCTTAATGAATGAATAAAATAATTTCTTATTATTATATTTATCAATTTTATTTATATTATGAGGTATAATTTTATTATAAAATTAATTTATCTTATAATTTAATTATAATATAAAATTAAATAATATTATGAAATCAAATTATAAAACGAAATTAAATAAATTATTATAAATATTAAAAATTAAATTAAATTTATATTATATCGTATTAAGTGGCGGTTAAAACTGCCACTATTTACGTTAGAATTGGTGTACCAGTTTTAAAATTACGACATTTATAACTGACGCCAATTACACGCTTAAAACCGCCACTTTATACAATGCATAATATGGCGTCTGCTACAACGGTTCTTAATTGACCGCCACATTAAACTTTGTGGCGGCAAGAATTCTGGCGGTACGCGGTACCGCCACAGACGTATAATGCGGCGGTTAAAAACGCCAGTTTTTACGAAAATAACCGTCGCATTATACACATTTTTTTGTAGTGGCTTAATGTAAGAAAATTACACTAATCTGAGAATTATTGAATCTGATTATATATTTTTTGAACCAAGAAACAAATGAAGAAATTTAATCTCAATTTTTGTGTAAATTGCAGATGAATATGAAGCATTGAAAGAATGTATTCAAGCTGGCATTGAAAGAAAAAAAGAAGTAAAAACTGAATTGGATCACAAGAAGATTTAGCTCAAGCTCAAACTGTCCAGAGTTGATTAAAGGTGCAGTACAATACTAGCCCAAGCTAGAATTGCTAGCTCAAGCTAACACTGTCTAGAATTGATTAAAGGTGCAGTACTGATCTAGCTCAGGCAAGAATCGCTAGCTCAAGCTAAAAATGCACCGAAAGATCTAGCTCAAGCTAAAACAGGCTAGCTTGAGCTAAAGTTGATTATATAAATTTTGAAACATAACTCAAAACCAGCGGTGGAAAACAGATTGGGTTTTTTAGAGAGAGACTAGTGAGAGAAAGAGAAGAAACCTCTGTTCTTAGGAGAAGAACTTGCTCAGATCAGCCCTTCTTATGCAATCCAGATCAAGAATGAAGATTGGATGAGCTGTCATGAGTGGCTAAGTTCTTTCTAACTTGGGATTGAATATAATTTATCTTGATCAAATGTATTCTTGGTGATATATATATAAAATTCTCTTTTCTACTTGTTCTTGGTATTTTCGTTTTATGCTTATTGCTTGATTATGTCTGATCAATAGAGTCTTGATTTTGATCCTTAAATTTAACTGGAAAGTACCTTTAAGGATCTGAAATAGACGAAAATGCTTGATAACTTGTAATGCTAGGAATAGATTCCAGGTTATTGATTGCATGATAATTCTGTTCCTAAAGCTGGATGATTTGTTAAATATGTGAGGAATCAATGTTTAAGAAATTATCTTATGAATTTCATCTGTGAGGAATCAAGATGAATGACTTTAAATTAAGCATCAAGAATAAGTAGTTTTGAGTATTATATATTGTATTATTCAAAATACAGATGATTGAGATAGACGCAATTCAATCCCAAGTATCTTTCTCTATATTTGATAAGTTAGTTTGGTATTTGGTTGAATCAAACCCTAAATCTTTGAGTTCTTGTGAAATCTTTAATTTGGTTATGAACAAAGTCTCAAAATTATTTTCTATACTTAATGAGTTTTAAAACAGAACATCTTAATTAGAATTGTTCCCTGTGGGTTCGACATTCGTACTTTAAAAAGTACTATATTACAGTTGATTCGGTACACTTGCCGAGAAATAATCAACAAGTTTTTAGCGCCGTTGCCAGGGAACAATTTGTTTTTGAGAATTTCTGAAGTATAACTCATTGAGTATTGTGAATATTCCGTTTTCTTTGTGAATATACACTTGTTTATATCTTATTTTTTATCCTGTGCTAATCCTTGCTTGAGTTGTCTTAGATACATGTTATTGAGAGGACAGGTTCCTGAAGATCAATTGGAATTTGATCCAGAAATTGAGAAGACAGCTAGAAGAAATCAGAGCAAGAAGAGAGAAGAAAAGAAGAAGCAAGGACAAGCAAAGGGAGAATCTTCCAACACTCTCAACTCACACAATCAAACAGAGTTCCAAATGGCTGAAAATAGACAAAATCCACCTAGAAGGACATTGGGAGACTATGCTATGCAGCAAGGACCAAGGCATTTCTCTAGCATAGTCATACCTCCTGCCACCAAATCATTAGAAATGAAGCCAGCTTTTCTTAGCTTAATTAGCACTCATCAATTCACTGGAATGGATCATGAAGACCCTTATACTCATCTTTCCACATTTTATGAGTTGGTTGGGACCATGGGCTTCAAGGAAAATGATATTGAATTTGTTTATCTGCGTCTATTTCCTTTCTCACTTGTAGGCAAAGCAAAAGAATGGTTAAAGTCGCATCCAAACCAAAGTTTAAGTAGCTGGAATGATGTAGAAGAGAAATTCCTACACAGATTCTTCCCACTTTCTCGATATATCAAGGCTAAGTCTGATATCTCCACATTCGGGCAAGGGCCAGATGAACCATTTTGTGAAGCTTGGGAACGCTTTAAAGTGATGTTAAGAAAATGTCCTAATCATGGCTTTGAGGATATTGCTCAGTTGAATATATTCCACAATGGTTTGAGGCCTGATACTAAAATGATTTTGGATGCTGCAGCAGGAGGTACAATGATGAGTGTTGATGCAGAACAAGCTACAAGAATCATTGATGCCTTAGCCTCAACAGATTACTAAGCTCAACATGATAGATATACAGTGCAAAAGAAAGGGGTGCTGGATCTTAGTACTTCAGATGCAATTTTAGCACAAAACAAGATTTTGACTCAGCAAATTGAGGCATTAACCAAGCAAATGTCAAAACTGCCTCAACAATTACATGCAGTAAATTCTCCTTCAATGCAGAATCAAGCTTTGAAGTGTGATTTTTGTGGGGGAAATCATCTTAATGGCCAATGCTCTTACCAAAATCCATCAGAGGAAGAGGTTCAATTTATGAATAATCAAGGAAGGCAAGGTGGCTTTGCATATAATTATCCAAATAACATGGCTCAAGGATGGAGGAATAATCCAAATCAAGGATTTGGGTGGAAGCAAGAGGCTGAATCATCTAACAGACAAGTCCCTTATCAACAACAACCACATTATCCTTCCATTCATGAGAGAACATCAAAATTGGAAGATACTTTTGAGAAGTTCATGCAAGCCTCTCTATCCAATCAAAAAAATACTGAAGCATCAATAAGGAATTTAGAAACACAGGTGGGGCAGTTGGCTAAACAGTTAGCTGATAATCAAGGAAGTCAATTTTCAGCCAATACACAAACCAATCCCAAGGAGCATTGCAATTCTATCACTACCAGAAGTGGGATAGTTATAGGAAAAGGAATTGGGAAAAACTTAGTTGTTGGGGAGGAGGTTTTAAAAGATAAAGAGAGTGAAAAAGAACAGAGTGAGTGTGAGGGAGGAGAAAGAAGGAATAAGGAAGATGTTGTACATATTGGAGAGAAAATAGAAAAAAAATCAAAAAAGTGAAAAACAAGAGAGGAGTGTTCCTATAAAAGATGTACCTTATCCACATGCTCCTA
Organism: Phaseolus vulgaris; assembly: GCF_000499845.2. Lineage (NCBI taxonomy): Eukaryota > Viridiplantae > Streptophyta > Magnoliopsida > Fabales > Fabaceae > Phaseolus > Phaseolus vulgaris. The sequence goes on from NC_023759.2 coordinate 37,152,885, forward strand.
CAAAGAAATGCAAGGAAAGACAATTTGCAAGATTTATGGATATTCTCAAAATATTGCAAATTAACATTCCATTTACTGAAGCTTTAAAGCAAATGCCTACATATGCTAAATTCATGAAGGAATTATTGACAAAGAAAAGAAAAATCAATGATCAGGAGATAGTTGAATTGGAAGCTGGATGCAGTGCTATAATTCAAAAATCATTACCACAGAAATCCAGAGATCCTGGGAGTTTCACTTTGCCGGTTACCATAGGAAATCTCACTGTTGGAAAGGCATTATTGGATCTTGGAGCTAGTATTAATTTGATGCCTTTATCAATGCTGAAGAAAATTGGAGATGTAAAAGTGAAACCAACAAGAATGACTTTGTAGTTGGCTGATAGATCAATCAAATATCCACATGGAATAGTTGAAGATCTATTTGTAAAGGTAGATAAATTTCTATTCCCAGTAGATTTTGTTGTAATGGATATTGAAGAAGATGTTGAAGTACCTTTAATACTGGGAAGACCATTCATGAAAACTGCCAAAGTTATAATTGATGTAGACAAAGGAAGATTGAAGGTTTGTGCTCAAGATGAAGAAGTAAGCTTTAATGTTTTTGAAGCAATGAAATATTCAAATGATCAGAAAGAGTGTTTCAGAGTGGATGTGATTGTTGTTGAACCTTCAATGATGTTAATCAGGCGTCAAGCTATATGACGTTAAACGAACGCTTGCTGGGAGGCAACCCAGTGTTTTATTTTGAAATGTGTCTTTAATTTTTGTTTTGATTTAGTAGTATGTTTTAATATTTGATGTCTTTAAAACCAGTTTGATATGTGAAATGGTCATGTAGGTTTTGAAATGTTTGGTGAAATGAATGGATGGAAGAAAGCTTAGAAAGGTTTGAGACTTTTGGCAAAGACAAAATGAAAATTTTCAAGAAAATTTCATTGCAGGGTAATTTTAGCCTAAGCTAAATATGCAGAAAAAGAAGAAAAAAAATTGTTCTACAACTTTCGCTTGAGCTAAACTGGGCTAGCTTGAGCTAAACTGGGCTAGCTTGAGCTAAACTGGGCTAGCTTGAGCTAGAACAAATCTGTTGCTCTCTGCCAAACTTTAGCCTAAGCTAAAATGAGCTAGCTTGAGCTAAAGCAAATCTGTTGCTCTCTGCCAAATTTTAGCCTGAGCTAAAATGAGCTAGCTTGAGCTAAAACAAATCTATTGCTCTCTGTCAAACTTTAGCCTAAGCTAAAATGAGCTAGCTTGAGCTAAAGCAAATATGTTGCTCTCTGCCAAATTTTAGCCTGAGCTAAAATGAGCTAGCTTAAGCTAGAACAAATTTGTTGCTCTCTTCCAAATTTTAGCCTGAGCTAAGAAGCTCTAGCCTAAGCTAGTGAGATTTCTAAAAAAAAAAAAAAAAAAAAAAAAAACTGCAGCATTTTATAAAAATCACATTTTGAAAACCCTGCACCCTAACTCAGTTTCAGAAGCACCCTCTGTTCTAAAAAAATCTCAAAGCTTCCATCTACATAATCATTCTCAAACAAACATTTCATCTACATTGTCATTATCAAGGTAAGTAATTACTCTTCTCCATAATCATTTTCATTGCCATTTCCATTCAACCAAACCCAGTCATGCATGTTTCTGCTTCCAGTTCACAGTTTCGTTTTTAAATTGAAAGATTCAATCTTTTTGAAATTTCAATGTCTTGATGTTCAGCACTGTCTTCCATGGATTAAATACAAAAAATTACTCATTCAATGTCATTCTATATCATGCTTACCAAGTGTTTGTTAAAATGTCAATCAAATAAAACACTTTGGTTTGAGAAATGCTTATTCTTACATGTGCAGAAAAATGAGTCACACCAAATCCACAACTGGTATTAAATAATTCGTCGTTGACACCCACTGAATTTCATGATTATATATCTTGGCCTGGGGACAGGCACAATTTTTCAGGGGAGGCAGGAGCATATGGAGTTGGGACTAGAGTTGAAGATACACCAGAAATGGCAGCTGAACCAACTGGAGCAGCAACAAATGATGAACATTCAAGTTCAGAATGATGATGTTGGCACAGAGCGGAACAAAATCACAAGAGGAGATTGATACTTATCATGCACAATGAACAAAAAACTGGTTTTATCTTTTTGTTTAACTTTACTTTCAGTTTAATTTTGTAAGTTGACTTTAACAGTTTAGTTTAATATTTCTTAATTTAGCTTTTGTTGATGGCAAACTTAAGTTAGTATAGTGGTTGATGTTTGCATATTTTTTGAAATCTTGTATATAGATGATGGTATATTTTTTTGGAAAAAGAAATCAAACCATAATTCTAAATTAGAACAACCAAATGGATTGATCAGGGTCTTAATTTAAAAAAGAATGTGTGGCTGGAACCATCACTCAAATTGAGAAAGGATAGTAATGTGTAAAAGTTGGAATAAGGTAAATAGTTGAAAGCAATGTCTGAGAACAAATGAGGAATTGAAATTAGCCAACCAAGTGAGAGTGTGAAACCTTTAAACAATTTGAGATACTTTCACTAGTGAAGAGTTAATTGATGTTGCCTAATTTTCTAGTCAATTTGCATCACAAAATCAAATATGGAGATGAATGAGGCATGTTTAATAGAGTTGGAGGTGAGAAAACTCAGAACCAAACAGCTAACCTTTGCAATATATGATGAAATGTGCAGAAAAATAACCCTTTTTGAGCCAAATTTGTTTTATTGCACCCTAGCTTCTGATATACATATATTGTCCTACCTTGTGGTATGCTAACAAAAGGAGAGCATAGGTGCAATTCAAATTTCTATAATTAAAAAGAATTGGGTTTGGTGTGGCTGCTGGGATTTTGAGAATGAAAGAAAAACAAAAAGAAAAAAAAAAGAAGAAAAAGAAAAAAAAAGGGGGAATGACAAAATTATCCAAATTCTCATTCTCTTTTCTAAAAAAAAAAGAAAAAAAGAAAAGAAAAAGAAAAGCAAAGGGGATTACAAAAATAGAAAAAGAAGCAATATTGATGAATCTTATGGAAGGGATAATGGATAACACAATTAGAAATTGAATTGCAAATATGTTAATCTTTTGTTAAGTGTGCATTTTGTTATCCTGAAAAAACCAAATTTTCTTTGTAACCCAGCCTCATTACAACTTGAAAAAGACCTCAAGATCTATGTTTGTAAAAGTGTTTGTAATCAACTGGAAATGAAGGGCAACCTTAAATTAACTTGGAATTCAGTGAAAAAAAGAGGGAAAACACCCACCAGTGAGGAATGAAGAGAGAAATTCCTTAGTTTGATTCTCAGTGAAGAGTAACAATTGTTTACCTTGGAAATTGAATACATTCTTATCCTGTCTTGGTTTGAATTGATAGGAAACACCATAATTTTTGGAAGATTCTTTATGTGTTGAATTAACTTGTGCTCTTTCCATGAAGTTGTTCTGATATTAAACTATAAATTTGATTTCTAAGGATTTTGGGGAAGAATGAACTCATTTTTTTTGGGATTCAATTACTTTGCTTGAGGACAAGCAAGATTCTAGGTTGGGGGGAATTTGATAAGTGCCAATGTGTAGTTTTTATGATTGAGAAAATTGAACACTTTGGAACTTAATTGTTGCTTAATGTAAGAAAATTACCCTAATCTGAGAATTATTGAATCTGATTATATATTTTTTGAACCAAGAAACAAATGAAGAAATTTAATCTCAATTTTTGTGTAAATTGCAGATGAATATGAAGCATTGAAAGAATGTATTCAAGCTGGCATTGAAAGAAAAAAAGAAGTAAAAATTGAATTGGATCACAAGAAGATTTAGCTCAAGCTAAAACTGTCCAGAGTTGATTAAAGGTGCAGTACAATTCTAGCCCAAGCTAGAATTGCTAGCTCAAGCTAAAACTGTCCAGAATTGATTAAAGGTGCAGTACTGATCTAGCTCAGGCTAGAATCGCTAGCTCAAGCTAAAAATGCACCGAAAGATCTAGCTCAAGCTAAAACAGGCTAGCTTGAGCTAAAGTTGATTATATAAATTCTGAAACATAACTCAAAACCAGCGGTGAAAAACAGATTGGGTTTTTTAGAGAGAGACTAGTGAGAGAAAGAGAAGAAACCTCTGTTCTTAGGAGAAGAACTTGCTCAGATCAGCCCTTCTTATGCAATCCAGATCAAGAATGAAGATTGGAGGAGCTGTCATGAGTGGCTAAGTTCTTTCTAACTTGGGATTGAATGTAATTTATCTTGATCAAATGTATTCTTGGTGATATATATATAAAATTCTCTTTTCTACTTGTTCTTGGTATTTTCGTTTTATGCTTATTGCTTGATTATGTCTGATCAATAGAGTCTTGATTTTGATTCTTAAATTTAACTGGAAAGTACCTTTAAGGATCTGAAATAGACGAAAATGCTTGATAACTTGTAATGCTAGGAATAGATTCCAGGTTATTGATTGCATGATAATTTTGTTCCTAAAGCTGGATGATTTGTTAAATATGTGAGGAATCAATGTTTAAGAAATTATCTTATGAATTTCATCTGTGAGGAATCAAGATGAATGACTTTAAATTAAGCATCAAGAATAAGTAGTTTTGAGTATTATATATTGTATTATTCAAAATACAGATGATTGAGATAGACGCAATTCAATCCCAAGTATCTTTCTCTATATTTGATAAGTTAGTTTGGTATTTGGTTGAATCAAACCCTAAATCTTTGAGTTCTTGTGAAATCTTTAATTTGGTTATGAACAAAGTCTCAAAATTATTTTCTATACTTAATGAGTTTTAAAACAGAACATCTTAATTAGAATTGTTCCCTGTGGGTTCGACATTCGTACTTTAAAGAGTACTATATTACAGTTGATTCGGTACACTTGCCGAGAAATAATCAACAAAACGGCCGCTAGGGCGCCCCTTTGTCTTTGCAGGTGAGAGGTTTCTTGATCAAGAAGGCACGATTCTCAGGCAAGATCGAAGGGCCAAAGCAGCTGTTAGAGTCATCCGACGAAGGGAGTCAACCGGCAGGAACACATAACGTTCCTCTCTCCCCTGATGTGGCAAAGGTAACAGTTGAAAGAGTACGAGTACTTGATGCTCGTGTTGGAATACCTTCAGATGAGGTAACAACTGTGGCCAATGGATTTCAGACATTCGTAGCCTGGCCAAGACACGACATTTGAATTCTGCCAAAACCTCCAGTAATAATTTCATTTTATTATATTAATTTATATTTATATATTACATCTAATTTAATACAAATGTTCTTTTTTTATAGAAACCTCATCTGAAACCAAGTCCAAAAAGGAAGCATGAGGTTCCGATTGGCGATCCTATAGTTTCCTTAGCTATAGTTGTTAGACATATTGGTTGAGACCCTCTGGACGTTCTATGGGATGATACGTTTTTTGAAATAAACACTGAGCTGCCAATGTACATATACATGTCAGATTTGTTAGAATTTGTAGTTGGGGATCAGGAGCTCAATATAAATATAATTCAATTTTTTATGATGTAAGTATCTTTACATATATTTCAATTTACTTTATGTTAAATTAGCATTGATTATGCTTTAACTAATAACTTGTAGGTTTTTGAATGGTATAACTAACCTAGAGGCCCATCTCACGACATTCCACACCCAAATGATGCTCATAGGAGGATCTGACGTTGTATACTGCAAGATGCTCATGAGCACGTTGTCAGGCGCGACGTTGGAATGGTTTGTTAGCCTTCCCGACGGGCACATCACCACCTTTGACCAGTTTGCAACGCTGTTCAAGGAGCAGTACCTTGTTAACAAGGCCCCCACCCGGCTTTCTTATGACCTTTTTTTTATGTCAAAACAGTAGCAGGGGGAGTCTGTGAAGGACAACCTGAACAGGTTCGGAGTCCAAGTGGTGAGGCTGAAACCCACTGATGAGGCCATGACAGTGCATGCCTTTATCAAGGGAATGCTACTTGGGCCTTTCAGTGAATCACTACTAAGGTTCTATCCGAAGACATTCACGGAGATAAGACGTAGAACGTTAGCGCACATCGCCACAGATGATCGAGTAACGCAGAAACATGGTCTCGTCGGTCCTGTCCGACCTCGAGCGGTTGCACGGCCTCAGCCTATGAGGGTGCACGAGGCGACCACAGAGAAGAAGGGGGCGGGAAAACCCTATGAACGGGCCCAGGTCGGGACTCGCGCACAAAGGGACCCACCCCCAAAGCATAATTTTCGAGTGGAGCTCAAGGAGTGGATCATTATTCCAAACATAGTGGCAAGACTGAAGGTACCAGCGAAGACCGATAGGAGGATGGGGCCCAACAAGAACGCTTGGTGTGAGTTCCACCAGGCGAATGACCACTACATACGTAATTGCTTGGCCTTGGCGCACCAACTAGACGAGCTGGTGAAGAGCGGTTTCTTAAAGAATTGTTTGTCAAAAGATTTTCGAAAAGATTGGATTGAAGTTTTAACAACAATCACAGAAGAAGTAATCAAGGAAGACAATCAAACAATGTAATTGAAACTGTTTGCAGAATTTCAATCGGTTGAAACTTCGTTTTAACCGGTTGTTTATGGCAGCAGCAAAAACAAAATCAAATCAAACAGTTTATAAGGAGTGAGAGAGAAAGAGATTACACAGCCAATTTATATTGGTTCACTCAATCCTGACCTACATCCAGTTCCCAGAACCACCACTAGGTTTCCACTAGTAATCAATCACATATTACAATACACAAAACCACAAAGAGGTGATCTTGATACTACAAGCACCACTCACCCTCTTTGCCTTCACACAACCTTAGTCAGAACACCCTCTGACATTACAGGTTTACACACATCACAATTACAAAAAAAGAAACTTTTACAAGAATCAGAAAGGAACAGATTACACCTGGATTTACAGGAATCACAGAGCTCCTAAAATCAGACCTTGAACCAATGCACAACTACTTAGCAATCTTGCAAAAATTTGATTTGAATCTCTTCTCAAAAATAGTTTCAATCTCACTTTCTTGTGTATATTTTTCGTTTTTGAAATCCAAAGAAAAACCATATTTATAGCTCTTAAAACTAGTTGTTCTAGGCAGTCAATCATGAGCCAAAATAGTTTTAATCCAACTGAAAACAGATCAAACAAGTTTTTGAAAAGATGTTATGAAATGTGACAATCAACCGGTTGAAATATTGTTTTAACCGGTTGAATTGGTTAGAAAGATAGTTAACCAAGTCAAAAGCAGTTTTGAATTCAACCAAGCTAAGTGACAAACAACTGATTATATCGTGGTTTCAATCGGTTGTTTTTCTCTTTGCTTAAAGAAACACTTTTCTCTTTTAAAATATATTGAACCAGCTTGTGCAAAGGACTAGGAATGATCTTTACAAGAATTCTAAACACCATAGACTAAGCTCTTAACCAAAAGCAGCACAACATCAACCTTCAACACATATTTGGATCATCAAAGCTTCCATGTCCTACAAGTCTATCTTCTTTAATCTTCTTAGCCAAAAGTTGTGCTGACTTGATGGCCCTCCATCAATTTTGTTCTAAGAAACTTAAATTCATTGGAACAAGGTTGCCTCTGGAGCATTCTCGCTTAGGCGAGCTGAATCTCGCTTAAGCAAGCCTAGGGAGAGACTTCACTAGAACAAGCTTTATCTTTGGACAATTCTCGCCGACGAGACTGGCTCGCCTGAGCGAGGTTTCTTGAATGTTCATGGTCATGTTTTCTATCTTCTAAAGCCTCTTTATTCATCCTCTAGTCCTTTGCTTCATCTATCCTTAATTTCTTGAAAATGACACAAAATCGGGATCAAATGGTTTCATTAATCTCATGATTCAAAAATATATTGCTAAGTTCAATTCTTCACAGACCAGGGTTGGGTGATAACTTAATAAACAATTAAAGTCATAAATGCCTAGTTTTTTTGCATGAAATTTCACTAAATAATCTTATCATCTACAACTTGGATTATGTTCAATCCCCTTAAGCAAACCGCTTAAAAAGCCTTCAGTAACATAAGTATTCAACACCTCTCTATGCAACACTAGTATTCAACACCACTCTAGGCACACGAGTATTCAAAACCTCTTTAGGCAAACAAGTATTCTTATGAAGGGACAATTAGCTCTAGAAAGAGAGGTTGAATGAAGTCTGAACTGAAATCGCGTTATTTAAAAGCAAAGCAAGCTCAACGTCTAATAATTAAAAGCTAGATAGATAAAGAATTAAAAATAGGTTTTTATTAATTAGTTCACTCAACAACTAAGATTACGTCCAATCCCCTAAAACAACATTCTTACGAGCCTTCATTAACATAGGTATTTAACACCTCTCCAGAAACACAGGCATTTGAAACCTCTCCAGGCACACAGTATTCTCCACCTCTCCAGGTACATAAGTATTCTTACACCTCTTCGAATACACAAGTATTCTCACACCTCTCTAGGTTAATAGTCTCAATATCCCCCTAAGATCAAGACCTCTCAAAGAATTGAGAAAACACTCTATATAGAGAGAACAAATAAAGGTCACAGGGTATGCTTTACAAAGTTAAGGATTTACAATGATTAAACTCACTGATCACTCTTCAATAGCATATGAAAACTCTATTAGCACTATTCTAACTCACAATTGTATATCACTTGATTATGACATTTTTGAATTACTCTATGTACATTAATGGTTGTGTTCTTCATGTTCAAGGTCTTTATATAGTCTTCTAAAAGGTGACTGTTGAAGCTTTGTGTTCTTTCTTTACATAATCGTTAGACGCACAATATGGTAACTTTTACTGTGATTGATTCTTCTGCATCTTGAATGTGTGGTTAATTCAAATTCTTTCTTTATATAGTTCGTATATGAACATTAAAACTTTAATCCTCTTAACTTGTTCAACTAGCGAAATTTGCAACGTTGTTCTTCCTTTAAAGTAGTAAGCACTAGATATAGAAACATTCTATTTGATTTAATCTTTGCGTCTTTAAATATATATTTATTCTTCAAATAGTTTCTTTATCTACATAAATTCAACTGGTGAAGCTTTGGCGATTTTGGACTTGAATCTTTCTCTTTTCAGCTTTTCAGCATTGTTCATCTTTTCTTCTTATTTAACACTTGATTTAGAATATTATGATATGTAATTTAATGCATTGTATCACTTGTTTACACTTTGAGACATTATGATTCTTGTATTTCTTTGTTTCAGTTGATCGGCATAAGTTTGGTCTTCAACAAGATGTTGACATACGTGTTGCGCATATGAGAGAGATGTACTTGTTTTATTTTTTTTTATCTTAATTAGAATAACATGGGGATTTATTAAAATTTCACATAGTAAAGATTGAGATTGAAGATAAACATAAATTACTAAAATAAGACTAGTTTTAAATTAAAAACGATGCCAAAAGACCTCAATTATTATATGCAAATTTTATGAGAATAAAGGAAAATCCTGAGATCATCTACGATGATAAAACGTGGTCGGCAAACAAAATAGAAGACACGAGAATAAAATCATTCCAGTGTGTACAGAAGTTGACTTTGAGACAAGAGCTTTGCGTTGTTCAGATCTCTGGTGTTTGGGTTCATGACCATGGTCGAATCGTTTCTCTTCAGCATCGCCGACTCACTCATAGCAAAGCTTGCGTCTCAGCTGTATGAAGAAGCTTCTCGGGTGATGGGTTTGTACCACCATCTGCAAGAGTTTACACACACTCTCTCGTTAGTGAAGGCTGTGTTGTTGGATGCTGAGCAAAAGCAGGAGCACAACCATGAGCTGCGGGAATGGCTAAGGCAGCTCAAACGTGTCTTCTCCGATGCCCAAGATCTGTTGGATGAATTTGAGTGCCAAACACTGCAAAATCAAGTTGTCAAAGCTCATGGTACTACCAAAACCAAGGTAGGTCGCTTCTTCTCAAGCTCTAATCCACTTGTTTTTCGTTACAAGATGGCTCAACAAATTAAAGATATCACCAACAGACTAGACAAGGTTGCAGCTGATAGGCGTAAGTTTGGGCTTCAAACAATTGATGTTGACACACGTGTTGTGCATCGGATAGAGATGACACACTCCCATGTGAATGATTCAGATGTGATTGGAAGGGAACATGACAAAGGAAAGATCATACATATTTTGATGCAGAAGAATGGCATTGATATTGATAAAAGTCTCTCTGTTATCCCCATTGTGGGGATGGGAGGTTTGGGAAAGACCACACTTGCAAAGTTTGTGTTTAATGACGACAGGATAAACGAGTGCTTCCCATTGAAGATGTGGGTGTGTGTTTCTGAAAACTTTGACATTAAGCAAATGATTGTTAAAATCATCAATTCTGCTAACGATTCTGCTTCACACGCTCATGCTCCTGATTTCCAACAGAATTTGAACATACTAGACATGGAGCAACTGCAAAATCAATTGAGAAACAAACTTGCTGGTAAAAAATTCTTACTCATCTTGGACGATGTATGGAATGAAGACCGTGTTAAATGGGTTGAGTTGAGGAATTTAATACAAGTAGGTGCTGCTGCTGGAAGTAAAATTCTAGTGACTACACGCAGTCACTCCATTGCATCTTTGATGGGCACGGTTTCCTCTCACATTTTACAAGGTCTTTCTTTGGAAGATTCAACGTCTCTGTTTGTCAAATGGGCATTTAAAGAAGCAGAAGAGGAAAATTATCCTCATTTGATAAACATTGGCAGAGATATTGTGAAAAAATGCAGAGGGGTTCCATTGGCAGTGAGAACTATAGGGAGTTTACTATTTTCCAAATTCGAAGCAAATGAGCGGGAATATGTGAGAGACAGTGAAATTTGGAATTTGCCACAGAAAAAAGAGGATATTTTACCTACACTCAAATTAAGTTATGATCTTATGCCATCCTATTTGAGGCAATGCTTTGCTTTGTTTTCCCTTTATCCAAAGGATTACGAATTCGTCAATTTCGAGGTAACTACGCTTTGGGGTGCACTCGGACTCCTTGGGTCTCTGAAAAAGAATATGACACAAGAAGATGTTGCCAATCAGTATTTCAATGAACTACTGTCAAGATCTTTTATTCAAGATTTTGTCAGCTGTGGGACAGCTTATACATTTAAAATACATGACGTGGTGCATGATCTAGCCCTGTTTGTGGCAAAAGATGAGTGTCTACTTGTAAATTCCCACATTCGATGTATACCTGAGAGTATTCGTCATCTGTCTTTTGTTGAAAACGATTTGGATGGCAAATCATTCAGTGCAAAATCAGTAGGTGTGAGAACCATTCTCTTTCCTAAGGATGGTGTGGGTGCCAATAGTGAAGCTTTCTTTACATTGGTTTCAAGGTACAAATACTTGCATATTTTGGATTTAAGTTATTCTTCTGTTGGAACTTTGCCTGGTTTCATTGGGAAGTTAAAACATTTGAGATATCTCAGTCTTTATAATAATAAGAAAATCAGGGGACTCCCTGATTCTATTTGTGAGCTTCAAAGTTTGCAAGTGTTGGACCTTGGTGGATGCCAGGAGCTGGAAGCATTGCCCAAAGGACTAAGAAAATTGATCAGTCTCCGAGATTTTGTCATAACCACAAAGCAAGCTGTTTTGCCAGAGAATGACATTGCAAACTTGAGCTGTCTTCAGTATTTGACTATTGAATGTTGTGATAATGTGGAGTCTTTATTCTCAGGGATAGAACTTCCTCATCTGAAAGCATTAAATGTTAGTAGCTGTAAGAGACTACAGTATTTGCCACTTGACAGTAAGCATTTTCCTGCATTAGAGATTTTGTGTATTAGGATTTGTGACAAATTGGGATTGTCCAAGGGTCCTGAAGATCAGAAGTTCATCTTAAAGTTAAAAACAATACTATTTACTTCACTGCCACAGCTAGGGACATTGCCTCATTGGCTTCAAGGATCTATTAGCACATTACTATCCTTGAGACTAGAACACTGCCACAATCTCGAGGTGCTTCCGGATTGGCTGCCAATGCTAACTTCTCTGAAAGCACTTGACATCACAGATTGCCCGAAGTTGCGTTCTCTTCCAGATGGCATCAATTGCCTCACTGCCCTTGAACGTTTGGAAGTCATAGACTGTCCTGAATTATTCAGAAAATTCACTCTGCAAGTTGGAGAGCATTGGAACCAAATGTCACATATCAAACGGATTAGCATGTTTGAAAGAAAAGATCTGGAATAAAAGTAAATAGAAGAAGTGGAAAGTTTCAACTACCTTGATAAATGTTGAAGGCCTTTCCTTTCTTTTTTTCTTGGTTTCTGTAATGCAGATTGTTTTTCTAAAGCAATTTTTTTAATTGTGTATTGATTTATGTTTTATGGGTGATAGTTGTTACTGAACATCATGGATCGCACTATGGGTGATTGCTTGATGTAGACCATAATTATGATATCTCTTCTATGTTCCTCTTTCCTTTTTCTTGTATGGAAATTGGGAGTCTCGTAGTCCCTGACAGCTGTTCAAAATCTCTTAATCTTGTGAATTTTATCCTTTTTATAATCCATCTTTCGTTTATATTCACATGCCGATGACAATCGAATTATACTTTTAAGAAATATTCAGCTGTTGCAAATTACATGTAGGATTAGAACCTCAATATGGGATATGAAGGAGAAATTTAGGCTACCAGTCCACCAACAGGGTATATAAAATTAGAATCTAGTGGTAATAAATGTGATTAAATGGAGCAAATTACTTATGTATGCTTCTCTAGCATTTTGTAATTGCAAAAACCAAGTACAAAGCTGAAGGCAATGGAGAAAAGCATGAGCAGGAGTAGTTATATATGTTATGTACTTCCCATGACACTCATGTCTCTTTTTTTTCACATATGAAAACATTTTTTTTATAATGGTATCTAATTGATTTCATCCCCTGGATTATCAACCCTGTTAGAGCTTAAATGTTTTACAGTCAGAAACAAATATTTTATGAATGAAGTTTCGAATAGCCAGAACATATAGTTATACATGAATAGAAACATTCACTTGTCACTCAAGTATAATTCAATTCATACAAAACAGAATTTTGCTATTGAGAAGTTTGATTTGGTACTAAATGAATATCATTTTTGGCGTTTTAAAACTTGTTTCTTATTAAATACTTTTGCCATATCAACTAGAACATTGTGAAAATTAGATTTATCTGATGATTTAATAATTTACTGAGGATTACTAAATAGACTCCAATTTGGTAATAATAGCTGAGTGTCCTTGCCACTTCAACAGTAAACATCTCAGTTTTTACCTGAAACACTTCAGTATTATATGCTGAGTATTCCTTCCTAAAATGGTAATTAAGGATTCTTAAAAGTGTGATTATTAGTCAGTGATAAATTTTGATGCAATTTTATGGACCACTGTTGATTGACTATCTGAATCTTGAAGGGTGTACCTTGCAACTGTTCCAGGCTTCCTGCTTAATGCATGGCTCAAGTAGCGGCATGAAAGTAAATATCAGTTAGCAGGTCTTAAAAGTCAAGGTATTTAAGTTGAGATAAAAAATCGTCCTTATATATAATATCTTAATTGAATTGTATGTAATGATAAATAAATTGAGTTTGATCCTATCTATTTATATCCATTTATAGATATAGATAGATATGTAGATACGCATATCAAATACTAGTGACAAATTTTTATATAGAAATTTTGCAACTGGAATTGACGAACAACCAATATAAATAATAGCATTGGAAAAAATCCAAATTACAAAATCTAATACATAATTATCCAAATCCATATTAGTTTTGATCAATTTAAATGGATTTATCTCACATCCAACTCCATATGGATTTTAAATCCAAGCCATTTAATTGGATATGGATTGGATACATTTTTGGATTATCCAAATTGTATTTTGGGTTGGATTTTGACTTGGCCCGATCCAGGTTGAGCCAAGACAATTTAGGCGCAGGTTGAGCAAAGTCGACCCAAGTCCACGTCGAGCCGAGCGGGCCCGAGCCGAAGTCGATCCGAGCGGGCCAGGGCCGATATCTAGTCATTCAAGCTTGGGTCGATGTTGAGTCGTGCGGGTTGAGGCCGATATCTAGTTGTGCGGGCCCGGACCGATGTTTAGTTGTGCGGGCCTGGGCCGATGTCTAGTTGTGCGGGCCCGGGCCGATATCTAGTTGTGCGGGCTCGGGCCGATTTTGAGTCGTTCAGGCCCGGGCCAGTGTCGAGCCGAGCAGACCCAAATCAATGTAGAGGCGAGCGGGCCCAGTCGATGTGGAGACGATCGGGCCCGAGCCGATGTCGAGGCGAGCGGGCCCGGGCTGATGTCGAATCGAGCGGGCTCGAGCCGACCGGGCTCGGGCCGATGTCGAGCCGACCGGGCTCGGGCCGATGTCGAGTCGAGCGAGTCTGGGCCCATGTTGATTTCGAGCCGAGTGGGCCCATGCCGATGTTGAACAGAGCGGGCCCAGGCCGATGTCGAGTTTAGCGGGCCCGGGCCGATGTCAACCCGAGCCAGCTCAAGCTGATGTCGAGCCAAGCTTGCCCGGGTCGATTTCGAGCCGAGCAGGCCTGGGCCGATATCGGGCCTGAGTCGGGCGGGCTCGAGCCAATGTCGAGTCGTTCGGCCCAGGCTGATGTCGAGTCGTTCAAGCCCAGACCGATGTCGAGTCGTTTGAGCCCGAGCCGATGTATAGTCGTTCGGGCCCAGGCCGATGTTGAGTCGTACGGGCCCGGGCCGATGTCGAGTCGTCCGGGTCGGGGTCGATGTTGAGTTGTCCGGGCCCGAATCGATGTAGAGTCGTCTGGGCACAGGCCGATGTCGAGTCATCTGGGTCGGGGCCGATATCGAGCCGAGTTGGTCTGCGTCCAGGTTGAGTCGGCTTAGGCCCAGTTCGAGCCAAGTTAGGCTCTGTCCATATCAAAATGGATTTAATGTAATTGACAAAGTGGATTTAATATAATTAAAAAAGTGGATTTAATCTAGACTAAATCCACTTTAAATGGATTGGAAAAAAATCCAAATATATTTGATCCAGTTAAAGTTGATATGGATTTTAAATCCAATCCATTTATTTGGATTTGGATTTAGATTGGATTTTGGAAAATCCAATCCAAGCCCACCCCTAATTTTCAGGAAAGGATGATCCGTTGATACATTTCTAACATTCTGACTTTAGGTCTATGAGTGAATAATTAGATGAATTAAGTCATCACTTCGATGAATTTATCCTGAAAAGCCTCAACATTCCTACTTCCTTGTGTACTTGTGATTCATAGTGCCTCCTACTTCCTTGTGTACTTGTGATTCATAGTGCCTAGTTTGATGTTAAGAGATCTTGAATAATAAAGTAAGTTAGGAGAAATTTTTTTCCATAACACTTATGGGAGAGAAAACTAATAAAAACGAAATCAATTCCTCGATGAACTAAAATTAATTTATGCATTATCTAATTTTTAGAAATTTTTTCTTATTTGTGTGAGGAATTCAAGTATGGTGTATAAAGTCCGATATCGAATAGAGATGAGTAAGAAGTATATAAGCAGGCAAACACAAACTCATTGCTTTAAAGTTTTGAGTTAAAAATGGTGTCATGTTTATTATATGAGTTGACTCATGGTTCAAGACTCTTGAATCTATCTCTTGGTTCTAACCCTTAAAAGAACCCACACAAAATCTAATTTTATCATGGTTATGATTAGCATATGAGCACAAACTATTAGTTAGATCATGACTTCACTTCACCATTCACATTATACATTTCATTACACTGAGTTAAATCCCATTCTCGAATGACATATTTTACTTTTTTTCATTTTGAAATTTGTTGTCATTTAAAAAATTCAATTTTTAATCTAGAGGCAAGTTTTTGTCCAACATGGTTATAGTATGTTCAAGTCCAAACCTTATTTGTTTATATATGATTGATTAATTTATTTTTTAAAATAATAGACTTAATTGTGAACAGAGAATATAATTTTTATTTCAATGCTACTTTTCAAATGAGAATACAATCTCTCTAAAATAGTCTTACAATAGATTATTCAAATTTCCAAATAAAATTGATGATGACTTTGAGTTTAATGCTAACAAATTCCTCCCTTAAACTCAAACCTTTCATATTCTTCATTCAGATTGTTTTTCTAATTGTCATCGCCCACACTTCCAATTTTATATTTTTCCTTACCCCAACTGCCTCCAATATTTTCCCAGTAGTCACCATACTCTTCTAGATTAGAAGCAACTTCAGTTTTCTTCACAGCACCAATCCATGCAGAATTTTGAATTGAATTACCTTTACTTTCCCAAACAAAATCTTCTCCACTTTCAGCCTTTGAATTAAAAGGATTTACGAAAGACTCTGACCTCAACGAGCTTGGAACATAATGATTAGACCATATATCTCTTTCAGATGATGCATCGACAACATTCCATTTACCGTCTTTTCCCAAATCAAAACCATTATTTTCAAGTAAAACATATGAACCAAGTTTATTATTGTCACAAAGAACTTTACTGCACCTCGCAGACAGATTGCACCCCGCAGACATATTGTCTGAAGTATTATTTTATACACTCTCATCAACAATAACAAAAGATGATACTTGTCATTGACCTTTGGTTCTTTTCCCCAGCTTCTTCATAGCTTGAAGGGCATTTGTAAAATTATAATGGGCTTCTAATTTTCATTGTAATTCATTCACCTTTTCTTTTTTCCAAAACCAACAAATGGAGTTCTTCAACTTGATTGCCTCTACTTTCTTTTTCTTTCTCCATATCAACATATTTTTCTTCCAATTTTGTAAACCTTCGTTCCAGTTTATCAAATTTTGCTTCAACACTCTCCAATTGAGATGCCAAGCTACTTGATTTTGCCCTTAAACCTTAAAGCTCAATTTTTTTCATCACAAAAACACTTCTCCAGCAATGTACTCTTTAAGTTGAGTTTGAACATTCGATTCTTCGCCATCTCCACTTTGCAAGAACACGTCCTGTTTTGTCCTTCAAGTGCAAAATTCGGTCTTTCATAAAAGTTGAATAACCTTTCTCCAGTAATTGTCCCATACTGAGAATATTATTCTTCGAATCAGGTACATAATAAACATCCTCCATAGTGTCTTGTTTTCCATCCTTTTGAGAAAAACATATTTTTCCCCGACTTTTGATGGGAACCTTTGTTGAGTTTCCAAAAGACACATGTCCATCTTCTATCTCTTGTATATCAAGAAATAGGTGTTTATGCCCATACATAATATTACTAGCACCAGTGTCTAGATACCATATCATGTCACTATCTAGAGTGACGTCTTCATTGGCCATTATGAGAATTCCTTCCTCTTTTGTCTCATCTTCCTCCACTAAATTTGCACTTTCTTCCACTCTTTTCTTGGCATAGCACTCCTTTGCATAATGTCCATATTTGCCGCAATTGTAACATTCAACATTTGAACGATGTGAACGACCACCACGATTACGACCTCGTCCACCCCAGTTTTGTTGGTTCATTTGTCCCATTTCTTCATTGTTGTTTCCATAACCACGACCTTTGCGTCCATGTCCTCTTCCTCGGTTATGTTGTGCGTACATCACCTTGTCTTCCTTAATGGTTATCTTTGCTTGTAAGGCTTCCTCCAATACTTCTTGCTTCTTTTTCTTCTTTCATTGTTCATGTGCTTCAAGAGAACCCGAGAGATCATCAATGTTCATCTCTTCCAAGGTTCTTGACTCCTCAATTGCACTTACAACATTTTCAAAGTCATATGTCAATGACCGAAGAATTTCCTCCACGACCCTTGCATGCGTGAGAGTTTCTCCATTGCGTTTAAGTTGATTGGCTACTGTTTGCACACGAGTGATGTAACTAGATACATATTCTAACTCCTTCATCTTCATGGCCTCCAACTCACCTCGTAGAGTTTGAAGATGCATTTGTTTAACTCGGATTGCACCCTTGAGCACCTTTTCCAAGATGTCCCATGCTTCCTTTGAAGTTGATGCACCAACAGTCTTCTCAAAAATTGCCTCTTCAACAGCTTGATACAACATGTACAAAGTTGTCTTATCTTTCGATCGTGTCTCTTTCAACACTTTGTTTTGAGCTGCCGAGTAACCAGTGGTATTTTTTGGTTCTTCAAAACCTTCTTGAACCACCTCCCAAGAATATGTAGATCCAAGAAGGACTTTCATTTGGATGCTCCAATTTTCATAATTGACCATCTCTGTTAGTTGAGGCATGGACATATTATTGGTTATACTAGTCATAGCTCTGATACCAATTTGTGAACCGAGAATAGAACTTTTATTTCCCTGCTACTTTTCAAATGAGAATACAATCTCTCTAAATAGTCTTACAATAGACTTCTCAAATTCTAACCTCTATCTACTAATGAAATCTATACTATAAATTACATTTAAAACCATAGTATAAATGACATTCAAAACAAGAATTAAAACTAATAATAATTCACCATTCAAATTTTCAAATAAATATGATAAAGACTTTGAGTTTAATGCTAACATTATTATTGTTTGGTGTAAGACAATAACACTGCAAAATATCTTTCCTCCACTATAGTCAATAATGTAACCCGTTTAATGCCTCAAAAGTCAATAACAGTTTCCATCGACTTAACTTCTTCCAAAATTTCAAACACTGGTTGTTCAGAAAATCTCTTCCACCGTTGCAATTTCCTGATAACCATGGCTGAATTATTCCTCTTCAGCATCGCAGAATCACTCATAGCAAAGCTTTCTTCTTGGACATATGAAGAAACTTCACAGGTGCTGAGGTTATACCACCATCTGCGAGAGGTTTCACAAACTCTTTCATTAGTCAAGGCGGTGCTGTTAGACGCTGAGGAGAAGCAGCAGGAGAATTATGAGATGCGGGAATGGCTGAGGCAGATCAAACATGTCTTCTCTGATGCTGAAAATATGTTGGATGAATTTGAGTGCGAAACATTACGAAAAGAAGTTGTCCAAGCTCATGGCAGCACCACAATCAAGGTAGCACACTTCTTCTCAAGTTCTAATCCACTTGTTTTTCATTATAGAATGGCTCAACAGATCCAAAAAATCAAGAAGAGATTAGACAAGGTTGCAGCAGACAGACATAAGTTTGGTCTTGAAACAATTGATGTTGATAGACGTTCTGTACATAGGAGGGATATGACATACTCCTACGTTATTGATTCGGATGTCATAGGAAGGAATCAAGATAAAGAAAATATTATACAGCTTTTGGTGCAACAGAACCCGAAAAATAATGACAAAAGTCTGTCTATTATCCCCATTGTGGGGATGGGAGGCCTGGGAAAGACCACTCTAGCAAAAATTGTGTTCAATGATAGGAGGATAAATGAGTTGTTCCCATTGAAGATGTGGGTTTGTGTTTCTATTGATTTTGAAATTAAGCAAGAGATCATTAAAATTATCAACTCTAATAATGCTTCTGCCCACCAACAAAATTTAGACAAATTAGATGTGGAGCAACTTCAAAGTCAATTAAGAAACAAACTTGTCAGTCAAAAATTCTTACTAGTATTAGATGACGTGTGGAATGAAGATCTTGTTAAATGGGTTGAGTTGAGGAATTTAATGCAAGTAGGTGCTGCGGGAAGTAAAATTTTGGTAACTACACGCAATCACGCAACAGCTTCCATGATGGGCACGGTTCCCTCTTACATTTTAGAAGGCCTTTCCGAGGAGGATTCATTGTCTCTGTTTGTCAAATGGGCATTTAAAGAAGGAGTAGAGAAAAGGTATCCATATTTAATAGATATTGGGAGAGAAATTGTGAAAAAGTGCAAAGGGGTGCCTTTGGCAGTGAGAACATTAGGAGGTTTACTATATTTGAAAGATAAAAAAGAGGAATGGGAATTTGTGAGAGACAACAAAAATTGGAGTTCAATAAAAGTTGGCAATGCTATGTTCCCTCCACTTAAATTAAGTTTTGATCAAATGCCATCCAATTTGAGGAAATGCTTTGCTTTGTTCAACCTTTACCCATGTGGCTATGCATTTGAGAGTTTTGATGTTACATCGCTTTGGGGAGCACTTGGTCTCCTTCCATCACCAAATAGAAATCAAATATTGAAACACGATGCAAATCAATATATCAGTGAACTATTTTCAAGATCTTTTCTGCAGGATGTTGTTGACTACGGCATTGGTTTTGCTTTTAAAATACATGACTTGGTGCATGATAATGCACGCTATTTGGGAAAGGACTCTATAATTGTAAGATACCCCTTTGTATTTACACCCGAACACAGGTATGTCCAGCATCTATCTTTTCCTGAAAATGTTGGAATTGAAAATTTTCCAATCCAAAAATTTGTTGGTGCAAGAACCATACTATTTCCTACCCCAGGAGTAGGAGCCAACAGTGAAGCTTTTTTGCTTAAATTCGTGTCACGATGCAATTATTTGCGATTTTTAGATTTAAGTGATTCTATGTATAAAGTTTTGCCTCCTTACATTGGCAAGCTGAAACATTTAAGATATCTCAGTCTTGAAAATAATAAAAGCCTAAAGAGACTTCCTGATTCTCTTTGCAACCTGCTAAAGTTGGAAGTTTTGATACTTAGTAGATGTACAGAGCTTGTAGCACTGCCTAAAGGTTTAAGAAAAATGATCAGTCTTCAACATTTGGAGATAACCACAAAGCAACGTGTTTTGCCAGAGGATGAGATTGCAAACTTGAGTTCTCTTCAGACTCTCAGAATCGAATTTTGCAACAATGTGGAATCTTTGTTTGGAGGGATTAAACTCCTTACTCTTAAAGTATTGTGTATTACTAGTTGCCAGAGTCTAAAGTCCTTGCCACTTGATATTGAATATTTTCCTAAATTAGAGACTTTGTTAGTTGATAACTGTGATGTGTTGGAGTTGTCAAATGAGCATAACCAAAATTCCAACTTGAGGTTGAAGATTGTAAATTTCATTTCATTGCCCCAGTTATTGACCTTGCCTCACTGGATTCAAGGTTCCACGGATACATTACAGTACTTGTTAATTTCAAGCTGCAACAATCTTGTGGGGCTTCCTCAATGGCTATCGGCTATGACTTGTCTGAAAACACTGCGTGTCATAAGCTGTCCTAATATGTTGTCTCTCCATGAAGACATCCATCACCTCCCCACCCTTGAACGATTGGAAATTGACGGTAATCTTGAATCGTGGCAACACTTAACCATTGATGAACCAGAACAAGTGGAAGAAAGGATAGAAGAGTTGGAGTAAGGGAAAAGTAGAGGTAAGCTTTAAAAGACTCATAAAAACTGGTTTTTCTATGTTTTGGGTTTACATCATCTATGTTGTTGTTGTTCTTGAGGACTTTTTAATCTTCTAGCAATGTCTGAACTTGCATTATTTGTTTGAATTGAGCAGAGAATTCAGATAGACCACTTTTTTTTTTGCATTGAACCTATATGTTTAATTCATTATTTGATTTACTTGGTTCACATATTAAGTACTAAGCAGCATTATTTGGGTACTGATATATTTTTTTAAAGGTTTTACAAATGACTGTTTAATCAATTAGGGGAGAGATAGTATATGTTACGAGGAGAGAAAAGGCTGTATCAAGAGTAATAATATTTTCAAGATTTATATCTGTTCTTTTTAACAATTCCTCTAACTTGTTTTGAATATTTATATAAATGCTCCCATTCTTTCAGCACATAAGGAGTATGATGGTTTTCCTTTAACTGATTTGAATATTTATAGAAATGTTCCTATTCATGATTCAGCACATATTTGATGATTTTCCTTTAACCGTTTTGAATATTTGTAGAAATGTTCCCATTCATGATTCAGCACATAAGGACTTTAGGTTGTGGCGGAAACTTAGAGAGGGCAGAGCTTCGGCTGTTGGTTGCTTCTCCTCTTTTATCGGTACCCATTGTGTCTTATATGCTGAAGCTATGGGGCTCTCCTTGATATCTCTAAGGGATGGGCTAAGTTATGAATGAATGTGACTTTCAACTGATCATCCAATTTTTTCATAGTAATTTGATTTCTTAGCAACACATGGCTTAATTGAATGAAGAACAGTTTTAGACTTTACTCATATATATATATAGGGAGGATAATTACTCTGCCGATAAGCTTGTTGATTATGGTTCTTAGATCTCAAGTTTCATTTGGTAAATTAATGTTCGTAGATTTGTTAATTCAGAATTTTTAAGAGATAAATTTGCTCTACCATAATGAGTTTTGGTTTGGTTTCATTTTTTTTATATTACTTTTCTTTTTCGTTTTATGATAGTTAGAGTCTTACAAAGTACTGATGTAGTTTGTAGGAACAATATAATTAGAATGGCAAACTACGTAATGATGTTATAGCACTAACATTTTTGGTAAAATAAAGTGATGCTACTTTGTTACTCCAAATATTTTTCTTTTGAACTAAAATAATAAACATTCATGAAAGTATAGGTAAATGTCAACCAGTTGCTTTGTGGTAGAAATGGGAAGCAAATGAATGAGACCCTTCTTTAATTTTTTCCTTAAAAACATGATAATCTATTTCTATGTGTTTGGTACGCTCGTGAAACACTGAATTTGCTGCAATATATTTTGCTGAGTCATTGTCACAGTATAAAAGAGATGATTGCTCAAAAGGAACTTTGAAATCTTGAAGAAGATAAGTTAGCCATAGAATTTCACATGTAACAGTAGTCATTGCCATGTATTCAGCTTCACAATAACTCTTTGATATTGTTCCTTGCTTCTTGATTTCTTGGATATGAGAGAATTCTCAAGATACACACTAAAACGTCATTGATTGTCTTGAATCACTGTAGAGGCCCCAATCACTATCACAAAATGCTTTTAGATGAGCAGAAGTGTTGGAAGAGAAAAATAAACCAAGACTTGAAACTCCTTTAATATATCTGAGAATTTTAATCACTGTAGTATATGGTGAGCAATTGTACGCTTAGCAAGAAATTGAGAAAGTTGTTGTAAAAAAATGTTATGTCAGGTCGAGTATTAGTGAGATACTAAAAAGTGTCTAATTTCAGTAATATTTCATATTAAAAGATAGACACTTATGAATATTAATTGCTAATTTACATATAAAATAATCTCTAATTTATGAAATTATACATTTTTACATATTTTATGATCTTTATTTGAATAAGAACATTTTATTCCCAAATTTGGTGTTAGTTTCAGGTTTCTAGAGAAGAATGAAGATGATTAGGCTAAAGAGGAATGATATAAGCTAAAAAGAGAAAGTTGGAAGGTCTCAGAACTCGTAAAAGCGCCAAAAAACCAACTTTGCAACAGGGAATCTCGATTCTTGCTTGAGCGAGCATGCTCCAGTGACGTTGTCGAAAATCGACGCCTTTCTCGCTTGAGCGAGAATGCATTAGACAAATTGGGCCACTTTTATGTTTTTAAAAATAAGTCCATCAACGCGACGCAGAAAGTCACCTAACCCTAGCAAATTAGGTTAAATAGGGAACTAGAGGCTCAAACCTAGTGTGCCAAATTGAGAGGAAAACACCATTGAGTGACTTGTAACCCAATTGGGAGAATAAAAGGTGCTATAAGATGTGTGGCTAATTCTATCCTTTGGGATTGGGAGTAATCTGTTCGAACTCTTATGTATTGAGGTGATATTTAAATATGATATGATATTCTGTTCTTGATTGATTATTGGTATTGTTGTTTTGTTTTGAATTCTTGATCTAGAATCTTAAATCTGACTGGAAAGTATTTTTAGGGTTCTTACCTAAATAACAATACTTAACATATTTGAATGCTAGAAATAGACTTGAAATGTTAATTACTATTAACGTTTAAGCTTGATTTTAAGTTGTTTTCATAAATATGCAAGGAATCGATATTTAGGAAACATTCTTAATAATTTTATATGTGAGGAATCAATATAAATGAATTTTATATGGACATCTATTTCAATTGAAGAGCATAATGTTAACATGCTAATAAACATACATAAGTGTGAGAGAGATGAAACCTAATCCCTATTTTTCCAACTTGAAGCAACCAATTATTTGTTTGTTTTCTTATTAATCATTGTCACTTTGATATATCACCGTCACTTTTTCACCTCATTTTCTCAAGAACAAAGTCATGAAGGCACAACCTATCATTTGCTAACATATATATCCTATAAGATAATTATATTCGGAAGGGATAGTAAGTGATATTTATCATAATAACTATTTAAACATTCTTTTGACCAACATATAAAACGAAAAAGAATTGTTATAAAATATGTTATTATTTTTTAAAATGTGAATTTAAAGTTTTGTTTTTATATTTTAAGGAAAATGTTATGTTGATTGACAATTGAATTAAAAAATTTAAATAAATATAATAATAATAATAATAATAATGAAAGTAATGTTTCTACTAAATAATTTAATATAAAATATAATCCAGACCATTATAACATAGTGAAATTTTAAAAGCTGACAGTGTTACAACTTTATTTTTGTTTCATAATGTAGTATTGTTACAATTTTTTTAAATTGCATTTTGATAACAATTATATATAATCATGTATTTGGAATAAAAAGATTTATGTTCTTCTTATTGTAAATAGAAAAAAATTATTGCAAACATAATACCCCAAATTAATAAAAATAAATAAATTATTCGAATTGGAGTTAGAAAAGTGATTGCTAACACTCAAACTGGAGAAGTAAGGTTTGTTTCATCAGAATTCACTATTTTTAAGAACAATTTATAACTTATAAGAAACTCAAGTGTGAAGTTCCGTACCACGTTTTAAATAGAAAAACTCCCACAAATTTAACTCTCCTACAGATTTTTGTTTTGGTGGATAAATCCCACTAAAACTACAACTACAAAAAAGTAAACAAATATTTCAGTAATACACAATTGTGATGGAGCTTCTAAATTAAATTGTCTTTGGCAGATAAAAACTGAAATGTATTTTCACACACAAAAGAGTGAGTAATAAAATATGCATAATAAAACATATGATCCAATGCAATTTCATGTGAAAAGAAAGTTCAGACACATAATCATCCCAAAAAAAACCCATCATCATCAACAAAGAGAGTGAAACCGAAGCGGATGGGAAGCAAAGAACGCTCCAGTAGAAGGGGTGACTATGGGTACTCAAATGACTACACCACTTTCTTCTTCTCGAACTTCCCTCACGGTTATGGTGAAGTGGACATGGTTAAGGTCTTTCAACGATAGGCTAGGGTGAAAGAAGTCTTCATATCACGTAGACTTAACAGGTGGGGGAGAAGATTTGGGTTTGTGAGATTATTTGAGGTGAGAAACGCGGAGCGCCTAGAGAAGGAGTTGGATAATATATATATATCGAAAACATGAAACTCCATGTGAACATCCCAAAGTACCGAAGGAATAAGCTGGGAACTGCTAAGGAGGAAAGGAGGGCCTCAAGGTTTCCCTACATGGAAAGGTAAAAGGACAAAGGGCAGCGCAAGGAGATATGGGTGGAGAAGAAAGGGAAAAAGTCTTTTGTAGAAGTTGTCAAAGATGAAGTGCAACAAGACAAATGAAAGGGGCTAGTAATAAAAACACAATTGCATCTTCTGCCTTCGATGGAAAAAAGTGTTAAGGGTACTTCAAGGATGGTATGGATTTCGATCAGCTGGGGTAGGAATTTGTAAAAGGAGGTCTGCACAGGATCAGAGTGAGATTTTTGGGAGACAGCTTAGCTCTTCTGAACCCAAGAGAGGGTGAGAATATGGGGGATATCATCAAGCTTAATAGAGAATGGTTCGATAATTTCTTCACAAGCATCAAGCCTTGGTCGGTCTCTAGTGTGGCAGACCATAAAATAGTATGGGTGAGATGCTATGGTTTACCATTATCTTTCTGGAACAAGGAATGCTTTGCAAAAGTGTTAGGAGAATCGACCACGTTGGTATCTGTCGACACATCCACACTGTTATGGGAGAACCTGGAATATGCTAGGTTACAAGTTCGGTCTAGATTGAGTTGCAACACCAGGACGGTGAAGAGCACGCAGATTAATAATCATACGTGCAGTATTCTCACTGAGGAAGAGGCTCCTGTAAACTATGGAGGCTTACACATGGATAATCACTGCGACCTTGATTCATCCGACAGCGTGTCCTCCACGGAAACTTACGTAAAAGAAACAATCCTATCTACGAAAAGCTGTGAGGAAGGGGAAAATCGGGGTTCAGGGAGATTTTCCGATTAGTAGGGGAGGAGGAGGGTGGAGAGACAGTGGAGAATGGCGTGCAGAGTTCACATAAGACAAAAAAAGCTATTTGTGGAATCACCCTAAAAAAGTAAAATTTATCAGAGGAGAGTTCTCAATCCTTTCATGAATGAAGAAATAATAGGTCAGAAGGTGGCTCTAGGTGTTGACCTAGATTTTAACCCTGGCCAAGTTTGCACTTTTTCACATAATAATGTCGTTGCACATGTTGAGCTGGCTAAAGCTGTAATGGATATCGAATGCTTTAGTACTTTGCAGGAACCCGTCATGAGCCCGATCTAAGATAGGGAGTTGGAGGCCCACGCGGGTCGGGTACCATTCCCAGCCCAAACCGAAGTGGGTGCTCCTGGGCTAGGGACTACGCAAGCGGAGCGACGAAGAGAGGAACTAAACGTAAATGCACTGTGTGGAAGTATAAGCGGAGGCAAGGAGGAGGGAGCGTCTGAGGAGGACGAGGTTAATGACATAGGTAACCCAGCAGCAATGCAAGGTCTGGTACCAATGACGTCGGCGATTGTTCGTCAAGAAGGTAGTGAGGAAGGCGGATCTCAGGAGGGAGTTACACCTGATGTGATGATGGCGCAAATGGTAGGAGAGGAGGAAGCAATTGCGGGAAGTAGATCAATCACTCCACCACGACGACGGAAGTCAAAAGGCCTCTTCGAATTGAGGGATTCCGTCTCTTACCCGAGGCAGTCCGTGAGACTTATCTCAAGGCTATCGCAGGTAGGGGCTTCCTCTCACGCAAGAGATGGTATGAGTTCAGACCCTTTATCTGATGGGGACGTTATCAATTTCAATTTACGTTTATGTGAGCCTAGTATTTCGGTAGAACCATCAAAATTATGGGAGATTGGATTGCAAGCCGGGTTAAGATGTCAGGGGGACAAGGAGGAGGTTGTCAAAGAATATCACTGTTTGGAAAAGAGGGATTCAAAGTTTATGAAGAAATATGAGAAGGGTAAAAAGGATGGTCATCTATGTTGATAGTAAACTTGAATGTTAAGGAATTGGGGGGAAGTATTAAAGCTAGGTACTTGAGTCACATTATTTCTAGCGAGGGAGCATATTTTGTATGTATCCAAGAAACAAAATTGAGTGCTCTTTCGGATACAAGATGCTATGCATTATGGGAGAACAACAATGTGGGGTGGTTACATTACGGAGGAGACAATGGTAGTGGAAGTTTGTTGTCTATGTGACATAAAGAAGCATTATGTTACGATATACATGTCATGAGGAACGGGTTCATTGTTGTTTGGAAGCAGAGTTCATTGAGAAAGAAATAAGGGATGCGATGTGGCAGTGTGAAGGTTCAAAGAGTCCTGGACCTGATGGCTTCAATTTCAACTTCATCAAGAATAGTTGGGAGGTATTAAAAGTAGAGATTGTGGCAGCTATGGCTAATTTTCATGTTACAGGTTATATACCCAAGGGCTGTAATGCCTCTTTCATAGCTCTAGTCCTTAAAGTTAGGGACCCTATAATGCTTGAGCAGTATCGACCTATATCTTTAGTAGGGGCTATGTACAAAATTATCTCTAAGGTTCTAGTTGGAAGAATCAAGCAGGTTTTGTCCTCTATATTGGTGAGAGTCAATCGACGTTTATAAAGGACAGAGGGATTCTTGACAGCATGCTTATTGCCAATGAAGTGGTCGAGGATCTTAAGAGGGGTGGGAGGAGCGGGTTGTGTTTGAAGGTGGATTGATAAGGCTTACGATTCGGTCAACTGGGCTTTCCTCTATGATATGCTTCCTAGAATGGGGTTCCACAGTTAGTGGATTAGTTGGATCAGAGGTTGTATGGAAAGTGCCACAGTCTCAGTTCTTGTTAATGGGAGCCCTACGAAGGAATTTAAACCTTCCAGAGGGCTGAGGTAGGGTGATCCTCTAGCCCCTTTTCTCTTTGTAGTGGTAGCAGAAGATTTGGCAGGCTTAGTAAGGCAAGCTTGTATGGCTAACTTGCTCCGGGCTTAAGATTGGTAGAAAGGAAGTTGAGTTGTGCATGTGGTGACCCTGAAGTCTATCCCTAGGGGGTTTGAGTTGGCTTCAGGGTTGAAGATTAACTTCCACAAGTCAAAATTAACTAGCATCAATGTTCAGAGGAGTAATCTCGCTTGTTACACAAAGACCTTGAATTGTACTCAGATGGGTTTTCCGTTTAATTATTTGGGCCTTGAAGTGGGAGGAAATCCAAGGAAGAAAAAGTTTTGGGAGCCTGTGATAAACAAACTAAAAGCGAGGTTAAATGTGTGGAAAGGGAGAATTTTATCTATGGCAGGGAGAATTTGCTTAATTAAATCGGTCCTTACCTCTACCCTGCTTTACTACCTGTCCCTGTTCAGAGCACCGGTTGCGGTCTGCAAAAGCATCACCAGAATACAAATGAGGTTCCTTGAGAGGTGGGTGGTCTGGGTTGAGAGACATCCGGATGATTAATTCTGCGCTACTAGCTACATGGAGATGGCGCCTTATGGTGGAAGAGCAGGGGAGGTGGAAGGATTTGCTGGTTTCAAAGTACGGCTTGAGTTCAGAAGTCTCGCATACACCAGTGAAACTTCAATCTTGGTGGTGGAGAGACTTGCTCAAAGTCTGTGGGGAGGGTGGAGGGGACAGATGGTTTCTTAAAGAAGTTGGGTGGAAACTAGGATGTGGAGACAAAGTAAAGTTCTAGGAAGATGTATGGATTGGGAATTCTAACCTTAAATCTATGTACTCCATGTTGGGTCTATTAGTGTCTAAGTTCAAGAGGAGAGGGGTGAATTGAGCTTATAAAATTTTCGCAAGAACACTCAATTTTCAGTATACCAGAGGCAAAAAGAACAGATTGTTTTTACATGAAACAGATTGATTCTTCAGAGCAGTCTAGCACAATTTGAATTTGTTCAATATAAAATTGTGATCAATAGAGAATTATACCAGAATCAGATTAGCTGAATATTATGAGGATGAAGGATACAGCTATGCTTAGAAATCAAACAAATTTACCCAACACAGGGTTTTAAGGAGAATGATTCTTTCTCAGATTTTAATGATTAGACTGTTTGTTCACAGATCACTTAGACCATCATATACAACTGTCTTGTTTGTGATTAGAGAACTTTAACAAATCAGGAAGAACAGTTTTTACTTAAACCCAGAATTAACAGATTCAATTTCAAAAGAACAAATTTAGTTCTTGACAGAATTAAGCAAAACCAGAAATGAGTGCAGGGATGAGAAGAAAAGGCACACAAGTTTTTATATTGGTTCACTCATACAGAGCTACGTCCAGTCTCACCTTACCCCAAGGTGGAATCCACTAAAAACGGTACCAATTACTTACAAACACAGCAGTTCTTGAACACTACAAGAACAACACAATCAATGCTGAAAAACCCTATTTCAGCACACCTTGCACTCCAAGAAACCCTATCAATGAGTGACTAACACTTACACCTTTACAAACCAGAATAAAGGAAAGATTACACCTGAAAAGAAGATGCAAGAACTCAAAACCAGTAGTTCAATTTGCTGCAGAACTGCACCAGCACCTTCACCAAGATCAGAGGTTTCCTAAAACAAGCACACTTGAAAATCTCTTTGGAAAACCTTTCAAAAATCTTTCAATCCTTCTTCTCACATTGAAAATGTTTGATTTCTGTCAAAAACGTAATTGCTCAGCACCTTTTCATGTGAGAGAGACTTTTCTTTATATAGAAAACAATTTCTAACTTCTTTTCAAAAAACAGTTGAAAAGCAGTTATGAAAACAACAGATTCATTTTTGAACTTAACAAATTTATTTTGTGAAAACCGCCAACTCAGCTAACAGAAATAACTGTCTGAGTTGTACCTTTGGTGCCCTAACTAACTTGTGAAAAACTTTTCAGCTAACCAAAGAACAAACCTGTTCTTTCACAGTGAAACGGATTAAACGATAGCAAATAGGCCAGCTCAGCTTTAACTGAAATAACTAACTAAGCTTTACCTGTGGTGCCTTAACAGAATTTTAGAAAAGCCTTTTAACAGAGAAGAAATAAACCGATTCTTTCTCCATAAAACAGATTTATTTGTGTACTGATTTAAAACTTTTAAGAGCACTTTAAAAAGCTTTTCAAAAACCATTTAACCACATCATGTGCTTGATCTAGGCTTGGTCAGGCATCTAGGATAGATCATGTAGCAAAAGGCAACCTTACACAATTGCAAGCCTACATACAAGATCATCTAAACCTATTACAAACTTTACACCAAACTAGCTATTTTTCTACATCAAACACACACTAACACTAGGTAGAGAAGAGGCTTCATCCATCTTCAACAATCTCCCCCTGTTTGATGGGGACAAATCCTCTTTGCACAGCATAGTTAGATGATCACATGAATTAAACTAGCTACCAAAACCTGCACAGAATTTTTAGACATAAAGCCATAATAGAGCAGTTGTAAGTTTTGTGCTACCTTCATGTACCATGTAGCTTTCTCATTCTCTGTGAGCTGTTCTTCTCCCCCTTTGGATTCATCAAACAGAATAAAGCATGGGATAAAAACATACAAGCCATTCATCACAGTTCAATCTATAAATCCAGTATTAAGTTCTATTACAAACCACAATAAAATCAACTAAAAAACAGTGCAGAATAAAGACAAACAGATTAAAACCAAATTGTTCAACAACATATAAAAGCTAAAGGCTTAGATATAGGATCACTTGTCATTGTAGTAGAGCTCAGCTAGCTGCACTTGAACTCCTTCAAGTTGGTCATCCAAGTGTTGAAACCTGGCGTAAGTCATTTCATAGTGTGCCTTCTGCTCATATGTGAGTGTGTCCAGCCTGCTTAGCACTTGTCTTTCAAACATAGACAGAGGTTCACCTCTGTACTCAGGTTCCTCATATGCAACCATTGCATTTTGACTAGTAGCAGCAACATCTTCATGTCCAGCAGAGTGCCTTGGTGATTCATCCATGTGTTGCACTCCATCAGCATTTTCTTCTTCTTCATTTGCTGGATCAGCTGCTTCATTTTCAGCTCTGTTTGCAGCATTCCTTCTAAATACCCAGCTATCATCCTCCTTTTGAAACCCCATCTTCATGAGAGTAGAGTTGTCTATTTCACTAGCTGCCTTAATGGTGTCATTTCTCTCATTTGTAGTGTCAACTTCAAAGTAATCAATTAGCTTTGACACAAAAATAACATATGGAAAACGATAGTCTGGTAACCTTGTGGATTTGAGCATATGCTCCACCATTGTACTCACCCAATTTACCTTAAGTTGGTTCATGATGCAGTACAGCAAAATCAAGTCCTCTTCATGGAGGGTTGCATGATTACTTCCTCTTGGAGTAAGCTGCCACGCAATGATGTAGGCAAGGAGTCTTGGAATGATTGTGAGATTTCCAGCATGGAATCTAGCCACTGGTTCAGCAGGGTTTCTCACACAACTTCTGTAAAACTGCATCTTGTTGAATCCCTGAATTCCAGCAGTGTTCCCTTTGCTTACCTTCATTCCAGAATACTTGAGTCCTCCCACATTACTCCATATTTCTCTTGTAATCTTCAGCTTCACACCTTTCACATGGGAGACCAGATTTTTGCCATCTTGAACCAAGTTGTTGTAGAAGACTTTCACCAAGTCTGGATAGACATTTCCAGTCATTTCTAGGAAGTTCTTCAGCTTTTGATGCTTGAGCATGGTTTTTGCTTCAGTCAGATTTTCTTCTCTCAACCAAGAGAATTCCAGCACTTTGGGCGCATTGACTTGCTTTCTGCTTGTTTCATGGATGTACCTTGTCATTGCTTCAGAATCTCCAGCAAACCATTTCTCCAGAATACCTTGGTTGCTGCTGGATTGCTCCTTGGATTTCTTCCTTCTGTGTGATGAGGATGTCATGCTCAATCTGTTTTTCCCTGCACCAGTTTATTAATATACAATTCTAGAAAAAAAAATGCAGTACAGATTATCACTCAGAACATAAACGAAACCTGTGGTGAAGCAAGTGTGAACCTGGACAGCTTATAGCACAAATGAGAAGGTGTGAGAGAAAAGCTGATTTGTGCTAGGTTTATATAGAATCATTAAACCAAATTTTGAAAATCACATATTTTAACGAAGGACAATATGATCAGATTTTAGGAATTATGGATTTTGAAGGAAAATCAAATCTATCAGATATGCTATAGATTTTATTCCAATGGTGCAGCAGATTCAGGTGTGGATTCATGTAAGAATATCTTGGAACCTGATTTTGGCACATAAAATTTGTTGCACCTACACAATATCCAATCAGTTAGGATACCCACACACTAATTGACACAGACCTGCTGGTTAATAACCGAAAAAGAAGTCAAAGATAAAGTGAGAGAGAGAAAAAGTAAATCTTTCTCTTTCCTAGTCACAACTGTGATTTCTGAAACAGGGAACAAAACATGTTAAAACATAAAACAACAGATTGAAATTTTCACTGCAGATGACAATTTAAGCTAATAATACCCAATTCATTTAGAAGAAAATAAAACCTATCTTTAGCAAGTGGTTTAGTGAATAGATCAGCTAGTTGAAATTCAGTACCAATGAATTGTATATCACAAGTTCCATTAGCTATATGTTCTCTTAGAAAGTGATGTCTAATTTCAATATGTTTAGTCCTTGAGTGCATGACAGGATTCTTAGACAGATTTATGGCACTAGTATTATCACAATTTATAGGTATCTTGTTTAACAAAATTCCAAAATCACTTAGCTGCTGCCTTAGCCATAAGGTTTGAGCACAACAACTTCCAGTAGCTATGTATTCTGCCTCTGCTATGGAGAGAGCAACACAAGCTTGTTTCTTGCAATGCCAAGAGATTAGACTTGATCCAAGCATGTGACAAGTTCCACTTATGCTTTTCCTATCCACCTTACAACCTGCAAAGTCAGAATCTAAAAAACCAGTTAAATTTAAAGATACCTTGTTAGGATACCATAATCCAACATCCTTAGATCCTTGCAAATATTTCAGAATTCTCTTTGCTGCATTGTAGTGTGATTCCTTTGGATCAGATTGATATCTAGCACATAAACACACAACAAACATAATGTCAGGCCTGCTGGCAGTTAGGTATAATAAGGAACCAATTAAACCCCTATACTTCGTTTGATCCACTGATTTTCCTGCAGAATCTTGATCCAGCTGACAGCTTGTTGAAATAGGAGTGCTGATTGCTTTGCATTGATCCATATCAAACCTCTTAAGCAGCTCCTTGCAGTATTTTTCTTGGCTTATGAAAATTCCATCCTTGAGTTGCTTAACTTGTAGTCCAAGGAAGAAATTCATTTCTCCTAACATTGACATCTCAAACTCACTTTTCATGGTTTTCACAAAGTCTTCACACATCTCTTCATTTGTGGATCCAAAGATAATATAATCTACATAAACTTGCACAAGTATGATATCTTCTCTTTTCTTCTTTATAAAGAGAGTTTTATCAGAATTGCCACGGCTATATCCTTGAGAGAGCAGAAATTCGCTTAGCCTTTCATACCATTGCCTAGGTGCTTGCTTCAATCCATATAAGGCCTTCTTAAGCATGTACACATGTTCTGGATTTTTGTGATCTTCAAACCCTGGAGGCTGAGATACAAACACCTCTTCATTGATGTAACCATTTAGAAATGCACTTTTGACATCCATTTGAAACAGCTTGAAACCTTGTATGCTGGAGAATGCTAGAAGTAATCTGACAGCTTCAAGACGTGCTACTGGTGCATAGGTTTCACCAAAATCAATACCTTCTTCTTGATTATAACCTTTAGCAACCAGCCTTGCTTTATTTCTAGTGATAGCTCCATGTTCATCCATCTTGTTCCTGTACACCCACTTGGTTCCTATGATGTTCATCTCATGCTTTCTTGGAACCAAAGTCCACACTTCATTGTATTCAAACTGGTTCAACTCTTCCTGCATTGTTGTTATCCAATTGCTGTCTTGCAGTGCTTCTTCCAGGCTTTTAGGCTCAATCTGTGACACAAAAGCTACTGTTCTGCAGAAGTTGTTGAGTGAATTCCTTGTTGAGACTCCTTTCTCAATTTTACCAATTACATTGTCAAGAGTGAGATCCCTTGGAGTCTTCCATTCTTTAGGCAGTCCTGCATTCACAATAGATTCTTTGACAAAATTTGGATTAGTAGCATCAAGCTCACTAGATTGATTCTGTTGCATAATGGTTCTTAAATCATCCATACCAGGTTCATCCAGAACAGATTTGGGCACAGAAAAATCTGTTTCATCAAATACAACATGTATAGATTCTTCAACTGCAAGCAATCTTTTGTTATACACTCTATAATCATGACCATTTATAACATATCCAATATGTATTCCTTCATCTGATTTAGGATCAAATTTCCCCAGATTATCTTTACCATTATTTAAAACAAAGCATTTGCAGCCAAACACCCTAAGATGACTAATGCTAGGCTTCCTACCTTTATACAATTCATAGGGAGTTTTCTTAAGAATTGGTCTAATCAATGTTCTGTTAAGCACATAAGAAGCAGTGTATACAGCATCAGCCCAAAAATATTTAGGTAAACCAGATTCATTTAGCATAGTCCTAGCTAACTCTTCTAGTGATCTATTCTTTCTTTCAACAACACCATTTTGTTGAGGTGTCCTAAGAGCAGAATAACTATGTATGATCCCATGTTTTTCACAATATTTATCAAACTTTGCATTTTGAAATTCTCCCCCATGATCACTACGAATCTAATTTATCCTATTTTCATTTTCATTATGCAGGACCTTAGCTAGTTTCTTAAAGGCTTTATATGCATCATTTTTAGAAGCAAGAAACAAAGTCCATGTATATCTTGAAAAGTCATCAACAATCACCAAAGCATAGTAATTTCCAGCTAAGCTAACAGTCCTAGATGGTCCAAACAAGTCCATATGCAAAACATCCAAAGCTTTATTTGTAGAAACCATATCTTTTGATTTAAAGGTAGTTCTAATCTATTTTCCCTTTACACAAGCATCACACAATCTGTTATTTTGAAATTTTATGTTTGGTAAACCAGAAACAAGTTCCTTAGATTTTAGCTTATTCAAGTGATTTGTGTGAATGTGAGCTAGCCTCCTATACCACAGCCATGACTCTCATTTTTAGATAACAGACACTCATTTTCAGAACAACTCTTTATAATGTCTAGGAGATAGATGTTGTTTACCCTTTTTCCAGTGAACAGCACCTTACCAGAATTTTCATTTGAAATTGTACAAGTGTTGGCTTCGAAATTGACCTTGTATCCCTTGTCACACTGTTGGTTAATGCTTAGAAGACTATGTTTTATCCCTTCAACATATAGGACATTCTCAATAGTGGTTGAGTCTTTAGTACCAACATCTTCTCTTCCAAGAATTTTTCCTCTATTGTTATCTCCATATGTGACATGCCCTTCAGCTTTGAGTTTCAGATTTATGAACTGAGTCACATCACCAGTCATGTGCTTTGAGCAGCCACTGTCTAGATACCACTGGTTTTTCTTGCTGTTTTTCTGCAACAAAACAAATTTAGCACATATGGTACCCCTTTAGTGTAGGGTCCAGCATGATTAAGACCTTTCCTTAGGAAGCCATTTGGCCAATCCTTTAGGAACAAGGTACCTCCTAGCTTTACATGTTCTAGATACATGACCAGATTTCATACAATAAAAGCATGTTGCAGTATGCATTGTTTTTGAATCACTAAAAGAGGAAAAACCTGTTTTGGAAGGAACAAAGAAACTGGGCAGCTTTTTCACATTACTTTTCATTCCAGGATTATATCCTAGACCATTTTTATTGAAAACAGCATTTTGTGAACCTAATAAGGTTTCAAGATTTTCTCTTCCTTTAGTGAAGTTTGAAAGCGTTTTTAACAAATATTCAACCTGTTTTTCCAGCTTTTTACAATTATCACAGGTTTTAATTGATGCATGCAGACATGTTAATTCAAGGCTAACCAATTCAGTTTTAGCTTTGTGCAGTTCTTCTTCAAGAGCTTTGACCTTAGGTTCAAGTACCCTATTTATTCTATTCAATCTGTTGCACATTATAGCCAACCTGTTTGCTTCATCATGTGTTTCCTTAAAAGCTATTAACAGTTGATCATAGTTTTCAGAATCAGTGGAAAAATCACTTACTGAGTCAGAGTTGGATCCTTCATCATTCACCATGAAGCACAAATTTGCTTCTTCACTTTCAGTTGAGGAATTACTGGATGAGGATACATCATTTTCTTCCCATGAGATGTATGCTCTTCTTCCTTTGCCTTTGTCACTTTTCTTGCTTGCTGATTTTTCTTTATTTTGATTGTTTGGACAATCAGCTTTTATATGACCTGGTTTACCACATCCAAAGCACATGTAATTTGAAGAATTTGAATCATTAGGTTGTTTGGAGTACCTCTTTCTTTGTTGAGTTATGTCACGGTTTTTCTTTCTAAGAAACCTGCTGAATTTTCTGGTGAGCAGACTCACGGTCTCATCATGTTCAGGATCACCTTCTTCCTCACTTGTATCATGTTCCATGGTAGTTTTCAGAGCAATTCCTTTGGCCTTCTTCTCCACTGTTTCTTGTTCTTTCAATCTTTTCAGCTCTATTTCATGCTCTATCAGCTTTCCAAAAAGTGCAGCAGTGGACATCTTGGATAAATCTCTGGATTCTGAGATTGCTGTTACCTTAGGCTGCCAGCTCCTATCAAGGCATTTTAGTACCTTTATGTTAAGCTCTTCCTTGTCAAAGACTTTACCAAGGCCAGTGAGGTGATTTACAATGTGTGTAAATCGTTTCTGCACATTTGCAATACTTTCTTCAGATTGCATTCTGAACAGCTCGTACTCCTGAATTAGTGAGTGCTTCCTTGCCCGTTTCACATCATCAGTCCCTTCATGAGTTACCTCTAGTACATCCCACATCTCTGTGGCTGAGTTACATTGAGAAACTCTAAAGAACTCATCCATATTCAGTGCAGAGGTGATGATATTCTTAGCTAACGAGTCATATTGGGCCTTCTTCTTCTCGGTTTCACTCCATTCAGACCAAGGCTTCTTTATTGTTTCCTCTTTGACAACCTGCATAGGTATAAAAGGTCCACTGACCACTGATCCCAGATTCCCATATCAATAGACTACATAAAGATCTTCATCCTGATTTTCCAGAAAGCATAGTTAACACCACCAAACATAGGAGGTCTATTAATAGACGCACCTTTAGCAAAAGGCATTTTAAACTCAGACATCATGCATACACTAGAGCAAAATACAAGCCCTAGCTCTTGATACCAATTGTTGGGTCTATTAGTGTCTAAGTTTAAGAGGGGAGGGGTGAATTGAGCTTATAAAATTTTCGCAAGAACACACAATTTTCAGTATACCAGAGGCAAAAAGAACAGATTGTTTTTACATGAAACAGATTGATTCTTCAGAGCAGTCTAGCACAATTTGAATTTGTTCAATATAAAATTGTGATCAATAGAGAATTATACCAGAATCAGATTAGCTGAATATTATGAGGATGAAGGATACAGCTATGCTTAGAAATCAAACAAATTTACTCAACACAAGGTTTTAAGGAGAATGATTCTTTCTCAGATTTTAATGATTAGACTATTTGTTCACAGATCACTTAGACCATCATATACAACTGTCTTGTTTGTGATTAGAGAACTTTAACAAATCAGGAAGAACAGTTTTTACTTAAACCCAGAATTAACAGATTCAATTTCAAAAGAACAGATTTAGTTCTTGACAGAATTAAGCAAAACCAGAAATGAGTGCAGGGATGAGAAGAAAAGGCAAACAAGTTTTTATATTGGTTCACTCATACAGAGCTACGTCCAGTCTCACCTTACCCCAAGGTGGAATCCACTAAAAACAGTACCAATTACTTACAAACACAGCAGTTCTTGAACACTACAAGAACAACACAATCAATGCTGAAAAGCCCTATTTCACCACACCTTGCACTCCAAGAAACCCTATCAAGGAGTGACTAACACTTACACCTTTACAAACCAGAATAAAGGAAAGATTACACCTGAAAAGAAGATGCAAGAACTCAAAACCAGTAGTTCAATTTGCTGCAGAACTGCACCAGCACCTTCACCAAGATCAAAGGTTTCCTAGAACAAGCACACTTGAAAATCTCTTTGGAAAACCTTTTGAAAAATCTTTCAATCCTTCTTCTCACATTGAAAATGTTTGATCTCTGTCAAAAACGTAATTGCTCAGCACCTTTTCATGTGAGAGAGACTTTTCTTTATATAGAAAACAGTTTCTAACTTCTTTTCAAAAAAACAGTTGAAAAGCAGTTATGAAAACAACAGATTCATTTTTGAACTTAACAGATTTATTTTGTGAAAACCGCCAACTCAGCTAACAGAAATAACTGTCTGAGTTGTACCTTTGGTGCCCTAACTAACTTGTGAAAAACTTTTCAGCTAACCAAAGAACAAACCTGTTCTTTCACAGTGAAACGGATTAAACGATAGCAAATAGGCCAGCTCAACTTTAACTGAAATAACTAACTAAGCTTTACCTGTGGTGCCTTAACAGAATTTTAGAAAAGCCTTTTAACAGAGAAGAAATAAACCGATTCTTTCTCCATAAAACAGATTTATTTGTGTACTGATTTAAAACTTTTAAGAGCACTTTAAAAAGCTTTTCAAAAACCATTTAACCACATCATGTGCTTGATCTAGGCTTGGTTAGGCATCTAGGATAGATCATGTAGCAAAAGGCAACCTTACACAATTGCAAGCCTACATACAAGATCATCTAAACCTATTACAAACTTTACAACAAACTAGCTATTTTTCTACATCAAACACTCACTAACACTAGGTAGAAAAGAGGCTTCATCCATCTTCAACACTCCAGACTGTCTTTGAATCAGGGGCAAAAGGTAGAAAAGGTTGGCGTTTGGGATGATTCGGTTTGGCGATGGTGCTTAAGGTGGAGGCGTGCAAGATTCGAGAGCTTTGAGAGCTTCCATCTATTCCAGGTTAGTAATAAACAAAATATGGTCTGGAAAGGGGTTTGGACAATAGTTGTTAGGTGTATTTGGGATCAAAGGATTGCGGTGGTGTTTAAGCAAGGTGTAGTAGATGCAGAAGAGATGTTCCAAAAGGCTCAAATTAAATCTTGGCTATGGATGAAGCATAAAATCTCTTTCAATTACTTCCTAGTGGATTGGATCCTGAACCCAATGACTTGCATTAAAAGTTTCAAGTGACTGGGATAGGAAGGTGCCATGTTATGGCGAGGGAGGTAGGAGGTGCTGCAGGTGGGCGTGGAGTGATCTAATGCTCTGGAGGGTGAAGGAAAGATGTTGGTGTGACGGTGATGCAGCAGAAGTTTCGCTACATCGAGTTAGAAGGCTTAGTAATCCTATTTTCATGTAGGAAGCCCATGGAATGGTGTAGTCTCTTTGGTAGATAGAGTGGCAAGACTTCTCTAGTGACAAGTTTAGTAATCTGTGATACTTGGACTGTGATGGCTCATTCCTGTGATGGACCCGATGGAGCAGGGTGGATGAAGAACAAAGAAGATGGTTTATGTAGACGAAACAGACTTTGATTGTGTGAATTGGACACCAATACATTGTAGTTTATACAACTATTACATGTTGTTGCATGGTGCATAGGAGCTCTTGATGCCATGGATCATCTTTGACTGTCTGATGTTAGTAAACCAAAGATGGCTTAGGTTTCGCCCCAACTCTGACCCAGATTTGTGAGAAGCAGTCAATAAGATTTTCTGTTGCTGCAGCAGCTCGTAGTCGGGTGAATTGATCTATAAAAGGAGCGGGCCTTTGGACAGGTTGTGTCTGGTGCAAGATGATGAAGTTGTGCTGTGTTATAACCTGCAGTATGACTCCTATACCATTTTTGTTGGGAGGTTGGTATTGCTCTGGTGGGGAGTATGCGCCTGTTTCGCAACAATAAGCCAAGTCTCTAGTAGACTTAGGTAGGGTATCTTGGGGCTGCAACAGAGGTCCTGCAGTCATGGGGCAGCACCTACAAGGCGCCTTCTTAATCGTGCGACTCTCCCCTCAAAATAAAGAGATGTAGAGGGAAAGTCACATCAACATATGTTATTTTCTAATTTACCCTCATTCATCTGCAAGGGTTTTATATTAAAAAACAATATAAGATCTGATATATTTTTTAATTTTTATAATTCATGTTTAATATTTTAAGAAATTATTTGAAGTTTTCTTTTTATTTAATTTGTTGAATACATTTTTTTTTCTAATTATAATTTTTAAATTATATCTATTTATATTTAATATATATATATATATATATATATATATTTTTTAATTTTAATTTTAAATCTACGAAATATGTTAAAATTGTTTATTTTTAAACAAAAATAACTCATTCCATTATTAAAAAATTTTAATAGTCAAGGATAAATTTGTAAAGTAACATTTAACAATTAAAAAAAAAAAACTTTCTCACAACAATCTTATCACTCACAAACTTCCATAAACTTTCCTCACACATCTAGTCTAACATATCCCAATCCAAACAACCTCACTTTCTTCACACTTTGTTCTCATATCCTCACACATTCACTCCCTCAAATCCTCTCACATCCATTCCCTAATCCAAACACATACTAAATAACAACAATCATCTTCATCTGTCATCACATGAAAAAGTATTATTAAAAAAAGTATATATAAAAATATGGAGAGACTAAACCAAAATTCATATATTAACAAAAATGATAAATAAATAGATTATACCTATTCATAAAGAATTCTAAAAACAAACTAGATGAAAGTCTATTATACCAATGAAATGATTGATATATTAATAATCATAATAATAATAATATTATTATTATTATTATTGATTATTCGGTCGGATGGGTATCTTGACAATAAGTATCATGTACTATAATATAATTTTATTCGGAAGCAACATAGTAACTGATATTTATTATGACAACTATTTAAACATTTTTTTGAATCAACATACTAAACGAAAAAGAATTGTTATAAAATAAATTATCTATAATAAATCAAAATGGAGATAGTCAATTTGAAGGAAATATTTCTTATACACTGAAAACAACAGTTGATCGTATTAAAACCTGAACTACATGATCGATTAATTATTTGAAATGGAAATATATTGATAGATTATGGTTTGATATTTTAAATTTTTTTTTTTTTAAAGTGTGAATTTAAAGTTTTATTTTTATTTTTTAAGAAAAATGTTATGTTGATTGAAATTTGAATTAAAAAAATTAAATAAATATAATAATAATAATGAAAGTAATGTTTCTACTAAATAATTGAATATAAAAAACAATCCAGACCATTATAATATAGTAAAATTTTAAAAGATGGTGTTACAACTTTATTTTTGTTTAATAATGTAGTATTGTTGCAATTTTTTAAATTATATTTTGATAACAATTATATATGATTATGTATGTGGAATAAAAAGATTTCTGTTCTTCTTATTGTAATTAGAAAAAAAATGATTGCAAACATAATACCCCAAATTAATTAAAATAAATAAATTCTTCAAATTGGAGTTAGAAAAGTGATTGCTAACACCAAACTGGGGAAGTAAGGTTTGTTTCATTAGAATTCACTATTTTTAAGAACAATCTATGGTTTATAATAAACTTAAGTGTGAAGTACCACACTATAAATAGAAAAACTCCCACAAATTTAATTCTCCTCAGTACAGAATTTTGTTTCAGTGGATAAATCCGACTAAATCTACAATTAAAAAACAAAACAAATATTTCAGTATTACACACAACTGTGATGGAGCTTCTAAGTTAAAAAGTCTTTTGGTAGATAAAAACTCAAATGTATTTTCACAGACAAAAGAGTGTGTAATAAAAGATGTATGATCAAACAAATGATCCAATGCAATTTCATGTGAAAAGAAAGTTTAAACACATTAAAATAACTATCAAATGCAAAGTCTTCATTAAGAAAAATACTTCCAGAAAAAAATAAACAAAAACAATAAACAATAAACACACTTCAAGGCTTAGCTGTCTCCTTAATGCATTCCTCTTCGTCTTGCTCTTCCTTTGATTCTTCTCAGGCTTATGGTTCATCAATGACAATGTTTTTTATGTGTGAAATTTTGGGCCAAAACTCCCCAACATGGGGTTGATATTTTTCACATAAGTCAGGACAACCTTGAATTATCAAAGTTTCAATTGTAGTAAGGTAATGGATGTTATCGGGGAGAGATACCAAATTTGGACAAGACTTTATAAAAAGTGTTTTCAGGTCAATCAGAGTTGTTAACCAATCTGGAAGTGTTTCAATATTATCACAATTTTCAACTACCAAGCACTGTAAGGAGTTGGCAACTTCTTTAAGCCATTTAGGCAAGGCCACCAACTGTGATAAATTTGAAAATCGAACAGATTTTAACTTTAGCTTGTGGCTTTGTTCTTCAAAGTGGTTGCCCTTCCACAGTTCCAAGTCCAAATTATCGCAGGATTCAACACTCAATG
This sequence comes from Phaseolus vulgaris, assembly GCF_000499845.2. Lineage (NCBI taxonomy): Eukaryota > Viridiplantae > Streptophyta > Magnoliopsida > Fabales > Fabaceae > Phaseolus > Phaseolus vulgaris. The sequence goes on from NC_023759.2 coordinate 37,195,569, forward strand.
TTTCTAATTCAGGAAAAAATTTACCATCCAGCCGAAAAGACATTAGACTCTGACAATGATAAATACTCAATACTTTAAGAATAGGGAATTTCACACCTCCAAAGATAGACTCCAAATTAGGGCTTAATGTAATAGACAGATTTGCAAGATTGCCCAGACTAGCAATGTCATTGTCAGGCAAAATAGATTGCTTAGTACTGAACTCTAAATGACGGAGACTGATCAACTTTCTTAATCCTTTGGGCATTGCTTCCAGCTCTTTGCATTCCTCAAGCTTCAACACTTGCAGACTTTGCAGCTTGCAAATAGACTCCGGGAGTCTCTTAATGTTGAGATTTTGGCTAATGTCCAAATATCTCAAATGTTTCAACTTAGCAATGGTACGGGGCAAAGTCTCCATTGTCGAAGCCCATAAATTCAAAACTCGCAAATATTTGAACTTTGACACACAAGTATTTATTAAAGCTTCACTGTTGATTTCTTTTGAACCGTATCGAAACAGTATGGTTCTCATAGCTACCGATTTTTTGTGGTATAAATTGTTAAACAAACTGCTTTCAGCAAAAGACAGATGCCGAACATTATCTGGAATATTTTGAATATTGGAACTTACATATAGACAGTCATCCTTTGCAACAAATAGAGCGAGATCATGCACCAAATCATGTATTGTAAAACTATAAACCGTGCCAAAGTTTGTAAAATCTTGAAGAAAAGATCTTGACAAAAGTTCATGCAAATATTTATTGGCCACATCTTCAAGTGTTCTGTTCTTTTTTGGTACTGCAATGAGTCCAAGTGCCCCCCAAAGCGAACTTATTTCATAACTATTAATTTCGTAATCCTTTGGGAAAAGGGAAAACATTGCAAAACATTGTCTCAAATAGGACGGCATAAAATCATAACTTAATTTAAGGGCAGGTAAAATGTCATCCTTTTCGTGAGGCAAATTCCAAATTTCATTCTCACTCACATATTCCCATTCACTGGCCTCAAACTTCGAGAATAATAAACTGCCTAATGTTCTCACTGCCAATGGGACCCCTCTGCTTTTTTTCACAATTTCTCTCCCAATATTTACTAGGTGATCATGCTTTTCCTCTTCTCCTTCTTTAAATGCCCATTTGACAAAGAGAGACAATGAATCCTCCTCAGAAAGACCTTCTAAAATGTGAGAGGGAACTGAACCCATCATGGAAGCAATTGAATGACTACGTGTGGTCACAAGGATTTTACTTCCTGCTGCACTTACTTGGATTAAATTCCTCAGCTCAACCCATTTAACACGATCTTCGTTCCATACATCGTCTAAGACGAGTAAGAATTTTTTACCGGAAATTTTGTTTTTCAGCTGATTTTGCAGTTGCTCCAGATCCAACATGTTCAAGTTTTGTTGGTGAGGAGGAGCATATTGATCATTGGCTGAATTGATGATTTTGATAATGAGTTGTTTAATGTCAAAGTCATCAGAAACACACACCCACATCTTCAACGGAAAACACTCCTGGATCCTGCTGTCATTGAACACAAACTTTGCAAGCGTAGTCTTTCCCAAGCCTCCCATCCCCACAAGAGGGATAACAGAAAGACTTGTATCACCATCATTAGAATTTTGCAGTATCAAAAGATCTATGATCTTTTCTTTATCCTGTTTCCTTCCTATCACATCTGAATCACTCACACGGGAATGTGTCATATCTCTCCGATGCACAACACGTGTGTCAACATCAGTTATTTGAAGACTAAATTTGTGCCTATCAGCTGCAACCTTGTCTAGTCTGTTGCTGATATCTTTAATTTGTTGAGCCATTTTGTAACGAAAGAGAAGTGGATTAGAGCTTGAGAAGAAGTGACTTACCTTGTCTTTGGTGGTACCGTGAGCTTTGACCACTTTGTTTCGCAGTGTTTGGCACTCAAATTCATCCAAAAGATCTTCGGCATCGGAGAAGACAATTTTGAGCTGAGTGAGCCATTCGCGCAGCTGATGGTTGTGCTCCTGCTTTTGCTGAGCATCTAACAACACAGCCTTGACTAAAGAGAGAGTCTTTGTAAGGTCTGGAAGATTGTCATATAAACCCACCAATCGAGAAGCTTCTTGAAAAGCATGAGAAGCAATCTTTGTTATGAGTGACTCTGCGATGGTGAAGAGAAATGATTCGGCCATAGTTATCTGAAATTCAAACAGCAGAGGAGAGGAGAGGATGAGATGGAAAGGCAAAAGAAAGTAAACTTTGTTGATGAGAGAGTGTTTGCCCAATGGATTGCAGAACTATTTAATAAGTAATGCCACTTGCTTTGCCGCCATCTTTTTTATATATAATGTTGAAAGACGAAGAAGACTATGAAGTATTAAATATTTTCTTCCACGTCAGAAGATGCCCATTGGATTCCCGAACTGCTGAATAAAACATTAATGCCACCTGCTACCATCTTTTTTACATAAAATACTGAAAGACGAAGAAGACTACGAAGTATTAAATTTTTTTCTTCCACGTCACACATGTCATCTTCCACACTCAGAAATTCGAAAGAGGGAAAAAACGAAAAAAAAACTATTTGTTAACAAAACATTTAGACTCGATAAGAAACAAATGAGAAGAGTTAAATAATTTTTATTACGCATAAGAACATATATTGTTTTGCAGGAGTTAAAATATAACTGGAGGGCATATGAATATCTATCCAATTTGACATCATTCAAACAATTTTATAATATATTTTAAATTAAAATTGTGTCAAAACATATTTGTAATATATTTGGAGGGGTTAATTTAGAAGGGTTGTTGAATACGTCTTGCATCTAGTCTTAATGTTATCTAACAAGCTTCTTTGATTGTCTTTTGCACAGCCGTTATATATATATATATATATATATATATATATATATATATATATTCGTTTGTCTACAATGTGTCTTAAGTGCTGATTCTTAAGCTATTAGATTATTACTTCATTTTAAGTATTTTGTTATTCTCTTATAGAATTAGTTGCGTAATAATTAGTTTATATTAGTCTTATTAATGTAAATTCCATCTTATGGGCTTGTATAAAAGAAACTAAAGGAATTAACTGAAATTTAAGAGTTTTTTTGTTAGGAATTTCAATTAAGCAAAATAGTATAATTTCATATATACTCGAAATAGAATGAACTTGATGTTTCATTCTCTCCTCACACGATTTTCTATTCGAATTCACTTGCTCGCTTCATTCTTGTTCGTTCATCACTGACTCACTCGGCATTTACTCGCGCCACTTTTTCCTTGTACATTATCTCTTTCTTTGTGTGCACTATCTCCTTTTTAAAATGTTTTCCAAATTTTGCTAACCTGCTTTAAGCAAAAGATGCCCAATATTATCTGGAATATTTTGGATGTTGGAACATGGAGAGACTTATCCTTTGCAACAAATATTCTAAACGTTGGAATATGTGACAGTAGTCCTGAAATCTACCGCATATTGGTTACAAGGTTCACTTGTGAAATAACTACAACAATTCTATCTTTCCTTACGACTATTTTTTTAGGAATATTTTCGTTGTTGACCCTATGTTTGTACTGATATGCATGATAACCTGACCTCCCACCGATAAAGCAAGTTCCATTCTTCTTGAAGAAGGGGTTAGATCCATTGGGATGAGATTTTTTTTCTTGTACCTTTTTGGATTTGGTTTGTCTTTTACCATACTTTTTGTTCTCGTCGGCTCAAAGTCGGTCGGAATCTGGGTGAGCTCCTAGTGGTCTCCCTTCAAGCTCTAGTGATTCAACCTTCACGAAACGAGAGGAGTTCCTCCTGCAGAAAATACTCCGACACTCAAGTCAGTAAGAGCATAAAATTCTATGTATATAGTGAATGTAATGCTAAATTTCGAGTTAAGATACTCCCTGTGAATGGTTATCTATTTATAAGCCTTCATGGGCTTGGATCTTTGTCACTGGTTTCTTCAGGTTTTAATGTGTCATATTATAGTATCTTTTCATCAAATCTGAATATCGTGTATATATATAAATCAGAGTATTCTGTAATATAATTGGAGCATTTATGTAATATAATAAGGGGTATTGCGTAAGTAAATTAGAACATTTATGCAATATAATCAGGGACATTGTGCAGATAAATCAAAGCATTCAAAGAGGTCGGGATATTGTGCATTAAAAACACATTAATTATGTTGTGACGAGATTGCTTATTCCTGACATTATTTTAACAAGATCACCGAATTGGGCATAGGCCCACTTTACTGCGTTTTGGGTCTGTTCAATTGGCCTTATCGTGATACCTAATGAGTCGGTCTACTCGATCCAATTCCTAGCAGTCTCGAGATGGTATAGAGAATGGAGAAGGTCGTCATGCTTGGCTTAGACCTCAAGCTACCAGAATGGAGAAGGTTGTCATGCTCGGCTTAGACCTCGAGCTGCCAAAATGGAGGAGCCAATAGAGATGGTTTTATTATGTCAGATATTTAATCTAGTATCTGGAGCACAGAATATAGAAAATAGATTCTAAAAATTCGAATACTAAATATTTAGACCCTTTTAAGCCCTTTTGCTGGATTGTTGGTCTGCAGAATGAATCCAATAAGGCGGCATGCTCGACCTGGACCTCGAGCTACTAGAATGGAGGAGGTCGGCATGCTCAGCCTAGACCTCGAGCTTCCAGAAGGGAGAAGGTCGACATGTTTGGTTCTCTCACTATTTAGGCCGATATGGAATACATCTGACTTGGACTTTGATCAGTATGTGTCCGATCAAATCTGGGACGGAACATAGCCTCCCAGCCTTGAGCCGAGCGAGTGAGGTGAAAAGGCTTGTAAAAAACATTTGCGGCTAAGTCCGACCGTTCAATACATTTTTCTTGAAGAGTAGTATACGTTTTTATGTGAGAAAGGTCAAGTTAAAATCAAACCTGAGCTTTGATGTGTGCGAGCATTTGTTGAAGTCATTTGCGGTTAAGCTCGAATGCTTGTTGAATCTACCTTTGAAAAACATTATACTTTTAAGCAATAAATGGCCTATCCTTTGGGGAGGGTGTGGGTTCGATCGGGCAGCTTGGTTCTGAGCTGATTCTGAGTTGCTTCGAAGCTACAACTGATCGCAGACTCTCAGGTCCGATGTAAGTGCAACTAGACTTTGTTCTGAATTGCGGTTAAGTGCAGACTCATTGGGTCCAATGTAGATTGTACATGAAACTGGTTTTTATTCCCAGTTGCTTGCCGATCGTGGACTCACGAGTCCAATGTAGATGTAGAGGCAATTGAATTTTATTCCCAGTTGCTTATCGATCGCAGACTCCTGGGTCCGATGTAGAGGCAACTAGTTTTTGTTCCGAGTTGCTTGTCGATCGCGGATTCCCGGGTCCGATGTAGAGGCAACTGGTTTTTTTTCTGAGTTGCTTGTCAATCACGGACTCCTGTGTCCGATGTAAAGACAACTGGTTTTGATTGATTATTTGTATTGTTTTTTTGTTTCTAATTCTTGATCTAGAATCTTACTTCTGACAACGCGGTGCACTTGCCGTAAAAAGTCATCAGACTACTATATCTATCTCATGGGTAAGGTGGGAGAAACTGTGTTATCCTAAGGAGGAGGGTGGACTGGGAATTAAAGATATACGAAAGTTCAACGTTGCTCTTCTGGCCAAGTGGAAATGACGTCTTTTGTCTGAAGAAAAAAGGAGATGGAAGGAGGTACTGATATCTAAATATGGCATGGACTTAGATCACTGTCAATCAAATGTGAAAAGCCAATCCTGGTGGTGGAGAGACTTATCTAAAGTATGCGGGGAGGGAGAAGGAGTAGGATGGTTTCAAGCAATAATAGAATGGAAAGTGGGAGTTGGAGACAAAGTCAGATTCTGGGAAGACGCGTGGGTAAGCAGTAACAACTTCAAAACAATGTTTCTGAGGTTGTATTCAATTTCTTCGAACCAAAGAAAAAAGGTGGGAGAGATAGGGGAGTGGGCAGAATCAATATGGCAATGGAGGTTGAGGTGGAGACGAGACATGTTTGAGTGGGAAAATGCAAAAAGAGAAAAGTTGTTGGGGGCTCTAAATCAGGTTATTTTGAATAAGGAGGTGAATGACTTACAAGTGTGGGGAGGCGATGCATCAAGACAATTCACTGTGAAATCAACTTATGGGTGCTTATCAAATCATGTCAATGGTGATAATAATGAGTATTTCAAGCAACTTTGGAAGGTTAAAGCATTGCCTAATGTGATCACCACTGCATGCATGGTTTTGCTCATCTACATGTGCTCTTTGCCAAAATGCAGATGAAACATCTCAACATCTCTTTTTAGAATGTGCTATCTCTCAACGTGTGTGGTATCTATGTTATAGGTGGATTGGTATTATTTTCGTCCAACATAAGGATTTTTCGTCCAACATAAGGATCTGAAACGCACTTTGAGAGTTTTCACCTAACTCATTAATAACAAACAAAACTTGATATGGAAAGGTCGTTGGACAGCTGTGATGAGCTGTGATGAGGTGTATTTGGGAACAAAGAAATTGTGTAGTCTTTAATCAGGGAGTAGCCGATTCGGAAGAAATCTAGCATTTGGCACAACTGAAAACTTGGCTTTGACTGAAACATAGGATGAATTCCTTTGTTCATTCTTTCTCAGACGGGTATCTGAATCCCCTCCTGTCTATTAAAAGCTATAAATAAAGAGGGAGGGGTAAAGTGAAGGCTGTTACTCTCCTATGAAGTTGAAGGTAGTGTGAAGGAAGGAGAGTGAGAATTGGAATGGTGGCAGATTAAACACTTAACATTACAATGGTGTTTGGCTAAAAGAAGAGGAATCATGGTTTGTTTGGTTTTTGCTGAAATGCAGGAAAATCAGGTTTATATTCTGCTTCACCTCTGGTGTTGTTCTGCTGTGGCACTTTTAAATTGACAATATCATCCAGAATTGGTAGAGAACCTGTAGGTGGTGCTCTATGGGGCGTTTGTGCTGAATTAGGTTGGTGAAGGCAATTTGAAGGCTAAGCTATGAAGAAGGGAGTCATCATAGAAGAAGAGGTTGGAGGCGCAGGGTAGACCATAATGTAGTAGCTGATGCAGAACCACTCGGTGCGTATGTGGTTGACGTGCACGTGCGCAATGTAGTGGAAACTCAAGAACTCCGTTCTTGTGAATCACTGAAATAATTTAGCTCAGTGCGTATGCTGCCAAGCTTTTTTAGAGCCATTGGAACAAAGCCTTTGTTGGGTGCTGTTGGAAGAAATAGTAGGATGTTGCTGTTTTTGGAAGTTTGGGGATTAAAGATGAAATCCACACACTTAAGGATGAAGACTCAAGTCTTTCAAGGTGGAGTAGAGAAGAATTTCATGGAATTGGAGCTAGAAGGATTGGAGTAATTGGAGAGTCAATTCTTGGTTGTAAGCCCTCGCGGTCCAATTTCTGAGAACCAAGCAGCATTTATCTTCAATTCAGAATTTGGTGCAGCCACAATTCTGCATAATTTTCATGCACAAATGTGGCATAAGTGATGTATATCAGCTGCTTAATTGCGGTATAATGGAGGAGCATAGGCAATGGTGTTTAATTATAGAGCATTTGATGCATATGTGAAACAGAACCGGTGTGTAGCGTCTGTGTGTGCCTAATTTGTGAATGCTGGTAAACGCACATTAAAGACACCTAGTAGGCTATTATTTATTTGTGAAGCAGAACTGTTCTGCCGTGTTTTGTGTGCCTAATATCTCTGTTATGGCCAATTGTGTAGTTCCTTATGAGTTGGTGGAAGTGTAAGAATGGATTTTATCTTAAGAACTCTATGCTCATAATTAGTAAGGAGTTCTTGATTTTTGTGTACCGATTGAAACATTCTAAAATATCTTTTTCTAATTTATTTAATTTTTTACTAATAAAGAAAACCTGCTTTTGAATAAAAAAAACTAAGATTTTAATATGATATCTGATTGTGCTCATATTGTAATATACAATTAATTGTTTAGAACATTATAACATTTTTTTATCTTACGATTTAAAATATTTTCCTAATTAACAAGTTATATGAAATTATTCATAGATATTTTTGGACATGTGTTTTATTGTTCCGTATTATTTTGAAAACTGTACGTATTGGACTTAATCAGCTGATCATGAAATATTCATTCCCTTTAAATGGTAGAATTTAATAGCTTTATATAGTTAGAATTTAATAATAATAAGTAGAAGAAAAATAATTATTAATTTAAAATAATAAGTAGAAGAAAAATATTACTAATAATAATATGTGTTTTTATAATAATAATTATTATTATTAATATTCTTCTTGTTAATAATAATAATACAATTATTATTATATTATTATTAATATTATTATTTATTATTAATGATAATAATATGGTTATTATAATAATTCCTATTATTAATCAGTAATAATAATATTAATAATGATAATGATAATAACAATAATAATACTCATAATCTTAATAATAATAATAAGAAGAAGAATAATAATTAAAGAAACAAAATTATCTAGTGTAGGTTTTATGTTTATTCACATACATGACTGTTTTTTTATCAGCAAAAAAATAAAGGTATTTTAAGGATACTTCAACCTTTATACAAGAGGTGCAGACAAAACAAACCGGTAACATCCTTTACCTATAAACAAAATTGTGATTCCCTACCTCACTACTAACCTTTATATTTTTTTATGGACCACATACAAACCAAAGGTTCAAAACACCAATCAGAGTAAGAAAAATATGTTAAGCGTACCTTCGATGTCATCCATGACCAAACCTTGAACTACGTCATCGAGAAAATTTCCAAGTGATCTATCCGCCCATTCCTGAAGATCTTCTTATTTCTATGCTTCAACATTTCTCCTATAACTGTTATCCACACACAACCAAATTCGATTAACATCTACACTTTCCTCAATTAGCCTAAATTGAGGAACAATGCATTTTTGGCTCCTGATGTGCTAACGATATCAGTCCCACCCACTTGTAACACTTAGGCCATACAAGACAGGAAACTCTGCATGTACATAAGAGATGAGACGTGGTTTCCTTGACCTCCTCACACATATTACAAACACTACTTTCCATACTTATCCTCCTTTTCACTAGATTTTGTTTAGATGTTATTTTATCCTCTAACACCCTCCAAGCTATTAACTGCACTGATGGTTGAGCCTTAATCCTCCAAAACTCCTTGTACATAACAACTTCTTCATCCTGGCCTTCACCACGTAAAACTCTGTAAGCCGATTAAACTATAAATAATGTATCAACACTTACTTTCCAAACCCACTTATCCTCCTTTTCTTCATTTATGCTCTTTGTATCCAACATCCTAGCCAACTCTTGCTCTAAATGCTTTTCCCAATCAAACAGGCTCCTTCTCCATCCTAAACTCCAAACTCAGTCTAGATTATTATTCCAACCTCCTGCCTGCCTCAACTTAGCTTCTCTGCAAGAAGAGATTGAGAATAGCCTTCGAGATTTTTCTCTCAGAGTTACATTTCCCAACCATCTATCTTCCCACAAACTAATCTCTCTTTTGTTCTCGATATCCCATACAATGTTGTCCTCAAAATTTCCTTTCCATCCCTGGAACCTCCAGACCTCCTTCAAATCCTTCCACCACAAGGAGTCAGACCTCGTAGCCTCTTGAGCCCTAAGATTTCTCCACCCACCATACTTCAAAACCACAACCTCCTTGGTCATTTTCCTCCGTGCCCAGCTGCCAAATCCACTTCCCTAAAAGAGCGCCAGATTGAACTTTCTGAAATCTCTATCATTCCAGCTCACCCTCTCCCTTTGATTCATACACCTTTTCCACGAGGCCCAAGCTATTTTCCTGCCTTCCATGCCCCAACCCCATAGGAAGTCCCTCTGCAATCTCTCCACCTCCTTTACCACCACGGACGACATTTTGTATATCGACAGATAAAACAAAGGTAGAGAGGAAAGTACCAATTTGATCAAACATAAGCAGTCTGTCATTGAAATGAACTTACCTTTCCATCTTCCTAACCTGCTTCTCACTCTCTCCACCACCCATTCCCAGAAGGTTCTTCTTTTATGGCATCCCCCAATGAGCAACCCCAGGTATTTAAAGGGAGTTCTCATTACTTCACAATTCAAGATAGTTACGCAACACTGTAACATCTGCTGACTACAGCCCACCCCACCTATATTGCTCTTCAGATAGCTTACCTTTAAACCGGATACCAGTTTGAAACAGTTAAGCATTGCCTTGATTGAAAACACACTTTGAGGATTTGCTTCACAAAAGAAAAGAGTGTTGTTCGCATACTGAAGCATATTCACCTTGACAAGCTCATCACCAATGGACACACTTTCCAGCAACTCTTTCTCCACAGCTTTCCTAATCACTCCAGCTACGCCCTCTGCTACAATCAGAAAGAGAAACGACGTTAATGGATCTTCTTGTCTCAATCCCCTCCTAGGTTTGAACTTTTGAGTAAGACTTCCATTAACTAACACGGAGATCGACGAAGATTGAAGGCACAGTCTTATCCAACCAATCCAACGCTCACAAAAGCAAGCCTTTGAAGCATATAATAAATAAAGTCCTAATTAACTGAGTCATAAGCCTTCTCATAGTCAACCTTGAAAAAGATGCACCTTATCTTTTTCCTCTTCATTTCTTCCAACATTTCGTTAGCCACCAATACACTATCTATTAAACCCCTCCTCTCCAGAAAAGCAGATTGCCTGACATCTATGACTTTGTGTAATACCTTCTTCAGCCTCAAGAACATGATTTTAGCAACTATTTTGTACAAGCAACCCACCAAGGAAATCAATCTAAATTCATTTAGAAACTAGAGGTTATCCACTTTAGGGACTAGATATATAAAAGATATGTTCGTCCCCCTTGGTCATCTCCAGTCTCCTCACACCGCTTTTATGATATCTGACTTGATTTCTTCCCAGCAGAACTTTATAAAATCGAAATTGAACCCATCGGGGCCCGAACTCTTCGAACACTCACAGCTCCACACTGCACTCTTTATTTCCTCCTCTGTAATTCTTACTATCAACCTCTGATTATCCTCATTTGAGATGTAGGTGAATTCTGCATTGTCAATCCTAACCTGTTGTCAAGCCCCTCTGCTGAACCACTCTTTAAAGAACTCTTTAACCTTCTCCTTTATCGCCACTTGATCGTCAAACCACTGGTCGTTTTCTCTCAGCCCACTAATTCCATTACTAGACCTCCTCCACTTTATTACTGAGTGAAGGTACCTAGTATTCAAATCCCTCTGCTTTAGCTATCTCTGGCGCGCCTTCTGTTGAAATAGAATTTCCTACCTGTGACTATTCCTTCTTTGTTCTGCCAGAAGTAGTCTCCTTTCCTCCCTATCTTCCTCCTTGAGGTCGCTCTCGTCATCCCTCACATCCAGTTCTTGAATTCTCCTCTGAATATCTTCCCCTCCTTATTTATATCCCCAAAAACATCACTATTCTACACCTTTAGATCTGACATCTTCCACGGACATGACTTTGATTCCTTGCAATACTAGATTGTTGACTCCTAAACTAATTTTTGATACCATTAATAATTATATTAAAAAAAATAAAAATTATTATAATAAATAAAAAATATTTTAAAAATAATGATATTTTACCATTACAAACATATTAGATGCACAAGTTTGTGATTTTTAGCTATGTCTAGATTATCAAAGGATTTTTAGCCGTCGATAATTTGATAGTCATTATTTTTTTTAACTTGATATTTTTGTGGTCATTGCACAAAAACTAAACACTTTGATCACTAAACATATATTATATCATTAAAAAAATCATTAAATAAAAATTAATTTTAGAGACCAAAATAATTAGTAATTATATTGACTAAATTAGAGATCATTTTATAAAGTAAAAAATTATTGATACATAAAGTAGTTTGTATTATTAAATAAAAATTTATAAAGTAGTTTCTAAATTAGTATCTAACCATTAGCTACAAAGGTTTTAACTACTAACTACTTATGTTCTAAATTAGTCTCTATTAGTCATTTAGAGACTAATTTAGAATCTAAAATATTAGTAGCTAAAACTTTGGTAGCTAATTTAGATATCAATTTAGAAACTATTTTATAATATTTTATTAATAATAGAAACCACTTTAGATACCAATAAGATTTTAGTTTATAAAATAGTATCTAATTTAGTCGATATAGTGACTAATTATTTTTTGTTTCTAAATTTGGTTACTATTTAATGATTTTCTTGTATGCACAAGTTTCTAATTCTACTATATTTCCTATTTTATATAATTTAGGTATAGTTTTTTTTTTTTGTCTCTACATTAAGGACCAATACTTAATTTACTATAGTGATTTTTAAAAAAACATAATTTGGTCATAAGGTTTTTTAAAAAGTATGCAATTCCGGCACTTATGTTAAATTGACATGGACGGTGTTCAGTGGTGATGATGTGACACACAAAATGACACTGTTATGCACATATGGACTTCATGTGTGTCGTCCACCTATCTAGTCTCTCTTTTTCCTCAACATCGTGTTTGTTTCTGCCTTCTGCATCCTGGACAACTCCTTGTATCCATTTTATCGTATTTTCCGTTAACTACCCGATCACAACGGAGTATGGTGGTAGGATGCCCAAATTGTTCCTTTGGATTTCGAAGTTGGGTGCGATGCAGATGTTGAAGGAGGCTACGCAGTAACGACGTCGAGAACACTGCTAAATACATTAAGTTGTCATAAAAGTTCTGTGTACTCGGTGCCACCACCCGCGTGGCCTCCCAGGTGGTCATTGAGTTGATTAGAGGACTTGTGTAGGGCATAAGAGAAAGCGTGGGGAATATTCTGGTGTAGAACTTTTCCAGAAAATATCACTCCCCTTGAGCGTCTGCATCGCAGCCAACTTCGAAATCCAAAGGAGCAGTTTGGGCATCCTACCACCGTACTCTATTGCAATCCGGCAATCAACGGAAAAGGCAGGGAGGATCTCGACAACGATGGCGATGGAACAAATAAGTGTGACGAACGTGGAACTTCCAGGAACTAAAAGGCATGAGCAAATAAATGTCGTTGAGGAACAAGAGAGACTGGACAGGTGGAGGACACATGTGGATTCCATGTGTGCATAACATTGTCATTCTTTGTATCACATCATAACCAGCTAACATCATTCATGTAAATCTATCAAAATCGATCAAATATTTCGTAGCAAAAACCTTAGTTTAAACCTTAGTTGTTAATTAGATACCAATTTAAAAACTATTTAACAATAATAGAAACTAATTTAGAAATCAAATTATTTTTAATCTCTAAAACGGTCTCTAATTTAATCACTATAACAACTAATTATTTTTTGTCTCTAAAAATTTGTTTCTATTTCATGATTTTTTTGTAGTATTGGACTAAATTTTATTTTTTTAAATCACTATATTAAATTGATTATTGACCCTTAAAAAAATATAATTATACCTATAATTTAATACTAATAAATTTATTTTACATTTGTACATAGCCATGTAAGTTCATTTGAGGTTGCGAGGATTTTACATATAAAAGGTACAAATATTGATATAAGTTATTTACATAATTATTCAATTGTAATTTATAAAGTATAGTATTTTTATTATTATCTAAATTTAACTTTTTCCGCTGACATTAACAAGACTCACGAGTGTAGATATGTAGAAATTATATAATGAGACACATTCACACAATTATATTTGTTAAAATTTTGAATATATAAATATTGAGTGAGTCATTCTAATAGAAGTAATAGAAAACACTTGAATAGAGCCTATTTTTTTTTCAACAATAAATTAATTAAATTTAAAAGAGACACGTAAGAGGTGTCCAACCCTTATACAAAGAACTAGAGAGCCTCATATATTTAAGTATTTTTCTCAGTTATAGTTTTATATAAATGTACATGAAAATGTTACATTTGACCTCCTTATATACGTTTATCATTATATGAATATTGGTACGATTTATACAGTTAATTTGTGTTTATTTACTTTAATACAAAATTTTAAATTTTAATTTAAGTTAAGAATAATATTTTAATTTTAGTAATGTTTCACCGTTGACTTCTGCTGCACCATTTGGAAACAGTATGGTTCTAACAGCAACCAATTTTTTGTTGTATAAATTGGTAAACAGATTGCTTTCAGCAAAAGACACATGCCGAACATTATCTAGAATATTTTGAATACTGGAACTTACATGTACACACTCATCCTTTGCAACAAATAGAGCGAGATCATGCACCAAATCATGTATTCTAAAATTATGAACAGCGCCAAAGTTTTTAAAATCTTGAAGAAAAGATCTGGATAGAAGTTCATGCAAATATTGATTGGCCACATCTTCAAGTGTCCTGTTCTCTTTTGGTGGTGCAATGAGTCCAAGAGCCCCCCAAAGCGCACTAATTTCATAATTATCGAATGTGTAATCCTTTGGGTAAAGGGAAAACATTGCAAGACATTGCCTCAAATAGGACGGCATGAGATCATAACTTAATTTAAGGGCAGGTAAAATGTCATCCTTTTTCTGAGGCAAATTCCAAATTTCATTCTCACTCACATATTCCCATTCATTGGCCTCAAATTTCGAGAATAGTAGACTACCTAATGTTCTCACTGCAAAAGGAACCCCCTTGCATCTTTTCACAATTTCCCTCCCAATATTTACTAAGTGAGGATGTTTTTCCTCTTCTTCTTTAAATGCCCACTTGACAAACAGAGACAATGAATCCTCCTCAGAAAGACCTTCTAAAGTATGAGAGGGAACTGTGCCCATCATGGAAGCAATTGAATGACTACGTGTGGTCACTAAAATTTTACTTCCTGATACACTTACTTGGATTAAATTCCGCAGCTCAACCCATTTAACACGGTTTTCGTTCCATACATCGTCTAAGACGAGTAAGAATTTTTTGACCGGAAAGTTTGGTGGTGAGTTGATTTTGCAGTTGTTCCAAATCCAACATGTTCAAATTCTGTTGGTTAGGAGGAGCATCTTGATCATTGATAGAATTGATGATTTTGATAATGAGTTGTTTAATGTCAAAGTCATAAGAAACACACCCACATCTTCAATGGAAAATACTCCTGGATCCTGCTGTCGTTGAACACAAACTTTGCAAGCGTAGTCTTTCCCAAGCCTCTAATCCCCACAACAGGGATAACAGAAAGACTTGTATCATCATCATTAGAATTCTGCGGCTTATAAAATGAATTGTCTACAAGTTTATATTATGTGGCTTAAGTGCTTATTCATTTTATATATCAACTAATATTCATTTTATATTTATAAAAAGAAATATTACATAATCAAATTCATAGAAGACACAAGAAGCAAAGATAGAGAAAGAAAGAAATTTAACTAATAATTCTTTTAAAAGATCATTTTAAGAACAATTTAGACTAAAAATCACTAGTACAAAATTTTAAAAAGGTGACCTCAAACAAAGACAGTTTTTATAAAACTATCGTTAACAACGGTTGTCCTGTGAACCATCGCAATATGTCTATTTGATCCTGAAATAACGACGGTTGCTCTGTGAACCGTCGTTATATGTATTGTTCAGAGGTATACAACGATTGTCACTCCACGCCTTGTTGCCTACATTATAGCTTGGCAACTCATTCCAAGAGGTACAAATCATGTTGTTTTGCATGAAGAAGATTTAATCCTTCTATATTGCATCATGAACCAGATTAAGGTAAACTGGGTTTTCATTATCAATGAACACATGCTGAAATCCAAAAGGTTGGCTGATTATCGCTTTCCCTATGCTATACTTGTTTCCAAATTGATTGATTACTTTGGTGTTGATGTTACAAATGAGAGAAACGACCCTATCAAAGCTGTTAGTGAGATTGACAATTCAACTCTCACAAAAATGAGATTCCACAAAATTGAGGACAAGTGGGTTGTTCTCTGATGACTTTTTACGGCAAGTGCACCGCTTTGTCAGAAGTAATAATTGTCCCTAAGGACGGATATCGATCCCACAAGGAACAGTGAATTATCAAGTACAATAATCGCTAAATATAAAAACAGAACAACAATTAAAAGAGTTTTGAATTAATTGCGGTGGCACTGATCAATAAGAAAACAAACAAAGAATTAGTTGTTTCAATTGGAAAAATAAGGATTAGTTTCATCTCTCTCACTCTCAAGTATTTTGATTAGCATGTCAATATTAAGTTCTTTGATTGAAATTGATGCCCGTATAAAAATCATTTATATCGATTCCTCGCATATAAAATCCTTAAGAATGTCTCCTAATTATCGATCCCTCGCATAATTATAAGAACAACTTAGAAGGAAGCTCAGACGCTTAATAGCAATTAACATTTCGAGTCTATTCCTAGCACTCAAATATGTTAAGTATTGTTGTTTAGGTCCGAACCCTAAAAATACCTCCCGGTCAGATTTAAGATTCTCAATTTGTCACGGAAAATTAAAAGTAAAACAACAATACCAATAATCAATCAAGAACTGAATATTAATATATAAAATATCACCTCAATACATAAGAGTTTGAGCAGATTACTCCCAATCCCAAAGGGTAGAATTAGCCACGCATACTTCTATCACCTTCCATTCTCCCAATTGGGTTACAATTCACTCTATGGTGTTTTCCTCTCAATCTGGCACCCTAAGGTTGAGCCTCTAGCCCTCTATTTATCCTAGTTTTCTAGGGTTAGGTTGTTTATTGTGTCGCGCTAATGGGCTAAATGATAAAACATAAAAAGGCCCAATCTTTCTTTGCATCTTTTTCCATTCTGGGACCTTCTATCTTTATCTTTTTAGCTCAAATCATTCATCTTTAATCCAAATCTCCAATCTTCCTTAGAAATATGCAATTAACACCAAATTTGGGAATAAAATACTCTTATTCAAATAAATATCATAAAAAATGTAAAAAGGTATAAATTCATAAATTAGGGATTATTTTATATGTAAATTAGCAATAAATCCTCATAAGTGCCTATATTTTAATATGAAGTATTACTGAAATTAGACACTTATCATTCTCAAAGGCAAGAACTCTCAAGCAGAACACGGAGCCTCAAACCTCAACAATGAAGATGAGGATGAAGTAGTTCCCATGGAGGATGACACTGTCCAAGCTGCAGAACACTCGTGTTATGTTCTCCATCACTCCTATGGTCAAGAGTAATCTGCTCAACATGCTGGAAATTAAAGGGCAAGCTCTCCATCTGCAGAAATCAGAGGAGACTCACCTGCTCCCCAATCAGGGCATGAAGAAGCTGCTGCAACTCATCTAGATGACATTGTGGCCTATCAAACTCCAGAATACCATGGTGAACCTTTATCAATGTTTGAAAGGCAAGTTCTGCATCGCCTTGATGTCATGACAGCAGAACAGAGGGCATATTTTGAGACTACTCAAGCAAGGTTTCAACACCTTGATGATCAAATTGAAGGGGTTCAAGTGCAGCTTGCAGAGTTATACTACAAGGATCAGTAGTCTATTGCTTTTCATGCTTTCTTTATCAGTTTTAAAATTTCTGTAATGCTGAACAATTTGGTTTTATTTTTTCTGAACTATTATGATTATGTTTCTGTTTTTCCCTATGCTTATACGCTGTTTGATGAATCCAAAGGGGGAGAAAAATAGCTTACCATGCTAGGTGAAGCTAGCTGAAACAGGGAGTTAAACTCCGCACCTAAAAACCATTTCATTTGTTATGCAATGTTTCTGTTTTTCTGGTTCAATATTTGGTGCAGTACAGGTTCTTAAAGCAACAGAGTTATGGGGATTTGTCTCCATCAAACAGGGGGAGATTGTTGAAGATGGTTGCTGCCCCTTCAAGACATGTGTTTGATGAAGACTTATATGTACATTTCATGTATTTTTTGCTTTGCTTTAAATGTGTCTTAGGTAGTGTTTAAAGGTTGTTTAAGAGTGGGCTTTTTGCTGAGTAACTCACCTCCTACCCTGGCCATGTGATAAGAACAAGCATAAGATTCCTTAAACTGTTTTTCACATGTTTTACACAAAAAACACGTTTACTGCATAAAAATAAATTTGTTCTTTTCTAAATAAACAGATTCATTTTTAAACTGATGCCTTGGCTAAGTCTTGTGAAAATTAGATTTTGTGCATCATGTATTTTGACTAAGTCTTCTACCTTTCAAAACGTCTGTGTTTTAAATAGTTAAGCTTTTCTATTTTCGTTTTGAAAAATAAATCTGTTCATCTGTAAATGAATAGATTCATTTTGTCTCTGGTGCCATGTCTAGCTTAAACGTTTTTCAGTTTTATCCCTGCACCAGAATGGTTGACTAAGTCTCCTCACTTAACAAATTCTCTAACTGTTTTTTGAAAATAAATCTGTTCATTTTATTTTCAATCTGTTCATTTTATAACAGCTTTAACTATTTTTCAAAAATCTGTTATAAGTTGGTTTTCTATAAAATGAAAACTTGTGTCTGAGTTTAAGAGTTGTTCACACATTTGAGAAAACAAGTTTTACAGCAGAGAATTAAGAGTTTACAAAGAATTAGCATCTGTTCTTCAAAGATTTCGAAAATCACAAAGTGCTTGTTCTTGGTTGGTTCTAAAAGCTTGGTGTGAGGTGCTGCTACTGTTGTAGCAATCTTGTCTACTAGTTTAAGGCAGATTTCTGCATCCTCAATCAGGTGTAGTCGTTTCACTTTTCATTTCTTGTAAAAGTTTGGTTGTACACTCTTCTTGATAGGGTTTCTTGAAGAGTGTGTGTGCTGAAATAGGTTTTTTCAGCAAGTGTACCTAAGTTCTTGTAGGTTTCAAGAACAGTGGGATTTGTGTTGTTTGAATTGTGATTTAGTGAATTTCACCTTGGTTTAGGTGAAGACTGGATGTAGCTCACTTGAGTGAACCAGTATAATTGCCTTGTGTTCATTCTCTCTCAATCTCTGCACTTAAGTTTCTGCATAATTGTTAAAACAGCAAAGAAATAAATTTGTTCAATAAAAAATAAATCTGTTCTTTCTGGGCTCGGTTCATATTGTTCTTAATTTATGAAAAATTGTTTGATTTCAAGAAGAACACTTATAATCTGTTAAAAGTCATCAGAACAGGTTGATTGTAATAGATTACTCAATAAATTGTCAAGCCATTTATTGAACCTAAATCATTTTGCTTGGAATTGAAGCTTGTTGTTTTTTGTGATTCACTGGCTCTCAATCTAATATCAATGTGTGAGTATCTGGAAAGTCTATCTGCAAAATATTGTGATTAACCTTGCTGTATAAACGCTTTTCAAACACACAAACAGTGTCAAAATAAATATGTTCATTTCCATATAAATCGTTTTATTTTCTGTAAACTGTGTTAAACACTGTTTTTTTCGAGAAGCTTTTAAAAGGTCAATTCACCCCCCTCTTGAACTTTGACATTATTAAACCCAACAATTGGTATCAAGAGCTAGGACTTGTATTTTAATCAAGTTTGTTTGTAATAATGTCTGAGTTTAATGTGCTTTTTGCTAAGGGATCTGCTGTTAATAGACCACCTATGTTCAATGGAATGAATTATGCATTTTGGAAAGTTAGAATGAGAATTTTCATGGAATCTATGGATGCATTAATTTGGGAAGCTGTGGTCCATGGACCTTATGTGCCAATGCAGGTTGTCAAGGATGAAGAAGTGGTAAAGCCAAGATCTGAATGGAATGAGACCGAAAGGAGGAAGGCTCAATATGATTTTGTGGCCAAGAACATCATAACCTCTGCATTAATAATGGATGAGTTCTTTAGGATATCCCAATGTAATTCAGCTAAGGAGATGTGGGAGGTCTTAGAAGTCACTCATGAGGGTACTGAAGATGTGAAGAGGTCAAGAAAACATTCTCTCATCCAAGAATATGAATTGTTTAGAATGCAACCCGATGAGAGCATTGCTGAAGTGCAGAAAAGGTTCACTCATATTGTGAATCACCTCACTGGTTTGGGAAAAGAATTTGACAGAGAGGAACTCAACATAAAAATATTGAAGTGCCTCGACAGAAGCTGGCAACCAAAGGTGACTGCCATATCTGAAAGCCGTGATCTGTCAAAGCTGGGAACTGCTGCACTCTTTGGAAAGCTAATGGAGCATGAGCTAGAGCTCAAGAGACTCAAAGAGCAGAAAACAGGGCACATCAAAACAGATTGTCCAGACAATCAAGCAAAGGACAAATCTGCCAGCAAGAGAATTGAAAGAAACAAAGGAAGAAGAGCTTACATTTCATGGGAAGAAAATGAAGTATCTTCAACCAGCAGCTCTTCAACTGAGAATGAGGAAAACAATTTGTGCTTCATGATGAAGGATGAGGAGTCAATCTCTGATTCAGTAAGTGATTTTTCTGTAGATTCTGATAACTATGATCATTTGCTTGCTGCTTTCAAGGAAACACATGATGAAGCAAATGGGCTAGCTGTAATATGCAATAAGCTGCAAAAGATAAATAATGTGCTTGCACCTAAAGTAAAAACACTTGAGGAAGAATTGCATAAGGCCAAAACAGATTTGGTAAGCCTTGAACTAACATGCTTGCATGCCTCTATTAAAACCTGTGAAAACTGCAAAAAATTGGAAAAACAAGTGGAGTATTTGCTGAAAACCCTTTCCAATTTCACCAAGGGAAGAGAAAACCTTGAGTCTCTCCTTGGCTCACAGAATGCTGTTTTCAATAAGAATGGTCTTGGTTATACCCCTGGAAATGTAACTAATGTCAAAAAGCTTTCAAGTTCTTTTGTTCCAGCAAAATCAAGTTTTTCAGCTTTTAACAGTGGCAAAAAGGCATCTCATGTAACCTGTTTTTACTGCATGAAATCTGGTCATACCTCTAGGTTTTGCATTGCTAAAAAGCATCTTGTTCCTAAGAACTTAGCAAAATGGCTACCAAAAGAGAAGGTTTTAATCTGTGCTGGACCCTATACTGAAAAGGGTACCATTTGTATCATTTTTACTCTGTTTTGCAGATGAACAATAAGAAGAATCAATGGTACTTGGATAGTGGTTGCTCCAAGCATATGACTGGAGATCTTACAAAATTCACTAGCTTGAAGCTCAAAGCAGAAGGACATGTAACCTATGGTGATAATAACCGAGGGAGGATTTTGGGCAGAGGCACTGTTGGAACAGGGAACTCAACAACCATTGAGAATGTGCTTTATGTAGAAGGACTCAAGCATAGTCTTCTCAGCATAAGTCAGCTTTGTGACAAATGATACAAGGTGAACTTTGAGTCAAAAGGCTGCACAATCTCAAGTAATTCATCTAGTAAGGTACTGTTTACTGGTAAGAGAGTGAATAACATATATCTGCTGAATATCATGGAAACTAACTCTTCAAATGAGTGTTTGCTGTCTAGAAGTGATGAGTCTTGGCTGTGGCACAGGAGGTTAGCTCACATACACACAAATCACTTGAATAAACTTAAATCTAAAGATTTAGTTTCTGGTTTACCTAACATTAAATTTCAGGATAACAGACTTTGTGATGCTTGTGTGAAAGGTAAACAAATCAAATCCTTTTTCAAGTTAAAGGATATTGTCTTTACAAAAAATCCATTGGATGTGTACATATGGACTTATTTGGACCATCTAGAGTTGCTATCTTGGCTGGAAATTTGTATGCTTTAGTTGTTGTGGATGATTACTCTAGATTTACATGGACTTTATTTCTTGCACATAAACATGATGCTTACATTGCCTTTAAGAAATTAGCAAAGATTCTGCAAAATGAAAATGGTTGCTGCATAAAATCAATTCGAAGTGATCATGGGGGAGAGTTTCAGAATGCTAGATTTGAGAGGTTCTGTGAGAAGCAAGGGATATCACATACCTTTTCAGCCCCTAGGACATCCTAACAAAATGGTGTAGCTGAAAGGAAAATTAGATCATTAGAGGAACTAGCTAGAACTATGTTAAATGAATCTAAGCTTCCTAAGTACTTTTGGGCAGATGCAGTCTATACTGCAGCTTATGTGTTAAATAGAACCTTAATAAGACCTATTCTTAAGAAAACCCCATATGAATTGTATAAGAGCAGAAAACCTAGTGTGAGTCACCTTAGGGTATTTGGGTGTAAATGCTTTGTATTGAAAAATGGCAAAGAAAATCTTGGTAAGTTTGATGCTAAATCTGATGAAGGTGTACGCACATTTGTTATGCTTTGAATGGTCATGCATATAGAGTCTTCAATAAAAGGTTGCTTATAGTAGAAGAATCAATGCATGTTGTTTTTGATGAAACTGATCATAGCATATCTAAAACTGCTGCTGATAACCTTGACAGTAATGAATTTAAATCTGTTTTAAATCAAAATGAATCGATTCATTTTGATGCTACTGATACATATGCTATGCAAGAATCTACTGTAGTTGCAGGTTTGCCAAAAGAGTGGAAAACCCCAAGAGACCTAACCCTTGATAATGTCATTGGGAACATTGAGAAAGGAGTATCAACTAGGAAATCCTTGAACAACTTCTATGAAGCAATGGCTTTTGTATCTCAAGTGGAACCCAAGAATCTGAATGAAGCTCTCAAGGACAGCAACTGGATTTTAGCCATGCAAGAGGAACTAAATCAATTTGCTCTTAATGAGGTCTGAACTCTTGTTCCTAGAATACCTGAGATGAACATAATTGGAACAAAATAGGTATTTAGAAACAAGATGGATGAGCATGGAGTGATCACCAGAAACAAGGCTAGGCTAGTAGCTAAAGGGTACAATCAAGAAGAAGGAATAGACTATGATGAGACCTATGCACTAGTGGCTCGGTTAGAAGCTGTCAGACTACTGCTTGCCTTCTCCTGCATCAAAGGGTTCTAGCTATTTCAAATGGATGTGAAGAGTGCCTTCTTGAATGGTTATATAAATGAAGAGGTTTTTGTTTCACAACCACCAGGCTTTGAAGACCATCAGCATCCAGAATACGTGTTCAAACTCAAAAAGGCTCTCTATGGACTCAAGCAAGCTCCTAGGCAATGGTATGAGAGGCTAAGTGATTTTCTCACCTCTCAAGGCTATAACAGAGGCACATCAAATAAGACCTTGTTCATTAAGAAGAAAGGAGATAACACAATCCTAGTACAAATATATGTGGATGACATCATTTTTGGGTCAAACAATGGAGAATTGTGTGAAGCTTTCGTGAAAGTCATGAAAAGTGAGTTTGAAATGTTAATGATGGGTGAGTTGAACTATTTTCTAGGCTTGCAGGTCGAACAACTCAAGGATGGCATTTTCTTAAGACAAGCTAAGTATTGCAAGGATCTGCTGAAGAAATTTGAAATAGACAAGTGTAAACCAATCAGCACACCCTTCTCAACCAGCTGTCATTTGGATCATGATGAAGCTGGAATTTCTGTTGATGAAACCAAATACAAGGACACATAGGATCACTACTGTATCTCACAGCCAGCAGGCCAGACATAATGTTTGCAGTGTGCATGTGTGCAAGGTTTCAATCTGCTCCTAAAGAATCACACTGCAATGCTGCCAAGAGGATTTTGAAGTATTTGCAAGGAACTAAAGAAGTTGGCTTGTGGTATCCAGGTAATATTTCATTAAGTTTAACTGGATATTCTGATTCAGATTTTGCAGGTTGCAAAATTGATAGGAAGAGCACAAGTGGAACTTGTCATTTGCTTGGATCAAGCTTGATCTCATGGCAATGCAAAAAGCAGGCTTGTGTAGCTCTCTCCACTGCTGAAGCAGAGTACATTGCAGCAGGGAGTTGTTGTGCTCAAACTATATGGCTAAGACAGTAATTAAATGATTTTGGTATTTTACTCAACCATATACCTCTGCTGTGTGATAATACAAGTGCAATCAACTTAACCAAAAATCTTGTCATGCATTCAAGAACCAAACACATTGAAATTAGGCATGACTTTCTAAGAGAACACATATCTAATGGAACATGTGAGATTAAGTTCATTGGTACTGATTTACAACTTGCTGATTTGTTCACAAAACCATTGGCTAAAGATAGGTTTAATTTTCTGCTTAATGAATTGGGTATTATAAACGTAAATTGTGCCTAGCAGTAAAAAATTAAATCTGTTTATTCGTAATTGAATGTGTTTATTTTTTGCACTGATGTGCATTGATGACTAGGAAAGAGAAATT
This sequence comes from Phaseolus vulgaris, assembly GCF_000499845.2. Classification (NCBI taxonomy): domain Eukaryota; kingdom Viridiplantae; phylum Streptophyta; class Magnoliopsida; order Fabales; family Fabaceae; genus Phaseolus; species Phaseolus vulgaris. Next base: position 37,219,688 of record NC_023759.2, read on the forward strand.
CTGATCTTTGACTGATTGACTGACTTAGTGGGCATTAACCTCTGTACCTTTGACGGTTTTGGTCATGGTTATGTAACCGATTTGATGGTTTGGGTGCTCAATGAAAGTATGGATTGTGTGCATCGTGACCCTAAATATTTGGTGCATATTTTCAAAGATCCTCTGCACAAATTCAGAGCATAAAATCTTTATGCATATCCATTTATAACTGCCGTATCAATCCATTCATTTTACTATAAATCTGTGTGAATATTTGCTACCCACATTGGCTACCTATTTTCGATTCTCACCATTAGAAATAAAAGATATTTCTGGTTCAACCATGGCTTCTTCTTCAAGACAAAAACAGAAAAGCAAGGGCAAGCAAACCACCTTTCAAGGTGTGCTAGAAGGGTGGTTCGCTGGAAATGAAGAAGGCATCAATGCCTACATTCACGAGACAAGCAGAAAGCAGATTAACATACCCAAAGTGTTGGATTTCAACTGGCTGAAATCAGAAAAATTGACAGAAACAAGGGCTGTGTTGAAGCACCAAAAACTGAAAAAACTGCTGGAATTAACGGGTAATGTATATCCTGACTTGGTTAAGGTGTTTTACACTAACCTAACGTTGGATGGAAAGAACATTGTCTCTTATGTGAAAGGAATCAAGATGAAGATCACAAGTGAGGTGTGGAATTATGTGGCTGGAATCAAGTATGCTGGACTGAAAGTAGGAAAAGGAAACACCAGTGGAATTCAAGAATTCAACAAGCTGCGATATTATAAAAGTTGCATGAGGAACCCTACACAGAGCATAAACAGGTTCCATGCAGGCCATTTGAACCTCACTCCACGCCTTGTTGCCTACATTATAGCTTGGCAACTCATCCCAAGAGGTACAAATCATGCTGTTTTGCATGAAGAGGATTTAATCCTTCTATATTGCATCATGAACCAGATTAAGGTAAACTGGGTTTTCATTATCAATGAACACATGCTGAAATCCAAAAGGTTGGCTGATTATCGCTTTCCCTATGCTATACTTGTTTCCAAATTGATTGATTACTTTGGTGTTGATGTTACAAATGAGAGAAACGACCCTATCAAAGCTGTTAGTGAGATTGACAATTCAACTCTCACAAAAATGAGATTCCACAAAATTGAGGACAAGTGGGTTGTTCTCAAAGGCAAGAACTCTCAAGCAGAACATGGAGCCTCAAACCTCAACAATGAAGATGAGGATGAAGCTGTTCCCATGGAGGATGACACTATCCAAGCTGCAGAACACTCGTGTTATGTTCTCCATCACTCCTATGGTCAAGAGCAATCTGCTGAACATGCTGGAAATCAAAGGGCAAGCTCTCCATCTGCAGAAATCAGAGGAGACTCACCTGCTCCCCAATCAGGGCATGAAGAAGTTGCTGCAACTCATCTGAATGCCATTGTAGCCTATCAAACTCCATAATACCATAGTGACCCATTATCAATGTTTGAAAGGCAAGTTCTGCATCACCTTGATGTCATGACAACAGAACAGAGGGCATATTTTGAGACTACTCAAGCAAGGTTTCAACACCTTGATGATCAAATTGAAGGGGTTCAAGTGCAGCTTGCAGAGTTATACTACAAGGATCAGTAGTCTATTGCTTTTCATGCTTTCTTTATCAGTTTTAAAATTTCTGTAATGCTGAACAATTTGGTTTTATTTTTTCTGAACTATTATGATTATGTTTCTGTTTTTCCCTATGCTTATATGTTGTTTAATGAATCCAAAGGGGGAGAAAAATAGCTCACCATGCTAGGTGAAGCTAGCTGAAACAGGGAGTTAAACTCTGCACCTAAAAACCATTTCATTTGTTATGCAATGTTTCTGTTTTTCTGGTTCAATATTTGGTGCAGTACAGGTTCTTAAAGCAACAGAGCTATGGGGATTTGTCTCCATCAAACAGGGGGAGATTGTTGAAGATGGTTGCTGCCCCTTCAAGACATGTGTTTGATGAAGACTTATATGTACATTTCATGTATTTTTTGTTTTGCTTTAAGTGTCTTAGGTAGTGTTTAGAGGTTGTTTAAGAGTGGGCTTTTTGCTGAGTAACTCACCTCCTACCCTGACCATGTGATAAGAACAAGCATAAAATTCCTTAAACTGTTTTTCACATGTTTTACACAAAAAACACGTTTACTGCATAAAAATAAATCTATTCTTTTCTAAATAAACAGATTCATTTTTAAACTGATGCCTTGGCTAAGTCTTGTGAAAATTAGATTTTGTGCATCATGTATTTTGACTAAGTCTTCTACCTTTCAAAACGACTGTGTTTTAAATAGTTAAGCTTTTCTATTTTCGTTTTGAAAAATAAATCTGTTCATCTGTAAATGAATAGATTCATTTTGTCTCTGGTGCCATGTCTAGCTTAAACGTTTTTCAATTTTATCCCTGCACCAGAATGGTTGACTAAGTCTCCTCACTTAACAAATTCTCTAACTGTTTTTTGAAAATAAATCTGTTCATTTTATTTTCAATCTGTTCATTTTATAACACTTGTAGGTTTTTTCAGCAAGTGTACCTAAGTTCTTGTAGGTTTCAAGAACAGTGGGATTTGTGTTGTTTGAATTGTGATTTAGTGAATTTCACCTTGGTTTAGGTGAAGACTGGATGTAGCTCAGTTGAGTGAACCAGTATAATTGCCTTGTGTTCATTCTCTCTCAATCTCTGCACTTAAGTTTCTGCATAATTGTTAAAACAGCAAAGAAATAAATTTGTTCAATCAAAAATAAATATGTTCTTTCTGGGCTCGGTTCATATTGTTCTTAATTTATGGAAAACTGTTTGATTTCATGAAGAACACTTATAATTTGTTAAAAGTCATCAGAACAGGTTGATTGTAATAGATTACTCAATAAATTGTCAAGCCATTAATTGAACCTAAATCATTTTGCTTGGAATTGAAGCTTGCTGTTTTTTGTGATTCACTGGCTCTCAATCTAATATCAGTGTGTGAGCATCTGGAAAGTCTATCTGCAAAATATTGTGATTAACCTTGCTGTATAAACGCTTTTCAAACACACAAACAGTGCCAAAATAAATCTGTTCATTTCCATATAAATCGATTTATTTTCTGTAAATTGTGTTAAACACTGTTTTTTCGAGAAGCTTTTAAAAGGTCAATTCACCCCCCCTCTTGAACTTTGACACTATTAAACCCAACACTCCACGCGCGTCAAACCCTCGCGACGCGCATGTCTCCTCCGCACGCATCTAAACAGTGCCAACCCTTCACCTCGACGCGACAACACATGTTGTGCACACCGGTAACACCTTCGCCACACACACGCTGCCAGGACTGGTGCACGGTGCCTCCCTAAACCCTAATTTTTTTGTAATTAATTTTATAATAAATATTTGCATGTATGTGTTGATTAGTTAGTAGTTTAGGGTTTGTGGGAACTTTATTTAGGGGATATTTGATGGAGAGAGTCCTGACATTGAAAAGAAGAGTGATAGATTTGGAGTTGGTAAACATTAGAATGAAAAAACTTCAAGTGGTCATAACTTTTGACAAAGAAGTCGGATGGAGACGCATAAAAAATGAAATTTGCTCGAAATAAGGTAACGAATCATGTTGCCAATGCCCCCCTAGGGGATTGGGGTCCACCAAAAATATACTGTTTACTATTATTTTTTTAATTTTAACTATTAATTTAGGTATTTTTCAAGTATTTTAAGGTTTTAGTTCCTATACTTTCACTTGTTAGAAAATTATGAAATTTTGTATGATGTTTCCTAGTATAAATTAGAGATTTATCAAACCATTATGATTATATTACATTCACAAATTTATTACTCATACATTACATTACATAATGTTATGTGTTCTAACATGAAATCTTATTATTTCACTGCTTGTTCAGTGGGATGCACCTTAAGGTATTTAAAGTATATTTGGTCACTCACTTTAATGTGTCTAATTCATTCAATTAATAGAGGTTGACCATGATAAGTGCCTAATTTCAGTAATATTTCATATTAAAATATAGGCACTTATGAGGATTTATTGTTAATTTACATATAAAATAATCCCTAATTTATGAATTTATACCTTTTTATATTATTTATGATCTTTAGTTGAATAAGAGTATTTTATTCCCAAATTTGGTGTTAATTGCAGATTTCTAAGGAAGATTGGAGATTTGGATTAAAGATGAATGATTTGAGCTAAAAAGATAAAGATGGAAGGTCCCAGAATGGAAAAAGATGCAAAGAAAGATTGGGCCTTTTTTATGTTTTACCATTTAGCCCATTAGCGCGACACAGGAAGCAACCTAACCCTAGAAAACTAGGATAAATAGGGGCTAAAGGCTCAACCTTAGTGTGCCAGATTGAGAGGAAAACACCATAGAGTGAATTGTAACCCAATTGGGAGAATGGAAGGTGCTAGAAGTATGCGTGGCTAATTCTACCCTTTGGGATTGGGAGTAATATGCTCAAACTCTTATGTATTGAGGTGATATCTTATATATTAATATTCAGTTCTTGATTGATTATTGGTATTGTTGTTTTAGTTTTAACTTTCCGTGACAAATTGAGAATCTTAAATCTGACCGAGAGGTATTTTTAGGGTTCAGACCTAAACATCAATACTTAACATATTTGAGTGCTAGAGATAGACTTGAAATGTTAATTGCCATTAACGTCTGATTGTGATTTCTAAGTTGTTTTTATAAGTATGCGAGAGATCGATATTTAGGAAACATTCTTAAGAATTTTATATGCGAGAGATCGATATAAATGAATTTTCTACGGGCATCAATTTCAATCAAAGAACTTAATATTGACATGCTAATCAAAATACATGAGTGAGATAGATGAAACCTAATCCCTATTTTTCCAGCTGAAGCAACTAATTCTTTGTTTGTTTTCTTATTGATCATTGTCAACACACTTAATCCAACACTCTTTTTATTGTTCGATTGTTATATTTAGTGAATATTGTACTTGATAATTCACTGTTCCTTGTGGGATCGATATCCGTCCTTAGGGACAAGTAATAAAATTATTACTTCTGACAAACGCGGTGCACTTGTCGTAAAAAGTCATCAGACCATGAGTACGATTACAATGTTATACAGTAGATGTTGACTATTGTGCGAACTGGAATTGATAGAGGTTGGGATCAGGTAATACCTCAATACAAAAACACTTTAAAATCTGGGGTTTAGAATCACATAGAACTTTTTCATATATTTGTAGAGCTTTTTTGTAGAATGTTATATGTATTAATTTATTGTATGTAGGCTTTCATATTTAAATTATGATATTACATGCATTATTATTCTGTTATTGAATTTGATATTATGCAACATCAGAGTATATATATAATAATAAAATATTTATAAAAAAAACATTTATAACTACGGTTTTAAAAGTGTGCTTTTAGGTTTATAACGACGGTTCCAGACTAGAACTATCGTTATAAATGTATTTTTTATTATTTTTCATTTATTTGGCAGAATAACGACAGTTTTTTACACATGTCATTAATGTGGTTTTATAATGACGGTTCCCAAACTGTCTTTATATGGTCTTTTTAACCATCGTTAAAGCACTAGTTTGTACTAGTGATCATGATTTGTTAAACATCATTCTTCAATCATTTCAATACATTTTCACCTATTCAA